>NC_139344.1:354849533-355327033 GCF_055883805.1 Amblyomma maculatum | reverse complement strand
TTAGATGGATGGCACCAGAGAGCTTAGAGAAAGGCATCTACAATCACAAGACTGACGTCGTAAGTATGCGAGCAGGTGTGACTGTTGTATGCGTTATGCTAATTTTTTTTCTTTTGCCCTGCTAACAATTTTATTTTCGCAACCAACTCGGGCGGTTGTTTTTCGCAGTGGTCCTACGGTGTGCTGCTATGGGAGCTCATAACGCGCGGTGTGACGCCCTACCCAGATGTGGACAACTGGGACAGCAAAATTTCTGAAGCAGGGACGCCGAATGGAGCGACCTGATTTCTGCCCGACCGTGCTGTCAGTATGCTTGCATATTTTCCCTTTTTCTTTTAAGAAAAACACTGAAATCCTAAGCCCTGGTTCTATTAATAAGCGCTCGCTTCTTTCGGCACCCTTTCGTCTATCCAGGTACAACACCATGCGTCGATGCTGGCAAACCGACCCAACGATGCGACCTCCGTTCAAGAGGCTGGTCATCGATGTCGCTGACGTGATAAACAATTTGGAAAAGAGAGAGAGGGACAGAGAAGTCAACTTGAATGTCACTTACATGAACTGTCTACATCAGGACCTCACTTGCGCTGCGGAGCCATCAGTGGAATCAGCCATCAGTGGCTCCACAGCATGTCGCATGTCTCAAAGGCTGCTCTAATGTCCTTCAGGGCATGTCAGAGCATACTGTGAGAAAATAATCCTTTAATAACGCGTATTAATTTACGCCACAAATTCGTTATGAATGCCTGCTGCCATCGAAGGGACCGTTGTTTAGGATCCTCTTTAGAAGCCAGTTTTCAAACCAGCGCCGAGCCTCCATGCTAAAGGTGCGCATCTCAAAAAACGAAGGTTTTGCAAAACACAACGAGTGCGAATACCTGGTGACCAAAGCCGCCGCCGTGTATGAATGTAACACGGCGTTTAAACCCTGAGTCACAAGTGCAGGATGTGTATGGCATCTCTCTCTTTCGCTGCGAGCTTGTAATGCCCTTAGCTGAAGTGGACATGCGCGCACTTGAGCACAAGTTTGTGATGAAACATGATGAACGAATATATAACTATCAAGAAGCAATTAGGGACATCAACTTAACACGAATAGCAACGGCGAAAGTAAGGCGATACCTTCTGCTAGGTTCAGCCTCGTCGCTGTCCATAATGCACTAACGGGCTCATTTAAGCGTTTTGTTACAGTACAAGGAGGGAACGAAGAAATGAATCCTTGGCGTCCGCATATGCCTTCTCAGTGCTAGTTGTCAAAACAGCTGAGTAAAATAGCCCGTGTGCTATTGATGTCTACTGCAAAACCCAGCCACGCCGTCTGTAATTGCAAAAAAAATTGTAATTTGTAAATTGTATTTACAAAACCAGAGCGCAATTGCGAATAATTTGTCAGGCTCTATGATAAGCAAATACTTTATAATATTCGCCATGTGTACAAGACTGTTTTAGGTGTGAGAGCGCAGCCCTTTAGACTGATGATGTTTTATTTGTTTCGATAAAGTTGTGCAACCTTCTCTCCTCTAGGCCAATCAGAGCCTCTGCTTTCTGAGTCTGCTACGCAAAAAAAAAAAAAAAAGAACTGAACTGCGTCTTTTTTGTTATTTACTGTCGCCTGAATTCTTCAAGGCATTGTACAGTGTTTTGTTCCGTTGTAGAAATAAGAACTAAAATCGTTGTCCAAATGTGCAATAAAAGTTGCAAAAGGAAGTGCAACCAAAGTCACTGTTTTGCATCCTTACTTTGTTCATGTTTCGGGCTTGCATGTGCTCTTCAAGTGACATCACTTTATTTTCATAAATATTTCAAAGTTACACCAACTACCGCTGTTTGAAAGAAACGTTTCTAGGGACAAGAACAGCATACATCACAGAACAGTGCATATAGTTGCAACCTGCAGAACAGCTAGTTCCAGTGGCCACATTTGGCGTACGGCAAAGCTGAGGACGTATGTCAACGGGGTAAGCTATAGTGTCAGTCGCATTGTATGTCAGACACAGCCTGCGTGATATTTATTATAAATAACCACTTTGTGATCGCTGGTATCATACATGGCGTTTTCATTTACCCAATTTGATAGGCCGGTTTAACTAAACCCGCTGCGTATGCGCGCGCTTACCGGAAACAGGTAAGCAGCCATCATGGCGGTATAGTCTTCGCGACTCCATCTGCGGGGCAGCATTCTTTTTTTTCCGTTTCGAGAGGAAATATATCTCGCAGCATTTTTTCTTCGCTGGATATATTGCATTCGGAGAAAGCAACCAGTGGTATGACCCCGGTTTGGCGGAGGGTGCGTGACACGCATGGGTGCCGCTTAGAGAAGGAAGCAGCTGCGGCAAAACGGAAAAGCGGTGCACAGGCGTGGTACTCAGTCCTTGAAACGTTGCAGGTTGCGGTCAAAACGGTTTGCTGTTTGATTTCACACGATTTGCAAAAAAAAAAAAAAAAAAAAAAATCGCACGCACACCAATACAAGCGCTTTCACGCGTTCAATCTACGTTCGCATTTCGAACCACTTTCTGTTATTCCCTGGGATAGAATCTTTTAACGCAATAGCGTTAAGGGCTCCGTTCTCGAGAAAATCCGGCGTTGACGTTGTGAGCGAGAAATCACAGGCAATTGACTCTGGTAGATGGCAGCTGGTGGCTGCCATATAGGCGCCCACTGATTGATCGTAGGCTTGCCTGACGCTACGCAGCCACATCACATGGTCGATTTGGCAACCGCTGCCAACTCGGGCCTCTCCTTTCAGTTGAAAGAGTGAGATCAGAATATAGCCTTCCAAAATCCTTGCATTCTAGGCACGTTACCCATATCAACGTTGGACTCCGGAGGCACCCCTGACGCTGTCACGGCCTACACTTAAAGGCGAAGCTCACAAATGTGATCCGCCTCGATCGAGCTGCCCGGCTTCGTCACGTGCACCGTCCATGTCCTACCGGCTACTTGCCAGCCACGGTAAATAGAAGAACGAGATGCCACCGACCTCCTGCCGCGCTGGCAGGTGTCAAAGTGAGGAGTAATCCTTTTTAGGGGAAAGGGAGAAAGTGTCAGAGGCAACTTGATGGCTTGGGTGTCTGGCGGGAACGGAGGCATGCGCCACCGGAAGGTGGCTGCCACGTAGGAAGAACTCAGAGGATGGCAACAGTGGAAAGAGGAGGGTATGAACAGTGCCGAATAAAGTGCAACCATTGGGTGGTGCTATGCGAAAAAGCGGAAAGATAAGCATCGTAGAAGCATGAAAGAGCACTGAGCGAGGTTTGAGGGGGAAGCTCAGTTCGCAAGCCGAGCCAACGTCTCGACAAGAGGACTTTGTCTGGGTGCCCAGGCGAAACGTTGGTTCGGCTTGCGAAATGCGGCGCGGCTCCCTGTTAACCATTGCTCAGCGCTCTTTCATACTGTGTAGCCATCTTCTTCCTCTCATTCTACCCTGGATTACCGTAGAAGAAGGCATTTGTGACAAAAAAGGGAAGAATGGGCAACGCATAAAGGAGAATAAAAGGTGCAGGAGGGAGATGCTGTTGACGATATGACTGCAGCGGCGGAAGCTTAGGAAAGAATACGGAGAATTTGACCAAAATTGATATCTAACTTATATTCGAATATGACCATTTGAGTGGCGCCCTCCAAATTGAGCTGTACCACCCCCAAAAAATCTGGCTGCCTGGACACCAAACATTCGACCTCTACAGTATCTGGCCAAAATTGAGGTCGGACCTATATTTCAAACATGGGCAATTAACTGGTCGCCTTCCAATTGGGATGAGCCACCACACCCCTTCCCAGCCCCCCCCCCCCCCCCCCACCCCCAGATCCCCAAATTATCAACCTCGTCAGAAATTGGCCAAACTCGACGCTAATCGAATTCGAATATGGCCAATTCAGTGGCAGCCTCCAAACTTAGGTGGGAAACCCCCAACATTTGGCCCCCTGAAAACTCGAAATTTAACTTCCGCCTATTTTGATCATAACTGGCGTCTAATGTAATTTGAGCCAGGCCAACGCGATGGTGACTTGCAAACTTAGACGGCCCTTCCCCAAAATTTGGCCTCTTTACTATAAAGTTTGACTTCGTCCAAATTTGACCGATAAAAATGGCAACTAAGCAACGGTCAACAAAACGCATGACTTGTTACGTAAACCAGACACACAACTCCCGGTGTATTCGCATTTCTGCACGTAAATGGACTTCGGCGCACCTATGCAACTTTTTTTTTTTTTGAAGGCGAAGACATCCTGAAGTCGGCGACATATACGTCTGCGGGGCCTAAAAATTTAATCCCATCCGACCTACCGATTGCCCAGGCGTGTAGTAGTGCGCAGGGTTCGTAAATGTGGTGGCTCTCGGGCCCCATTTTTTTTTTTTTTGCGTTGATGTTGGGACGTACCCATCGCATTGCAAGCTCGACGCATGACTGACAGCAGCCAACACGTATTTAATATACTGCTGTATCCATAAATGAGGGAGTGAAATGAGTCGCAACGCACTCATTGTGCAAATATTAACATGCCAGTATTAATAATTGCCAGCTCCTGATCTCCACTGAAGAGGCAGGAAAATGAGGAGAACCACGAAAATTTGCAAGTTCTTAATGCACACTATAAAATTCACCAAGCGACAGAGTACTTGCGTGCGGTGTGTAAAAAAGCGGGAATGCTGTTCTCAGTAGCTTTATTTTATACATCTAGAGAGTATAGGTGGCTTACTATGAAACAAAATGAACGTTTTACTTTCACAGTACCGAAATTTCGCGGCAGCCTTGCGTTAACCTGTGTGCGCGCAAACCAGAGGGAGATCCTAAACTTAATTCCTCCGCGCCGCCCGTTTCTTCGAACGTGTGGCGCGCGGAGTTGCATATACCCACCATGGGGGATTAGAGCGGAGTCCGCTGCGCTCGCTTCTTCTGACGCTGATTTGCTGCTTCTTCATTGTACACCTAGCAAACTACATTGTGCCAGTACACAAATATACAATCATGCCTGACACAATAACGCACAGCGTTCCAGTCCCCTGCCGACCCTTTTTCGTCACCGCGCTGCCCATCTGGTTCACCTCTTGGCCCCTTCCCCTTCAAATAGCACTCTGCACCTTCGTGTTGTCTAGACCAGGCTGAAGTTTGCAGACACCGATGGAGAAGTCACGCAGTTTCGCTTTATTTATTTAGGCTTTGCCATTTAAACCGTTCCTTGATTTGTTCACACTGATATCTGTTCTTCACATCTTCTCGCATTGTATGCATCGTGCGCGTAATCCGGAACTCTGCCGTCAAGCTTAGTGATAGAACGGCTAATTGGGTTAGTTGGTACAGATTGATATTTAAAATGGAGCAGCGCGCACACACGGTGGACGAGAAAAGGACAGACATCGAGGCACTCGCTATAAACTGAAGTTTATTCAGAATGTGAACGACAACGCCAACTCCCGACAAACAAAGCCTTGCCGAACGGCCGATCTGCGTGCCAGCCAGGCAAAGGGAACGCTGCAAGGCAAGCGAGGCAGTCTGCAACCCGAGTCGTCTCCAGGTGCAGAGAGTGATGAAGAGAGAGTGAGGAGGACGCGCGACCGCGCGCGGCACCAACCATGATGTAAGAATAATATAATGGCACCAACCAACGAGAACCGACGGGGTGTCGGATACGGTCGAGGCAAGATCGGTGTTGTCATTCTAACCTATAGTTTTGTAGTCAATAAGTAGAATAAACTTCGTTTAATTTGTTACTGCTAACAAGAAACAACTTATTTCATTACACTGTCGCTGTTCTGCAGGGTCAGCGTTCGTCACACAAACACGTGTTGTCTGACGGGCGCTTGACCCGCAGAACAGCTACAGTATAATAAAGATATGTTGTTTGTGAATAAACTTATGTTGATAGAGCCTTGAATTCTGCCGTTTTCTCGTTTGTGCGTGCTGCTCCGTCAATATGAAGATTAGTGATGTACGAGGCAGCTTACATTCATTAACGAGACTACGGAACAAAGGACTGAATGACCAGTTACGAGGAAGTTGGCATGTGGGACTGTGCCAGGTTCCCGACCGAAGCTACACCCAAGACATACCCGCCCTAATTTCAAAGTGCTGTGCAAAGTAAAGACAAAGACAGTCAACTACGCCCCCTCCTCACGCGGCACTTAGTCGGAAGGACGCAATCATCCTAAGGCAAATACAAACCGGGTCACTCCTCGCCCCGGCAGTACACGTCCTTCATCCAGACATCTAACGAGTGATGTGTATGCATGTAAGTGGGTACGGCAGACCAATTGTACATCAGTCATGTGGGACTGTGCCAGGTTCCCGACCGAAGCTATACCCAAAATATACCCGCCCTAATTTCAACGTGCTGTGCAAAGCACAGACAAGGTCAGTTAACTATGGGCCATCCAGCATGACCGGGGTGCGCTCGAAAAGCACAAGCCTCACGGCCCACCACAAACGGGCCAAAATGAGGTAATGCAGAGTAGGGCATAACCCCGGGCCGACGATTGGCTAGCGTAATGACGCATTAAACCGTCGTTTGCCGGCATTTCATTAACGTTATACATAGATACGTATACGTAACGTGTTTTAATGTTTTAATAATGGAGCTTCCTTGATAAGCCAGGTTTTCTACAACCCATGCTTTTTAAATAATAGCTCTACATTCTTATGAGAGACGGACGAACCTACGTGAAAATGTAACTTGGGCAAAGAGTGGATCCACGTAGGTTACACAAGCGTCCCAAAATGATGGTTGGTTGGTTTGTGGGGTTTAACGTCCCAAAGCGACTCAGGCTATGAGAGACGCCGTAGTGGAGGACTCCGGAAATTTCGACCACCTGGGGTTCTTTAACGTGCACTGACATCGCACAGCACACGGGCGCCTTGCTTTTCGCCTCCATCGAAAAGCGGCCGCCGAGGCCGGGATTCGATCCCGCATCCTTGGGGACAGTAGTCGAGCGCCCTAACCACTGCGCCACCCCGGCGGGGCCGTCCCAAAATGATTATGATTCCATTTGGTGGAAGAAAAGGACTGGAACTAATGTGCAGTTGCGTCACAAACTACTTCAGACCATACATGTCAACGGGGCGCCTAGTTCTGTACAGGGCATATAGCGAAGTGAAATTAAACAGTCTTGCGTGGAGGTGATTCTGATGCATTTTTTAATTAACCAATCAATCAATGGCCCCACGGACCAGAAAAAAAAAATCACGATCAAGCGTGACTGGAGAAATCAGAATGAACAAAGAGAACAATGTGCATTTTTAACGAATGCTAGACAACGTGAATGAAGGCAACATGCACACTTTTGCTGTTTGTTTTTTTTTTCTATCGCCCCTTTTCACGAAAACTCACAAGTAGGGTGTCTCAAATATCACTTCAAAATGAGTTCGATCAATTTCGCTCCCACCGTGTCTTCTCGTACGTTACGGAACCTGCGAACTTGGCGCTTGGCAAACTTGTTGATTTCGGGGCAAACGCTGAAACCGACCGCTGGCATGTGTAGTTTCCAATTTTCGACATTTTGCGTGATCGGTGTCTCCCTCACATCTCGGGCTGCAATGGCTGCTTCCCTCTCGCGGACATAGCGATCAGCCTCTCCCTCGATTGAGACAATCGGTCTGAGTTCAATCAGTGTGCATGCGTATGCGAATACTATGGCCATGTCAGTCACCTGGCCGAGGTCTTCATCAGACGTGATCAAGGCATTCAAAGACTTATTATCGCCGCTAGGGTCGATCAAGGCAGCGGACGCATGGCACCAGTAATGAACCAGGGGGTTCAAGGCCGCCGAATACGGTGACCGCCGGCATAACCCGAGGTCTATGAGGTAGGGACTGTACGAATTACGAGAAAAGAGCTCTTCGCCTGCTTTGAAGATGGCGCACTTTTCCTCGGCAAGGCATGGAAAGAACATCCACTCCATCACGTCATCATCGCAGCCTGATTTTTTGGATAGGTGGATAATATCTTGAACGACGGCACAGTGCTTGTACCTCGACGCCAGAGTACCAGCTCTAACAATGCCCATTTCGTGATGTGGAAAGCGATTAAAGAACATATCCAATGCTGCAATCAATGACAGGTAGGATTCGTTTTTCAGCCAGTCGCCATATTTCTCCTCAGCTCGCTCGAAATAAGACGAGGCACACCAGAAAGGTGCTCGTTCAAATAACTTCTTCAGTCGCTCTTGTAAACGCAGCAAGCCATCTGCTTTTCTTACATGCTTGGCTTCAAGAATCCGATACATGCATACGACAGCAGCGAACAGGCCCTTACGCTGATCAGCGTCCCCACTACCTTCCACTGCAGTTGACCCCGCGACATCCGAAGTACTGCTCAATCCCGGCTCTAGGCTCACAGCCAACAGATCCCACGGAGATATCTGCTCGCCAGCGAGTCCAATAGTCAATCCAAACGAGTTCCAATCTTCGACCAAGGTAGCCTTGATCTTTGCACCTTCAACGTGCATAAACTGGACAGCGTACTCTACACGCAGGCAGCCGGTGTTCAGAGCCGCAGCCACAGCTTTCACCAGGTCGTCTTCGGAAGCGAAGCACTGCGGCACACACACTGTTGGCTTCGAGCCAGGATGGGCTGCGAACCACTCCGACGGGTACTCCCGAGGCCGAGATTTCCGTGTAACAGGTGCCTCGGCGCCAGGACTATTGTCGCCCAACGCAGGCCCTTCTTTTCCAAAACTCGCACAAGCCATTGTAAACACAGACATCAAACGTCACCCAGAACACTGGCAATAAACAAAGCGGCGTTTGCAACAATCACGAACTACGACTGAAATATGCCAAAAGCAGTGTTTACCGCGTTTTCGTAGTAACGCTATAGTAACGCTATCTAATCGTTGGCCTTGGGCGTGGCTTTGACTGGCTACACGAGATTTCGTTCAGGACGCAAACATGCGGAGAATTACAACGTTTGGTACAATAATAAAACATAATAAGTGTGCAACTACATAATGTTGCGGCTGAGTTTTTTTGCGTTTTTAAGTTTCTTTTTTACGGCCGTCTCACCTTTTAGTACAAGATTCCGCAAACTGTGCTGGCCACACTGTGAGCACATAAAGAGCGCATGCGCGTGCATGACGAGAGAAAAAAAAAATCTAGAGCGGCGCGTACGTGACAGCTCGGTTTCGCTTTCGCTCGCTCGTACAGGGCCACGAAAGCAAGCCCACCTGCACTCGAAATCTGAGGCGCGCCTCGCACGCGGCCTATATGGAAAGCTAAACCCCCTCGGTACGAATTCTGCCAAAGCGCTGCGCCAGAGCACTCTTCCTTCGCCAAACAGAACCACAAATCAAGCTCGCTTCCACTCTGGTGGGGCCAACGCGTTGACCATGATTCAGCGCGTAAAAGAGACGGCAGCGAAGACGGCTACAAGGAAGAGCGGTCTTCTCCTGCGCGCCGGATTACAAAGCCGATTTCGTTCCAGCAGCAACTTCCCTCAAATTGACGTCCGACCGCTCGTGTACTTGGCAAACTTAGCGCCGGTCGCACGAAACAAAACTAGTAAAGCTTGCTAGCCCAGCGCAGAAAGCTTCGCGCGCGTCGCAATCAATTTAAAGGCAACGAAGATGAGCTGAATATGATGCTGTGTCGCACGTACCTCTCTCCGGTTTTTGCTTTATGAGCCATCTTTTCATCTTGCCCGGCTAATTTTCACAATAATGCCGTTCCGTCATCTGCCATTTGAAGTCGTACTCTACGATTCTTCCAGTGTGCTCAGCCTCGCAGTACCGATTGGGATGGCCCCTACCATGTTCTCCAGAAAACCTCTGCCGTCAATTACATAACTTAGTGTTGCGTCCTCTGCGGACTTGCGTCGCCGTGGCCGCGAAACAGTCCATGTCAATCGTGTGACGCCCTACTACGACCCTTCCGTTATTTCCGCCCCATAAGTCGCCAGTTTGGCTCCTTTTTTGCGGGGGAGGGGGTGGGGGGTTGTGGTGTACTGATAGTCATCGCTTCATCCAGTGCCATGCACCGGCGTATTGGTGCACGGGCCCGAAGACGAAGAAATGGGCCACTGTAATGGTGGTTGGCTAGGTGGTGTAAACTTTATTGGTCATTAAAACTGTAGGTGGGAGGAAGAGCCCCCTTCATGGCCTATGGGAGGGACCCGCTCATCGGGTCCTCCCTTAAAAATGGTGTGCCAGCCCCCTGGAGGGCCAGCCTGTTAGTTGTACTAGCGTTGGTGCGTCGCTGATCTGGTAGCGATGAGCTCCACATGAGCTGCTCCTAGAAAGTAAGCGCCACCTCTGTCAGGGAGAATGTAGATAAGTGGAACAGGTGACTAATCATCATCATCATCAGCAGCAGCAGCAGCAGCAGCAGCCGGATTATTCCCACTGCAGGGCGAAGGCCTCTCCCATATTTCTCCACTTAACCCGGTTCTGTGCTAGCTGCATCCACTTGACCCCTGCGAACTTCTTAATCTCATCCGCCCACCTAACTTTCTGCCACCCCTGCTACGCTTTCCTTCCCTTGGAATCCAGTTTGTTACCCTCAGCGACCATCGGTTATCCTCTCTTCGCACTACATGTCCTGCCCATGTCCATTTCTTCTTCTTAATTTCCACTAGAATGTCGGTAACTTGGATTATTTCTCTGACCCACTCTGCACGCTTTCTCTCTTAATGTTACCCCTACCATTTTTCGTTCCAAAGCTCTCTGGGTTGTCCTCAACTTAAGTAGAACTCTCTTGGTTAGCCTCCACGTTTCAGCCCCATAGGTGAGTACAGGTAAGATGCAACTGTTGTATACTTTCCTCTTGAGCGATAACGGTAAGCTGCTAGTCATAATCTGCGAGTGCTTGCCAAATGCGCTCCATCCCAATCCTATTCTTCTTATTTCCTTTTCATAGTCCGGATCTGCGGTTACTACCTGTCCTAAGTAGACATATTCGCCTACTACTTCCAGTATTTCGCTACCCAATTTAAACTGCTGTTCCTTCCCGAGGCTGTTGAACATTACCTTAGTCTTCTGCATATTGATTTTCAAGCCTACCTTTCTACTTTTCATGTCTAGGTCATCAATCATTATTTGCACTTCATCCCCCGAGTTGCTTAGCAAGGCAATGCATCAGCAAATCGCCGATTACTGAGGAATTCTCCATCTACCCTTATCCCTAACTGCTCCCATTCCAAGTCTCTGAATACTTCCTCTAAACAAGCTGTGAATAGTACTGGGGAGATTGTGCCTCCTTGCCTGACACCTTTCTTTATGGGAATTTTGTCACCTTCTTTATGCAGAACTGTGGTTGCTGTGCAGCCACTATATATATCTTCCAGCACTTCTACTGAAAAAACTGTAAGGGGCAATAACCTCACATTTTCTCACACAATCTCACTCAATTCACATAAGAAATCACGTACAAGTCGCATATAATTGCATAAGTTCTCATAGTTTCTTGTACATTATCATAAATTATGTACGATATTTTATGATAATGATGTGCACCGTATGAGACTCTATGCGATTAATTGAGGTTTTATGAGATTATTGCCCCGTAGAACTTTTGGTTTTTCAGACCCCTTGATTTCGCAATGCCTGCATCACCGCCGAGGTTTCAACTGAGTCAAATGCCTTTTCGTAATCAATGAATGCTATGTATAAGGGCTGGTTATATTCCGAGCATTTTTTTATCACCTGATTGATGGTATGGATATGATCGATAGTAGAGTACCGTTTCCGAAACCCTGCTTGATCCTTTGCTTGATTGCAGTCTAAGGTTGTCATGATTCTATTAGCGATTACCTTAGTAAATACCTTATACGTAACAGACAGTAAGCTGATTGGTCTGTAATTTTTAAGGTCCTTAGAGTCCCCTTTCTTGTGAATGAGGATAATGTTTGCATTCTTCAATGGTTCCGGTACCGTCGATGACATCAGGCACAGCGTATACAGGGTGGCCAGTTTTTGTAGCTCGATATCCCCCCCCGTCCTTCACCAAATCTGTGGTTATCTGATCTTCTCCAGCTGATTTCCCCCTTTTCATAGTTTCTAGTGCTTTCTTGACCTCGTCCTTCGTCACTGGTGGAACGTCTGACTGTTTTTCCCTACCACCAATCTCATTACGGTCCTGACTACTTTGGCTATACTGTGGAGATCTGTATAGAACTCCTCGGCTACTTTGACTATCTTGTCCATATTAGTGATGACGTTGCTCGCCTTGTCCCTTATCGCATACATCTGGTTTTTGGCCTATGCCCAATTTCTTCTTTACCGCTTTAAGGCTTCCCTCGTTCTTTACAGCATGCTCAATTTTCTCCATGTTATACTTCCTTATATCGGCCACCTTGCGCTTATTGATTAGCTTTGATATCTCGGCCAATTCGATCTGGTCCGTTGGTTGGAAGCTTTCATACTCTGGCGTTTCTTAATCAAATCTTTCGTCTCCTTAGACAGCTTACCGGTATCCTCTCTAAATATCCTACCGCCTACTTCTACCGCGCACTCAGTAATGATATCTCTGAAATTGTTGCTCCTTGCCTCTAGGGTAATGTCGCCATCCTCAGTTAGAGCTGAATACTTATTCTGTAGCTAGATCCTGAACTCTTCTGCCCTGCCCCTCACCGCTAATTTGATGCGTTTCTTTCTTACTAATCTGTTGCGTTCCTTCTTCAGAGTTAGGCTAATTCGGGACCTCACCATCCTGTGGTCACTGCATCGCACTTTCCCGATTACCTCTACATCTTGCATAATGGCGGGGGTTGAACAAATTATGAAGTCAATTTCATTTTTAGTCTCTCCGTTAGGACTTTTCCATGTCCATTTCCGGTTCTTCCGTTTGCTGAAGAAGGTATTCATGATTCGTAAGTTATTGCGCTCTGCAAACTCAACTAGTAACTCCCCCCTGCTATTCCTAGAACCAATGCCATAGTCACCTACAACCTTGTCTCCTGCCTGTTTTTTCCCTACCTTGGCATTGAAGTCGCCCACTAGTACAGTATACTGCGTCTTTATTTTTCGCATTGCCGATTCTACATCTTCATAGAAGCTTTCAACTGCCTGGTCATCATAACTACATGTAGGTGCATAGGCCTGTACAACCTTTAGTTTGACTGAACATAAAGCGCACGGGAAGACGCACACAAGAGAAGAAGACACAGGACACGCGCTCTTCTCTTGTGTGCGTCTTCCCGTGCGCTTTATGTTCAGTCAAATTACAATGCACCATCTAGCCCAACTTCAAGTTTTGTTAAACAACCTTTAGTTTATACCGCTTATTAAGCCTAATTACGATGCCTGCAACCCTCTCATTAATACTATAGAATTCATCTATGTTACCCGCTATATACTTATTGACAAGCAAACCTACTCCTAGTTGTCGCCTCTCTGGTAAACCTCGATAACACAGTGCATGCCCATCCTTCAGTAAAGTATATGCTTCATTCGGCCTCCTAACCTCACTAAGCCCTATGACATCCCATTTCATGCCCTCTAGCTCCTCTAACAGCACTGCTAAACTAGCTTCACTAGCTAGGGTTCTAGCATTAAACGTTGCCAGGGTCAGTTTCCAATGGCAGCCTGTCCAGTGGAGCCAGGCATTCTTAGCACCCCCTGCTGCGTCACAGGTCCGACCGCCGCCGTGGTCAGTTGTTCCGCAGCCGCTGGTGACTGAGGGCCGGGGTTTTATGGAGCTTATCATAGAAGGTTGCGGCCAATTACGGCACCAGGCTGTTCTGGTGAGGGAGTTCGTTGCCGGAGGTGTTCACCGGCATCAGGTCGCACCCCAAACCTGTTTATGCAATTCCATCGACACGCGGATTTTTTTTTTTTTCATCCTGTGGAGAATTGCGCGGCACCGGATTTGAACCCCGGTCCTCTTGCATGCGAGGCGGATGTTCTACCGCTACGCCACCGCTGCACCGCAGGTGGCGGTGCAGCGGTACTACATTGCAGGTAGTAGGCGGTGCAGGTACATCGGCTGGTTTGCCGCATAGCCAGCAGGAGGTCGGGGAAATGTTCGTACATGACTATCAGTAGGGGAGTGTACGAGTTTGTAGTTTATTCCGTGTTGGATAGCGATGGGTGAGGAGGTGCGTATATCTGTCTATAGGATCGATTAGAGAGCGGACTATTGAGTCTAGTCAGGCAGCCTTTTAAATGCATGCGACATCTGGTATGGAAGACCGGCGATGTCTCAGTGTGCCGGGTGAGGTGACCTACTGTCACGATAATCCCGCGGCTGCCAACGGGAGTTGTAGGAAGAGGACCATAGTCAATGCTATCAAACGGACTGCGGGCAGGACGAGGCAACGGCTGCAACGAAGCAGGGCACTTGTTAGGAGTTTTTCGGCGTTGACAAGATGGGCAAGGGCACACAAAATGGCTTACAAAGCGGTGCATTCCACGCCAGTAAAAGCGCAGACGCGGGCGGGTGTAGGTTTTCAATACTCCACCTTGGGCACAATGTGCATCAGCATGAAAAGTGGCGCAAATGTCGGCGCGAAGATGAGAGATGGCTACGAGCCATTTCCGCCTATCGAAAAAGGTAATTGCGGCGATAGAACAGGATAGAGTGGGACTTGAAGAAAGCCTGGACGTTAGTTATCCGCGGGTCGTTCCGCTGTTCCATGGCCATGTCGGCACTAGCAAACGACAAATCGTATGAGCAGATTTGATTAGTCGATGTAGCGCAAGGCAATGGCGAGCGCGAAATAGCATCCGTGTGGATATGCTTGAGGCCTGAACAATAAATGATACGAATGTCCTACCCCTGGAGACGAGCAAGGCAGCCGGACGGGTCTTTCAGAGAGGCCAGCCAGCAGAAAGCTTGGTGATCGGTGACCACATAAAACGGTCAGCAGTACGCGTAGGGCCGAAATATTCCGATGACCAAAATAATGACTAAACATTCCGCTTCCGTAACTGAATAATTAGACTCCGCTTTCATCAGAGTCTGGCCGGCGTACGCCACCGCCTACTCGCGGAAACCAGCCTTGCGTTAGGTGAGGACGACAACTAATCTAATTCCGTTGGCGTCAATGTTAATCTCAGTTCGCACAGTCGCGAGTCGAAGTGACGGAAAATAGAAGTCGAAACCAAAAGGCGGCGTAAAGTGCCGAAGGCATTTTGTGCATGCCGTCCAGCCGGATAGGCCGAAGCTGCTGGCGAAGAGCTGGGTCAGAGAAGCAAAGATAATGGCAGGGGCGAAATTTAAGCTGAAGCGGCGAAAGTAGAAGCAGAGGGCGACGAAGCTGTGAGGCTGCTTCAGCGATGTCGGGCGTGGAAATTGGACAACTGCACGAAGTTTGGTGGGGTCGGGAATAATGCCGTCCTTAGAAACGACGTAACCTAGAATAGTGAGTATTCGAGTAGCAAAGCGGCACTTTTTCATATTCAATTCTGAAGCCCGGCGGCGGTGAGACAAGTCAGGATGTCCTTCAGTCGAAGCAGGTAAGATTGAAAATCGGCAGAAAATACTACGATGTCATCAAGATAACAGACAGGTTCGCTACTTGAATCCACGGATAAGTGTCCATTAGGTGTTCGAAAATGGCCGGAGCGTTGCAAGGGCCAAAGAGCATAACGAACTCACGTATTCAATTCGGTGTGATGAAGGCAGTGTTCGAGCGGTCAACGTCAGCCATCAACACCTGCCAGCAGCCAGAGCGCAAATCCAACGAGGAGAAAAACTCGGGCTTCATGCCGGCAGTCCAGGGCGTCATCAATGCGTGGCAGAGTGAGGATAGATGTCCTCGTGCTTGATATTGTTGAACCCGCTGTATTCCACACAAAACCAGAAGGAACCATATCTAACTTAGTTATCAACACAACCAGACAAGCCCAAGGACTGTGGGACGGTTGTGACACCCCAACACCCGGCGAAGCATGTCGTCGACGTTGGCGCTCAGATGCCAACGCGCGATAGTGGCGCTGGCGCAAGGTGCGTTTGTACCGGTGCCGGTGGTGCGATCAACGATCAACGTGCCGCCCATGGCAGTTTGAGGAAGGTAGAATGAAGTGAAGCTCTGATGGAGGGCGAATAGTTGATCGCATTGCGCAAGCGGAAGATCAGCGTCAATGGCATGTTTAAAAACGTCCTGGGAAGCCGAAGCGGTCGCAACATCGCTAGAGCTTACAACGCTAAGTCAATGGAAGTTGTGGTGCAAGGAGAGCATATTGAGCGGGATCAGGTTCATCAAAAACGTGCAGTGCATTCGCCGCGAATCAGGACTGCTGGAAAAAAAAATTTGGTTTGGTTTGGTTTGGTTTGGTTTGTGGGGTTTAACGTCCCAAAACAACTCAGGAAATTCGAAGCGTAAATTGCACACTGGCCATCTTGGATCTCGAGATTAACGAACAGAGAGAGGAGGCAGAGGTGGCGGGAGGGGGCTTCGTGAGGTGTAGAGATAGCAGTCACGGGAGTCACGAGCTTATAGGAGAGTAGTACGATCGAGGACAGCAGAAAACGAACTAATGTCGGTATCATGGGCAAAAAAAAAGTTTTGCAGTCCGAGTAGGTACACGCTTTGTCAAACATTTAGAGCCTAGGGGGTCTACTTCTGAGCCATCAGTTTGTCAGTTTAGGCGTTCAGTCGTGTCCGACTCTTCGTGACCCTATGGACCATGTCACGCCACGCTTTCCGGTCTCTCACTATCTTCTTAACATCACATAACTTCATCTGCAGTGCCTCGAGGATGCCATCTAACCATCGCGTTCGCTGCCTACCCCTTCTCCGGCGACCCTCAACCTTTCCCAACATCAAATCTTTCTCCAGCGACTCCTCTCTTCTCATTAGATGACCAAAGTAGCTGAGCTTTAACTTTAGAATTTGACCCTCCAATGAGCAGTCAGGGTTTATGGTCGACAATATCGACTGATTTGATCTTCTGGCAGTCCAAGGAACTCTCAAGAGTCTTCGCCAGCACCACAATTCAAACGCGTCAATTCTTCGGCGGTCAGCCTTTTTCACAGTCCAACTCTCGCATCCATACATCACAACTGGAAAGACCATAGCACTAGTTAGACGGATCTTGGTTGGCAGACTAATGTCTCTGCTCTTTACTAGGCGGTCAAGGCTAACCATTGCTCTCTTTCCCAGAAGCAAGCGTCTCCTAATTTCATGGCTGCAGTCTCCTTCCGAGGTAATCTTGGAGCCCAAAAACAGAAAATCTGTCACAGCTTCCACTTCTTGTCCATTGATGCTCCAGGACTTGATAGGGCAAGACGCCATGATCTTTGTCTTTTTAATGTTCAGTTTAAGCCCAAACTTCTCACTCTCTTCTTGTACGCGCATCAGAAGTCTTTTGAGTTCCCCTTCACTTTCTGCCATTAAAGTGGTATCATCCGCATATCTAAGGTTGTTGATACGTTTTCCAGCGATCTTCACTCCAGCTGAAGACTCGTCCAGACCGGCCTTCCTCATGATGCACTCTGCATATAGGTTAAATAGGCAGGGCGACAGTATGCAGCCTTGCCTCACCCCTTTCTCAATCGGAAACCAATCAGTAAGACCATGCCCAGTTCTGACTGTGGCCTCTTGCCCTTCATACAGGTTCCTGAGGAGACAGATGAGGTGAATTGGAACTCCCATCTCTTGGAGAGCTTGCCACAATCTGCTGTGATCTACGCAGTCAAACGCTTTCGCATAATCAATAAAGCAGAAGTAAATGGGTTTCTGGAACTCTCTTGCTTTTACCATGATCCAGCGAAGGTTGCCAATTTGGTCTCTAGTTCCTCTGCCCTTGCGAAACCCAGCTTGCACGTCCGGAAGCTCCCGATCCACATACTGCTGCAGCCTACCTTAGAGGATTTTCAACATCACCTTGCTAGCATGCGAAATAAGCGCGATCGTGCGGTAGTTGGAACAATCTTTGGCACTGCCTTTCTTTGGAATGGGGATGTAAACTGACTTCCTCCAATCCTGTGGCCACTGCAGGGTTGCCCAAATCTTCTGACATAATGTATGCAGAATGTTAGCAGCGTCATGGTTGAGGTTTTGAAGCAACTCAGCTGGAATACCATCAATTCCGCTAGCTTTGTTCTTAGCAAGGCTGGCTAAGGCCCCTTCAACTTCACTCTTCAGGATGCCCGGCTCGAGATCAGTAATGAAAACCGTCTTATCTTGGGTTTGCACATCCGGATCCTTCTTGTACAGTTCTTCTGTGCATTCCTGCCACCTCTTCTTTATCTCTGAGGCTTCAGTGAGGTCCTTGCCTCGTTTGTCCTTTATCACGCCCAGCTTAGCACAGAAGCTTCCTTTGATATCTTTGATTGTCTTATACAGAACTCTTGTGTTCCTTAATTGGCTGTTGTCCTCAACTGCTTGGCACTGTATGTTCAGGAAGGCATTCCTATCTCTCCTTGCTATTTTCTGAAAATCCGCATTGAGAATCTTGTATCTTTCTCTTTCCCCCATAACTTTTGCCATCCTCCTTTCCTCAGCTATTTGCAAAGCCTCTTCAGATAACCAGTTTGGTTTTTTGCATTTCTTTTGCTTTGGAACTACCTTAGTAGCAACTTCTTGTATTATATCACGAACATCAGTCCACATCTCTTCGGGCTCTTTGTCTTCTAGATCTAATTCTTGAAATCGATTCCTCACTTCCACAGCATATTCTAATGGAATTTGATCCAGATCATACCTGAAAGGCCTTCTAGTTTTCTTCGTTTTCCTCAATCGAAGCTTAATTTTGGCAACAAGAAGCTATTGATCGGTGCAACAATCGGCCCCAGGCCTTGTTTTTACTGCTTGTATAGCGCTTCTCCATCTCTGCCGGCAAATAATATAATCGATCTGATTCCTGAACAGACCGTCCGGGGAAATCCATGTGTACAGGCGCCTCTTGTGCTGTTGAAAATGAGTATTCGCTATGGTCAGGTTGTTTTCTTGACAAAACTCTACTAGCCTCTGCCCAGCTTCATTTGGCTCACCAAGACCGAACTTGCCTGTAATTCCGGATATTTCTTCACTCCCGACCTTAGCATTCCAGTCTCCTATGAGAAAAACGACGTCTGATGATGGGGTGCGGTCTAAAAGGCATTGTAGGTCCGCATAAAATCTCTCAACGTCAGCTTCTGAGCCATACTATGTGGCTTGTATAATGCATTCCCAGGTTTCCAAACTTGCTGAAGACAAGCAGGTTTTTCGTTCTACCCTCTCCAATGGCTAGGACTTCCACGATTGTTAAATAAGTCATAATATCCCTATTGCAAAAACCAATGCCACTGGGTCCTAGCGTCCCAGCGCCATACCTGATTATGGGCCCAGTATGACTCTGGACACTGGGCGCACTGGGACGTGTCATACTACACGCTCCGCACTGGCGGCACTGGTCGCCCGGAGAAAAAAAGGCCTAGGATAAAAATTAAAACCTAAATTAAATTAAATTATTAAATTATTAAATTAAATTAAAAAAAGCTAAAAAGTAGAAGAGCACCTAGCGTGCTTCGAACTCACTACCTCTCTAGCGCTCTACGCTAACCACTCGGCCACGCCGAGAATTGGTATCCTTTGAAGCATTTTTGCATATTATGTCATAACCACATTTACAAGGTTGGGACTTCATGTTTCGCAGTCTACAGGCCATGCTGCCGCTCTAACAATTACAACTTCTTGATCATTGGAGCTTGCTGCCTGCTCTCACGACTTGCAACTAATGTTCTGGATGCCTATGCGCACTATTTTGTGCACTGGAATCATTTTAACATGTGGAGTTTGACATCGCTGGCAAATTTACCAACACCGGCTCTTCGGTGGTGCTCTGCTACTATGGGCGTAATTTCCGCGGAACACAGAGCTTTAGTACAAACCTTCAAGGAAAAAAATGCGACCAAGCTTCAATACCGGCAAGTGCCGCAGCGACGACACTATTTTGTGAGTAACTAAACCTTATTTGTATGTAAACATTTCAGGAAGCATTGCGATGACCGAGGGCTCGGCTGCTTTATACGCAGAGCAAGAAGGAGCGCGAAAGCTTGATAAACACGCAAAATATTGTGCATTACAAGCGCTATGTTTTTCCTCTCATGGGCCCATCGCTCGGTATACTACTCTCTTCCTTGTTTTATTTTTTTCTTTCTGCTGTTTATACTGGGAGCGGTGCAGGCTACGCTCGCTAATGCGTAGGCCTTGTTTGGAGCCTGCGATTGAGCCCGCATTGAACATTTTGGCAGTAATAATTGTGTTAGAGTGCCCTCAAAGTCAGCTGTGAAGTTTGAGAGGCATGGTAGCCCACATTATTCAATTCCAGTTTTAGTTGTACGAGATAGTGTGTCATGAGATAGAGGCGCGGCGATCGTGGTCTCTCTCGAAAAGCTAGAAACGACCTATCGAAGCATGGAAACTCTAGAAAAAAGATACTGCCTTTGTTTTCTTACAGGTGCGCAACGATTCCGCAGCAAAAAGCGCTTACTTGAACCATATTTTTCATATGCGCCCCGATGGTCGATTCCAAGTACACTGTTGCCATGTTGGCCCCTGAGGGATGCTAACTGGTCGACGCCGCGGGCCGCACTGGCTATACTGGGACCAGTGCGGCCCCAGCGCACATTCAGCGCTTCTCCCAGTGCATCGCGAATGCCAGCGACACACCCAGCGTCAAAAAGCTAATCCCAGCGTTTTGCTCCCATCGTACCAGTGCAACCAGCGTCTTCCCGTTACTGCTCAAGTGAATATCGCAGACCTGCAGCGTTCCCAGCAGACCCAGTGCAAAAGCAGCGCGAAAATCTTACTGGTTTCGCACTGGAAGACGCTGGGAGACGCTGGTTGTTGCAATAGTGATACGGCTCAAAAGAAAACTCTCTGGGCTCTAAACGTTTGACAAAAGATATACGTTACACAAGGGGGCGTCACAGAGAGAGGAGAAGAAAATTTCTGCGCGGCCGCAGTCAATAATGGCCCGATGAATCGATAAAAAATAGTATTCGAGGACGATATCATGTGAACAGTTAGGCAGAACAATAAACTTAATGGATATAAAATGCCTTGGAGGAGCACACGAGCCGTGTAAGACGCTGAGAGGTGAATGTTCTTTGAGGCGGCGGTGCGGAACGAGAAGTCGAAAAGCGTAGTGGTTACGTTACGAAGTAGACGGCAGAGCGCTTCACTGATGACAGAAACGGCAGGGCCCGTGTCGACGAGAGCGATAACAGCGGCGCCTTCTAGATACACTTTGATAATGTTACTGGGACAACACGGATTATTTGAGGAGTTCGTAACAAGCGCAGTTCTTGCCCCGGTAACTGCGACTGTTAGTTTCCCTCAACGGCGCCGGCAGGACGTCACCGCATCAGAGAAAGCGATGGGCGACGAGAAGGGGATCGGATAGTGGCAGGTTTGGCGATCATGGGATACAAAGTGAGGACCGGGCGCAGTTGTTGGCGAGCATGTACCAACGGGTAGAATCGTACTGAAAGGCGCTGGCGGCCAAGACGTTCAATATAGTCCTGCCGACCACAGGCGCAGCAAATCCGGTGGTTGTCGGCAGCACGCAAAGGTTCGTAAACTGTTGGCGGACCCCTGAGAGAGGAGCTTGGCACAAGGCTCAGCTTGGTGCGAGGCTTAGCCGGCGGATGGAAGGCATCTAGGGATATGCTTGTAGGAACCAGCTGTGGGTTAGAGTCGCGGCCTGGCTGTTACTTGGGAGTACATCAGAGGTGCTGTCACAGGCGGCACTACGGGATCGTACGGCAAGACGTCAGTGACGTGTTCTTGCACGACACGGCGTACGATAGTAGCCAAAGACGGAGCCAGTGCAGGAAAAAGGCGGCCAGTTTTGAAAATTGAGAATGAGTGACACCAGGCGTGCGACCACTTCGGGATCGAACGCTTTGATTTGTTGAATCAACAGAGTGTCTTCAGAAGCTGTAGAACCGCCCAGGGCCAATGCGGATAGGGTCTCGTCGCACACACCGGAGCGCCGCGTAGAAGCGCGCTGCTTGCGAAGCTATAGTATATATATAGCTCTGGCAAATGTTTACGAATTAAATCAAGGTGTTAGGATTTTTCGATAGAAACATCTAAAAGGCGTCGTTAGCAATACCTTCGAAAATGTGACGTATCTTATCCGCTTTCAGCCTGATCGATGTAACTTGTGAAGGTCTCGTCGGTGCGCTATTGTGATCGGACGAGCGGTGGAGACCCGCGCGTCGGATGTGAAGGCCGGCGAAAAAGATCGAGACGAGAAGCAGGTGACTATGACCTCTCTCAGGCCAGAGCGGGAGGACGATCGCCTGGCTATGAGCTCTCAACATCGGCGCCGGTGAGACACCACTGAACCTGGCACCGGCCGGCCGAAGGGTATTGTTCGTCACGCGGCGCCAATTATTATGGGTCCAGCTAACACGTCGACGACCGGAACAAAAGAGCGGAAACGACCAAATTCTGGTCCCTTCAAGTGTCGAGCCTCGCTACGAAGAGCGGGCGTGCATCCTTTCTTCTCGTGTTACGAGCCGTGTTTACATGAAGGCGACAGTAGCGCATCGCATCGCATCGCATTTCGTAGCGCCTCACGGTAATGCGATGCGACAGCGTTTACATGTAGCGTATCACCTCTAGCGCGGTGGTGGCGACATGCGGTGTCGCATATCGAAGGTTGTAAATTTTCCAAATTCATTTATTATTTATTTTATACATAACAGAATGAAAGGAACGTTGTAATAAATACCAGAACAGCATATGAAGCGAAATTAAATACTTCTTCTCCTTTGTTTATCCAACCCGAAGGTATTTGAATATCCCGCGCTTCCTGTTCATGGCGCCCAGCAACGCTTACTAAGCCTATCACCTGCCCGATTCCAGAAGCTATCTTAAAATTTGAGGCGTTTTGTCGCCAGAATTGCGTGATGCAGGTATCTTCAGTCAAATAAAAAGCTTCGTTGACCACTAGTTTGCAGCGAACGCGAGACACAGTGGAGCGGCAACGACGAATTGGTGGTGAGGTGAGAGGCCGCTGCTTCGCCGGACGCCGCCATCTTGTCCGTAATGCGATGCGACCGGGTTTACATGCAAGGAAAAAGTCGACTTACCCCTCTCAATCCCGCCCTTCCTGGCGCATTAATGCGATGCGCTTTCCTAGCGCATTACCCCTGTTTACATGAATGCGATACGCTAGAAAGTTGATGCGATGCGATGCGCTAGCTGTCGCATTCATGTAAACACAGATTCCACCCTAAAAAACGGATGACAAGTGTGTGTTGTGGATCGGTAAAACGGAGACTTTGCATGAAGGCGACAGTAGCGCATCGCAACGCATCGCATTTCGTAGCGCCTCACGGTAATGCGATGCGACAGCGTTTACATGTAACGTATCACCTCTAGCGCGGTGGTGGCGACATGCGGTGTCGCATATCGAAAGCATTAGTGGTACCAGGTTGTAAAGTTTCCAAATTCATTTATTATTTATTTTATACATAACAGAATGAAAGCAACGTTGTAATAAATACCAGAACAGCATATGAAGCGAAATTAAATACTTCTTCTCCTTTGTTTATCCAACCCGAAGGTATTTGAATATCCCGCGCTTCCTGTTCATGGCGCCCAGCAACGCTTACTAAGCCTATCACCTGCCCGATTCCAGAAGCTATCTTAAAATTTGAGGCGTTTTGTCGCCAGAATTGCGAAGTCGACTTACCCTTCTCAATCCAGCCCTTCCTGGCGCATTAATGCGATGCGCTTTTCTAGCACATTACCCCTGTTTACATGAATGCGATACGCTAGAAAGTTGATGCGATGCGATGCGCTAGCTGTCGCATTCATGTAAACACGGCTTGTTGCTCCAGTCAGTCTCCCGCTAAAACGCTACCATGTAAATTTTGTACATAAAGTTTTCCCATATCACTTCAAAGACCGGTTTCCAGCGCCTCGTCCTTGTTCCTGCTCCGACTACCAACCAGGCCTGCACGTCGCAACCTGGATCACGACACTGCGCTGAACACGATCCGTAAACGTTGTTCGGCACGTAGCTTGCGCACTGCCGGGCGGTCGTACGCTTCCGCGAAATTGTTCTTAAATTCAGACTAATGGCGCATTCGGTTGGGAGAACTAAAGCAGAGGCACCGAGCATTGCAGAGCAGTACAGGAGCACGCCGAGCGAGGGCGTAACTGTCCTCCCACGGGAACAAGGACGGAGAAATAAACAGCATTAAGCAACAGGTGAAAAGCACAGAAGGTAAAAATTGGATAAATTCGATGGAAGAGAAACAGAGTGTGGAATTATACCGAAAGTGGAAAATGCAGATCAGGAAGGAAGATTTCTTTGATAACTCAAGAGGCAGTGCCCTACTTTTCGAAGCCAGATCAGGGTGCCTTAGAACACGCAGCTACAAAAAGAAATTTAACAATGGAGATGACGCATGTGCTGTATGTGGAAACTCCAGTGAAACAATTGACCATGTTATACTCGAATGTAATGGTATCCATCCGGAAGTTGGTGCAGGCGCAATCACTGTTCCTGAAGCTCTGGGGTTTAGAGATAACAGTGGCCGGGTGAATAAACCGGCGGTGGAAACTAGCAAAAAACGACTGGAAGATTGGTGGCTTAAAAGCAGAGAAGTGACATAATGTTAGTAATGTAGGAACAAAGTTTAATAAATAGAATGATGGTTTAGTTAACCAATCTAAATCAATAATTAAGATATAGGTAGAAAAATGGTCATGATAGCTACTGTTACCATCCATCCATCCATCCATCCATCCATCCATCCATCCATCCATCCATCCATCCATCCATCCATCCATCCATCCATCCATCCATCCACCCATCCACCCATCCACCCATCCATCCATCCATCCATCCATCCATCCATCCATCCATCCATCCATCCATCCATCCATCCGGGAACGCTCTCTGCGTGTCAAGAGCAGCGCGCCACGACCCCGTGACCGCACTTCTCTCCCCGGTATTCTCCGTCTGCCCGCAGTGGCGGCAGTTGCAACCCAAGGAGAGGCCAACGCTCCATGTAGAACTGCTTGTTTTGTATGCCTTTTTCTCACAGCGTGGCAATCTGCCTCCTTTAGCCCTTTCGACGCCAGCAGCGACTCTCAAACATGCATACAGCACCTGAGCAATGCTTTCCGCTCACCGAGCACTGACGCTTTGCAGCCGCCATTTTGAGCGTCGCCGACTCAAGAAAAAAATAAAAGGGGAGAGAGCGTGGAATCGGCTCTCCTAGCAGGGAATCCAACCAGCGGCGTTTAAAATTTGTGTACTGCGGAGCGAACCGTCCCGGAGCTCAGCTGAGTAGCGCCAATCGAGAGTAAATTTAGAACAGTCAAGGATGTATGTAAATTTTTACGAAGAATTTCATGGAAGAGTTTTCCGAGGGGAGCGAAACGGCGACAGGACATGAAATAATGATCCAGCGTGTCGAGTTCATTGTAGTATAAACACAAGGCTGAGGGTGAACAGCCAGATCTGTGAAGATAAAAGCTATAGGGGAGGAACCCTACACCTGAAATTTGTCAGACACACCTCGCACTGACGGAAAAGCCACTGACCAAGATTCCATTTACACTCCAAATGCCAGAAGTCTCCAGAATATAGGAAGAGCAAATGGAGGACTTCATCCTAAGAAATTGTTTGAATCGTGCAGCCAGCGTAATCCCATTCAAGGAAGCTGACGCAAGAAAGTCTGCATATTTGTTCAGTGAAATGCCACAATGGCCTGGAATCCACACAAGACTAATTTCACGGATATGACGCGCTGCGAGATAAAACTGCCAACGATGCAATCGGAAGCGTCAAAGCAGTAAAAACTGAACAAGCGTCCGTGCCCAAAGTAACGTTGCAGTGCTGTAAACAAACTTTCCGGATGGCTAATAAAATATCTAAAAAGTCCGCAGTAAAAATGGGAGTACATAGTCAAGTAGGCGGAGCGAGAAAGCTCAATCTAGTTGAGTAGAACAATCTCAACCCTTGCTTTTTGCTCACTCTATGCAGCATCAGTGGATATTACGATATGTGATGAAAAAAGTTTCAAATGGTAATCCAAAATGGAAACCAAGGTAAACACTGGCAAAGAGTTGGCATTGGTTGGGTTAAATGATATCATATACCAAACCGAACTCAGACGACGAGAAGTGGCTTGTGAGAGACAACACACATTTACTAATACGGAGATAAAAGCGACTGCACATATACCATGGTGTAAGAATATATGTGACAAACGACCTGTTGCCTTTGATATTTGATAGCGAGACCAATAAATATGAAAAAGTAAATTAGGTGAAGTAATAGAAATTGTTTGCGAACACGATAGAAAAGAACTGTGCAATTTAGGATGGTCTGTACTGTATACGTTGCTGAAATCGAAAATCCAGAGGAAGTACCATAGCCTCAGAGTACAGAACGTTCATTGCCACAAAGCTAGATAGGCCAAGGCAATGCCGCAATGTTTGCCGTTCGATCAGAAGTGGTCGAAGCTTGTAAGCAGAGCAGCCATTAAACAAGACTCGGCTGAATTCAAGAATAGGGCGCACATAAAGTTTGTATATCATAACAAGAGCAGATCCTCTCATTCTGTGCCTCTTGTGGCTTATGTGCATGGGAGTTGTGCATTCGAAATCTGTATCTATTGTTTTGTTCACTGCTACAGTCCTCTAGATAGCTCTCGCAAAAGCGCTGGTCATAGTGAAAAACTCACAAACCACATTCGCTCTATACCATGAGTTATATAAGGTCTTATGGCGCGTAAGCAACTGTGGCTATCATGCGCCAAACACAAGGTCGGACGGTGTACTGCGTTAAGTGACGAAATGCTTTGATATCAACAGCTGGTTTAAGATACTCGCTTCATGAATAAACAAAAACTTGTGTGAAATAGACAAGTGCTTTTTCACCTAAAAAAGCAACTGTAGAATGAAGTAAAATATATTATTTTTTCTCTGTTCTTCGAGCTTTGCGCCAGAAACCAAACTTTATTTATTATGAGCCCAGTGCATCATTTCACTTATTACGTGAGATGCGCTCTGCTTTGCTCATTCCATGCACCCCTGAAGTAGTACATCACTTCACATGCCATGATTTCACTCAGACAAGAGCGTCACATTGCGAAGTGCACCGCATAACTACACTAATAGCTGCTAAACTACAGGTCCTCGTAGCGTTTCCATGAACACAGAGTCCAGCACATTGGGCGTGTTATGTTCCGCATACAAATTGCGGTATATTTCACTTTGTCATATTATCTTCGCATTGTTTGAAAGCATTGCAAAAACATCAACGTAACATTTTATGGGTGCAGCACTAACATCACGCGTAACTGTAGCTAAGAGCCAAGGCACACAATGTAGCAAGCGGAACAAGTCATCGTTCGCTCCCCACAAAAAGTTCAATCTCCTTTTTTGCACTTATGAGAAGTAGGGAGAAAAATGTGCATATTGAATTTTCTTTCGTGAAGGGGGGGGGGGGGGGGGGAGGGGGCCTTGAAGCAGAGTGGGTTTTGGGATTAACGTACGCCATTTCAGTAACACTGTCCGGCGCCATTCGTTTTAAGCACTCTGTATTTACTCCACGAGGATATAACGTGCTGTACTCCGCGCGTTCACGAAAGCTATACATCCGTTGTAGTACGTGCAGCTCGACAAACATCAAGCATACGCATGCAGTTATGAGGAGGGAGAGTGAATTCATTAACTGAAGGGCCATTGCAATATATTGTTTTCTATAAAGACCATATGCGCAACATTTATATCGCAATCAATAGATTTCCTGCCTTTTGGGGCGAATGTCAGAAATGTACATATCGATGAAAAAAAAAAAAAGTAATCTGTACAGCTACCAATTAATTACGTGAATGTAAGTCTGCAATTTACAACATTTAAAACCGAAAGAGAAGAATAATTAACGCTTGTTTACAAAGCGCCGCATATGTGTTCTATGCAGTGCGCAGTCCTAGTCACCTTCAAGAGTTGAAAAATCTACACTTCCCGTGAGCGTTCATTCGAGTGTCTTGCGAGCAGCCGAAGGCGTCCACAAACGGCTGGAAGTGACGCAGCGGTAGATTGCAGAGGTCTCTAGAAGAGAGGCCATCCCCGCAGACGGCGTGGCAATAGCTAATGAAGAAAATTTGGTCGTCTTTGAACGTCTCCAGGTAGCGCAGTCTGAAGTCGGCCAGATTTCTCGGGTCATGGGCAACGGCGAGCTTGTAGGCAGCGAACGCGATCTCCAGAGCAACCACGGATGGGAACACCTACGACGCATCGGATGCAGAACGTGCTCTGATCAAACCATGAATTACATTAAAGATGCGATACAATAGAAGCGCTCAGGAATATCTAGCCAATGAAAATCATTCTAAGAGGCACTTGCAGGCTACTCAATATCCATAAGTCGAAAATAGTGAAAATGATAGATATTGTGTTACTCTTGAGTTAATTAAAGTATAGTCATGTCATAGTGATAGTTGTGTCAATGAAATAGTGTTTGTAATTGTGATAGTAGTAGTAAGTGACAGTTGCAGTTGGTGATAGTGATCAGAGTGGTAGTAAGTGATGACGATAGTGGCGATGACGCTAATTGTGATAATTATGAAGCTAGTGGCGATGTGAAGTTAGCCATAGTGATGGCGATGACCGATAGCTGGTGCTAGTAATGATAGTGATGCTGATGATAGCTGGTGATAATCATTATAGTGAAATCATAACATCATGAGTTTGAAAAAAAAAACGACAAAGCTTTCGCCTTTTCACTCTAAGCAGACTTAAGCAAAATCCTGACATTTTTTATTCTGGCTCGGCTCCCTCCAGCAGCGAGATGTTGAGATTACATAACAAAGAGGATGCAGAGGAATGGATGAGAAAAACATGGTTCGAAAAAAGTAATCCGCCGGTCTTGGCACCGCTCAGCTAGCCCTAGTCGACAAACTTAAATAACGAAAATACGTTCATTCTGTATTGCGCAAACCACGACTGAAAACTACCAAATCGTTGTAAAAGTACCAGATATTCATTGGAAAGACGTCATTTAATTGAATCAGCAATATTCTTTTTACCTTCTCGGACTTTCTTTAGAACTCATAAAACATTTGGAACATTTGCAAGAAAGCGCACAAAATGGCTTCTAATATTACCTCTATCACCTGCTCCCATAACATGCCCAACGCGTAATAAAATGAAGTGAAGACGTTTGGTTCGGCTTGTTGGGTTGAACGTCCCAAAGCAACTCAGGCTATGAGAGACGCCATAGTGGACGACTCCAGAAATTTCGACCACATGGGGTTCTTTAACGTGCACTGACATCGCACAGCACACAGGCGCCTTTGCTTTTCGCCTCCGTGGAAAAGCGGCCGCCGAGGCCCGGATTCGATCCCGCATCCTTGGGAACAGTAGTCGAGCGCCGTAATCACTGCGCCACCCCGGCGGGGCCTCTTTAACGAGCGCTTGTCATTCACGAAGAACGTTTATTTTTATCGAAATTTCACTATAGTGAAGTAAAGACTTCCAGCAATTTGCAGTTCTCTGTTCGCAATTTCTCAAGCTTCGGTGCGACTGCTGCCGCAACAGTGGCATCTTGCTATGAACAACAAACGGTTGCATTATGCCATTTAATCTTTCGCCTCATCGCATTATGCCCTGCATGAAATAGAATGCGCAGTTAGTCTCGCTGACACATTGAAAACCGCCTGAGCACAAAACCACCCCGGCGCTAATTCCTGCCTTTCATGTATTGCTTCGCATTATTTTCTTTAGTGACGTTCTGCCAAAACCGGGCCTGAAGTGACGTCGCATAGTATAAAACGCAACAAAAACGAGGTACACCCGGCGCCGAAAGTTTACATGGCGTTCAAGTTACAAAAATCGTAAATTTCGTCCCAATCATTGTACATTACTTGAAACGATCGAAGCTGTATGGCTCGCGTTTTAGGACTGGAACATCGGAGACTGCCTGTACATCTTGAACTATGTGCACCGCCTGTATGAATATCGAGTTTTTAAAAAGATATTCGTGTGCCTAGTAAACTTCCAAGATATGGGGACATTTTAAACTATCAAAAAAGAACCTAGTGCACTTATGTTTGTATCCACCTTGTCATACAGATCTATCTCTCTTACCGTCTGCAAAACGAACTCTCACACATCAACAGAGCCTTCAACGATACTGTGAACCCTGTACGACACCAAGAGACACACCTGCACCATTCGGTGTCCGGGGGGGTGGCGTTCGTCTCCGAGCGCGCATTCTGCCCTGTCGAGATAATCGGTCTGTTTCCACCAGCTCACGTTGACTCCGGTATCGTCCAGCCGGATGCCGCGAGGATCGAAACTGCTGGCCAGCAGCGCTGCCACGACCGTGCCCAGGCCCGCATAATTGACGGAGAACGTTCCGTTCAGGTAGTACAGTGGCGGGGCGACCGATCCCAGCGCCATGTCTGCGCGGTTGGCGATGTAGACGTAACTGGCGTACCGGTCGCTGGGGAACATGCGCCTGCCGTAGACGTCCATGAACTGCGACAGCTTGGAACGGAGAGCCCGGTAGGACCTCATGGCGCTCAGCAGATTGCTCATGAATCCCTGCGTCGCGCCGAAAGTGAGCCACTCACTGTTTATTAACGTTCAACACGAGTTGAGAGAGGTGTTCAGTGCTGAGACATTTTAATATTATACACAGTACGAAAAGAAGCCTTCGCGAAGCCATCTTTATACATGTAGTCAGAAACGATCGATTCTTCGAATGTGCACCAGGGGCTGGACGCTAGATCCAAACGGCATGTTCAAAGGCACATAACGTCAGACAAGCCCTATCGCAGTAAGGAACCGCAGTACAGTGACCAGTGAGGTTGTAAACGTTTCAAGTAGTTTGTAGCTCACAATATTCGTCGGTTGCATAGGACACACTTTCAGTGGCCTTAGGTGGCGCATGAACATAGGAACTGAAGGCGTTCCAGAATGCTGTTCTATACTTCGTCTCACAAGATATCTGCAGCACATGCAAAAGGCAGAGGAACCCTTGCAATTGCGGCCATAAGTGCCCTCCACCCCTGCGCATTATAATAGAGAATGGTGCTCCCACTGTCATCCCCACCAATTTCCTAATCCGGCTTATACATTCAAAGATATCGTAAATTACTACCAATCTAGCCACAGCCTTTACTCCCGCCCATGTAAAAGCCTTTCAAAGGCGGATGAGCGGCTCTTACTCCGCCGCTATACCAACACACTGCTGTGCCCGGCAGCTCTAAAACACTTCGACACTGCTTTCTCTGGCAGCTGCCCGCACTGTGGGGTGGTGTCCTCGGACATCTACCACATGGTGTGGGCCTGCCCCTCAAATCCGGCTATCCTCCCTCACCCCAACCCAACCCGGGAAGACTGAGAGGCGACCCTGCTCGGCTGCTCCGACCTGCAGGCCCAACGGGCCTTAGTCGGGCGAGCCCGAGCGGCGGCAGACGCCACTGGGGTCTCGGACTAGGGACCTACACCTAGTGTTTGTGAGGGTTGGCCCCTTCAGGGTAAGCTCATGCGTAACCTCTTGTATTTGTATCCTATATAAATGTTTTCCACCACCACCGCCAATTTGTGGGGCGAGAAGTGCGTAGAAGCACAATTGCTTATTGTAGTGCGCGTAATCCTGATTGGACCGGGGCGCCTCTGCCCTTCGCAGTGCTGCAAACATCTTGTGAGACGAAGTATAGAATGACGTTTCGTGGTTTATGGTTTATGGGTTTTAACGCCTCAATGCGACTCGGGCTATAAAAGACGCCGAAGTGGAGGGCTCTGCAGTTTGACCACCTGGAGTTTAACGTGCACTGACATCGCACAGCGCATGGGCGCCTAGCTTTTCGCCTCTATCGAAAAGCGATCGCGAAGGTCGGGATTCGATCCCGCATCCTTGCGCACAGTAGTCGAGCGCCCTAACCCCTGGGCCACCCTGGCGGTACAGAGTGACTTTTCAATTAGATCTCCAAAGATGAAACACAGGTACACCGTATCGACACTCATGCCTTCGAAGTATGTCGAGGCCAACCAGGCCTTTTTAAGATTTTAGTGGTTACTGGCTGCTCCCAATTGCAATACTGGTATATTCCTGTATTCATCAAGCTTTCTTCGCGAACATTGAATAACAGAAAATTACAAAATGCTGTCCAGTTCGCTTGAATGTACCTGAATTATCGCTCAGCTGAAATTAAAGGAAAAAACGCGTCTATTTGTATATTTTGAAGATTCTAAAGTTGACAACAAATAGGTACCGTAACTAGAGGTGGGCGAATATTCCTGATTTTCAAACAGCGAATCGATTATTCGAACAAATCAAACAGCGGATCATCAAAACTATTCGAAACTAATCAAATATATTTTCTCAAATTTACAAACATTTTTCGAATAATTCGCACGGGGTTCGAATGAGGCCTGCAGTATTTTGTCCCATAAATGTTCTAAAAGTAGACTTCCCATTAACATCACGTATCACCCTACCACGATCAGCATGCATGAGTACAACGTAAGGTATAAGGTCAGAGCAGCGGCATTCGCAATGATGCGGCAGGGCTCAGGCAAGTCAAGCGAACCCATGCGTTGATGTCCAACCCCGGCGGTGCACTCATACGTGGTTGCCACTCGTCTTATGTCTTGGGGTGTAGCTCTAGTTTATTCTCTCTCGTCGTCGATAGCAAACGCTATTTTAGAGCGCAGCTCTCTGGCGCCCGTTCGTGGCGTCGCCGTTGTCCCTCAGAACCAGCTCCGCAGTCGAGGCGGGTTTCGCGTGGGCATTGCTTTGTCGGCGCTATGAAAGAGGAACTAGGCTTCAACTCCATACCTCTAGCAGAGGTGAGGAGGGTGGCTGATCCTGGCCCTGATGGGGCTGGGACAGATAGGTCACCGCCGCAGCCTACCACCGAGTTTTTATCTGTTGTAGGCCGTCATTACACTCGCCACCGCTTCGGCGGTGGACGACGGTTGTTGCGGCGCGCGTCTTTATCTCCCTGTTCTTTTTCTTTCTTCTCTATTTTCTCTTGTTTCCGCACGAGGCAGCGGAGGTGACTCAGCTACACAGCCAGTAGCAGGCCCGTGCATTTCCTTTCCCTTCTTCTTACAGCCACAACAACAACAACAATACCTCTAGCACTGTACCTCAGTGCCGCCTGCCGTCGCTGGCGTTGAACAAGGGCTGTTTTTGTACGAATATTCGCAGAAGTAGCGAATGCTATTATGAGCATCATCTTATTCGTATTCCACTCGGTTCTATTCATTTTAGAGTTTAACTGAGTACGTTTGTAGCTGCATTGTTCACAATAGATTCGGTTAGCGAACTTACATTAGTCTTATTCAATTCGGTCTAGAAAAAGAACTATTCGTTCACCCCTTGTCATAAAATCCCCCAACGATACTTTCATGCACACTTAAAATACATTTTAAATTATAATTCAGTGAATCGTACGCTTAATAAAGTAGAATGCATAAGTTCCTTATAAGAAATGTTCCTCGCCCAAACTGTTCTTAATTCCATCCTTCAATATGCTCATATTAGTTTATAGAGACACCTTACATCAGAGTTAAACGATATTATAGGAATATAGTAAATACATACAATATACAGATACTGCGCCTTTCCCTTCCTGTGAACCAATGATTATTATTATTGAATTGTAAATGTTAGCAAATTACTTCGGATGGCGCTCGAGCAGCAGTCTTCACGTCTAGCATCTTCTTTTCAATCTTGAATGATGCGAAGATATTGATAAAACTCAATTTAAACAGCCTCGTTAACTTGCAATCATTTCCGACTATTTTAAAATATATTGTTTTATTTGCTCCAAGAAATTGAGAAACAACACAAGTGATGAACATATTCCTAAACAGCGTAGTGTTCGCCCCATCGAAATGACGCGGACATTTTGGACATCTATTACCCAGGAAGGCGTTTGCAAAGGTATGGTGAGCCGCCAATTTCTACCCTAAGGAGTTTCGGGTAACCCTGAACGATGACAGACATACTGGTGTCACAAAGCAACACTGCACAGTACACCATTAACACAAATCATGGCTAAATTACTAACACAAGTAAATGCAAGCACGTTTTTTCCCAAGCAGGGTTATGTATACGCTACCAAAATGCAGCCGGCCGTTGAAGTTAAAATAGTTAAAAATGCCCCTGTTGATCATTACCACGACAAACGGAATATGAAAAATACTGCAAGCTGAAATTGCAAAAACACCACCTTGTTTTCTTTGTGAATCGTACCTGCATCTTTTCTGCCGCAGCGTAGCCTTTGGCCAGCGTCTGGCGCCATTCCTCATCGAAAAGCTCGCTGGGCGGCAGCAGTGACATCGACAGGCGTTCTAGCTTGCGCAGTGCCACCTCCCGGGCCCCGGTGTTGATCCAGGAAGACTCGCGCAGCTTCCTGGCAACAGCCGATCTCAGCGTATGTTCGAAGTCATCCAGATGATGCCTGGCCTCTACAAGACCGAAGGTGCGAGTGAACTGCCCAGCCACGCTCAGCAAGCCGAACAGGGATTCGGCGTACTCGAAGCAGCCGTACTTGCGGGCTTTGATGGGGCTTTCGGCGAATACGAGATCGGGTTTGTTCGCAACAGCCCACAAGTGCGTCTGGATGAATATCCAGGCAAGGCCGATGACCAACAGGTGTTTGCTGTAAGCTTTCAGCAGCTTGTCCAGGTGAGTCAGCACGGCAGGGCCGTCGACCACAATCCAGTGCTCGCCAGTCCACGTGAACTGGCCCGAGAACTGTTTGTTGAGCAGCGCCAACCACATGCCGGGACCGATCGCGGAAGTCGTATTGTCGAGGGCACGCATCTTGAACCAGACCTGCCCAAAGAAAAGTGAGGCCAGCACCAAACGATCGAACACCCGCACCTAAAACACCGATCGGTTTACGATGTGAACAAAACATGACGTCATTCAGTTGTTCCTCGGTAACAGGGGGGCAGCAGAAGGAGAAATGGCTTCTTTTCTAGCTAACGAGTGCATTTTTTTACTAGTGCATTTACTAGCTAGATAGCGGTCCCCGTACATAAGAATCGCAGGCATGAGCGCTATCTATCAACCTCGGTGTTATTCTGTAACAGCTTCAGCCTTATTACTGATGCGTTCATCAGCCCCGCAACGAACATGCAGTACCTTGACCTTGTGACGCCGCTGCAGATGTCATGTATCCCTTACCTGTTCGGACTCGTCCGTGACAACGTTGAGCTTCGCAGCCACAATGGCTTCCTCCAGTTCCCACAATATCGTCGACGATATGTTGGACTCCGTCACTGCTAGCACCTGGTAGTATTTCTTCACGTAGATCTCGTACAGCGTTTGGTTCAAGGACCTGTGGACGCCCCTCTGCCAGACATAGCCCAGTTTGCCGCGGCTGAGTACCAGCGCTACTGCGAGGTCACTGGTGGTCTCGTTGATGGTGTGCCACGGTAGCTCCAGCACATGGACGTCAAAGAGAAAGTTGAGGTTCCAGTTGATGGCCAGGTCTAGCATCAGGTCCAGAGGGCCCACGCCACCGACGGTCGGCTGAGGTTCCTCTGGCCACCGCATGCCGCGTTGCCTGCGGAATTCCAGGAACTCTGCGAGGCTGCGTTCAATCTCGCTGCGCTTCTGGTCGACGCAGCTTTGGAACAGCAGCTCCGCACTGACCCGGGAACCTGGCACCTTTCCGTCCAAGTCTCTGGAGCCTACCTCGATGTACCTGCGGTGGTGTGCGATTTAGCACAGTGAGCCGCCAGATTTTTCTCCAGCCTCAAAGGAAAAAGAATGCAACAGCTTCCACAGACCTTATCATTGTAATTCTCACCGCCCTAAATGTGATTATCGAGACATCTTTAGTGACAAATGATGTTATGACTGCGGAGACGCAGATGTTTGAGCCTCGGGGAGAGTTCCCTATGATGTATAGGAAACTATGCCAACAGCTTCGCCAATTGCTCACCGAAAAAAAAAGACCCCTGATATGGAGAAAAAGCAAAAACCATTCACTTACTATACTGTTGAACTCACCACTACCTCACAGCGCGATAATGCATCTTGAGGAATCGCGCTGAACTTTTACGAATACAGCAGTAGAACGACACTGCTTACATTAAAGTTTAATAAAAAGGTGTTGAGATTTAAGCATGGCTAGAACCTAGTGATACGAGCGAGAGCTTTGAGAGTAGCCGCGCTATCCCTATTTATACCGCCTTTCAATCTGCTTTTTTTTTTTCATTTTATAAATACAGGAATGGAAACGCTCAGTATCTGTCACACTTTTCCTGTAGACACCTCACAACAAGGTGGCTGCCGGAGCAAACGGTGCCTCTGACGGACTCGTCTCACGTCGGCTCTGGGGTGTTCGGCTGTTTATGCCCTGAAAAGTGCTTCAAACTGTTTGTGAAGGTGTTCTTCACCATTTACACCCACTTTTCGAGACTTTAGAGCCAAATTTTTGTTGAAACTTCGACAATTGACAGAGCGACAGCTGCCTCGCTGTACCTCGTAGTAGGCTTGCCCTCGGCAGCGACTTAACGTTCTTAGCTAAGAGACCAAAGAACGTTGCTGCGCCTATGCTAGGCTAGGCCTAGCCTAACAGTGCTCCCATGGCTTCACCCAACTCCGAACTTGCCTGCCACAGCAAGGCGTACCAAGTCGCTGGAAGAGAAATCCTGCCCGAAGAATTCCTCACGGATCCGAGATGGACCAGGGCCCTCGCAGCCCGTAAACGGGCACAACCAACACTGCTCTTACTCCCGCCCGCCACCATGAGCTCACCTCCCAAGCCACCAGCCAGACCCGCCACACCGGCCCAGCCCAAGCAAGGCAACTGCAGCAAAAGAGAAGCTTGCTGCACAGAAAAAAGTCTTTCCCGCCATACCGTTCCGATTCAGTACCGAAAATAACTTCATGGTCTCGTCATGAATTGAATGAGGGTGTTGCATACAACCTCTGAGATCCGCGCATTTGAAAGCAGGCGATGAAGGCGACACATATGCATCTCGTCCTCTGGTATTTTCCAGCTTACGAAGGCACAGTTTTCAGAGTGAATTGCCTGTGTAGCGATCAAAACACGATAATCTACATCGATTACAGGCCAATTCAGTCAAAGAGTCTTCAACGTCTTTTATCCACAGGTTGTTGACCTAGATTATTCGGAAGCACGTATTACTCGAGCGCCTCGAGCGTTCGGAGGTTAAACCCGGCACACAATGTCATACTAAACCATGCCACACAAGCATCAACTGAAGACACGGCGGAGGATAGATGAAGTATTCTTCCACGGTCATTAACTCAAGTTATTTCATTGACCCCCTCTGTACGCTTCCTATCTCTTAACGTTACACCTAATATTTCCGTTCCGTAACTCTCTGCTTTGCCCTCAACTTACGTAGAACCCTTTTCGTTAGCCTCCATGTTTCAGCCCCTTAGGTGAGTACAGCTAAAATGTACTATTATTCTCGAGCGATACTGGTAAGCTGCTATAGTCATCATCAGTGATTACTTGCCAAATGCGCTCCATCCCAATCTTGTTCTCCTAGTTATTTTCCTTTCATTGTCTGGATGTGCGGTTACTACCTGTCCTAAATAGGCAAATTCGCCTACCAGTGCTTCGCTACCTATTGTAAGCTGTTGTTCCTTCCCGAGGCTGTTGAACATTACCTTAGTCTTCCGAATATTGATTTCCAGGGCTATACCTTTCTGCTTTTCCTGTCTAGGTCATCAATCATTCTTTGCAATTTCATCATCTAATCGCAGATTACTGAGGTATTCTTTATCGAACCTTGTCCTTAACCGTTCCCATTCCAAATCTCCGAATACTTCCTCTACGAACGCTGTGAATAGCACTGGGGAGTCATGTCTCCTTGTAACACCTATATTTATGGGAATTTTGTAGCTTTCTTTATATAGAACCATGGTTGCTGTGCAGCCACTGTAGATATCTTCCAGCACTTTCACACACGGTTTCGTCTACATCCTGATTTTGCAATGACTACATGGCATTATGAGGTTCTATTGAGTTCAATATTTTTTTTTCGTAATCAATGACTGCTATGTATAAGGGCTGGTTATATTCCGAGCATTTTCCTATCACCTGGATGATGGTATGGATATGATCAATAGCAGAGTATTCTTTACGTGAGTCTGCTTGATCCTTTGGATTACTGAAGTCTAAGGTTTCCCTGATTCTTTTAGTGATTACTTTAGTAAATATCTCCTACCTAATAACCTACATTCTACATGACATTCTGGTCGAAATCAGGAAGAAGTATGCATGGGCAGGGCATGTAGTGCGAAGGGAGGATAACCGATGATCTCAAAGGGTAACAAGTTGGATTCCAAGGGAAAGATTGCGTAGCAGGGGATAGCAGAAAGTCAGGTGCACAGATGATGTTGGTCGAGTTCGAACCCGAACGCCGGCGGCTGCGTTTCGATGGAGACAAAATGAAGAGGCGCACGTTCATGTGCTATGCCACGGCCGCTCGATGGTGGTGGTGGTGACAAACGTTTATTCATTTCAAAAGGGTGGATGTAGGGGAGCCCTTACAGATACTGGGTGGGGTCCCTAGTACGGGACCCCAGTGGCGTCGGCCGCTGCCCGGGCGCGCTCGACCAAGGCGTTTTGGGCCTGCAGGTCATAGCAGCCGAGCAGGGTCGCCTCCCAGTCCTCCCGAGTGGGGTTGGGGTGAGGAGGAATAGCTGGGTTGGATGGGCAAGTCCACACCATGTGGTAGATGTCCGAAGACTTCTCCGCACAGTGCGGACAACTGCCCGTGAAGGAGGGATTAAAATGTTTTAGTGCTGCCGGGCACAGCAGAGTGTTGGTATACAGACGGAGTAGAAACCGCTCTTCCGTCTTAGATAGACCTTTACTCGGGCGAGAGTAAAGGCTATGACAAGATTGATAGTAAAGAACAATGTCTTTAAAAGAGTACGCGGGTTCGAATTCGAGATCCTGATCTAGGGGGTCGAGATGGGAAGCCCGGAAAGAGAGCGCGCAGCCGACGGCGTCGGCTGCCTCATTCCCTTCGAGACCCATATGAGCAGGAGCCGATACTATTTTCCGGTAAGCGGGGTCCCCGGTATAGGTGCAATTTTGAAGTAGTCGGTAGGCTAAGTATGGTGCCCAGCCTTGCTCGACGTTCCGACAGGCCCCTCGCGAGTCGGAGATAATTGTTTTAGAATCAGTGTGAGTAGCTGCCAGCGCAATGGCGACCTCCTCCGCGTGGGTTATGTCACGGGCGCGAAATGTAAGCCCGTTAACAGTTTTGGACTGGTGGACCACTGCGGCCGTGTACCATCCCCCATGGTGGGGGCCGGAGGCGTCCACGTAGTAAATGCCGGGTTTCGACCCATAATGGCGGCCCAGGGCTTCCGCCCGCGCCAGATGCCGGCCATTGTGGTCCTCACGTGTCATGTTTTTAGGAAGAGGGCGTACGTGGAGGGCGCATCTCCACTCGAAAGGGAGGCGTACACGATCTTCCATAAGGGTGGTATGTTGGATGTGTAGCCGGGCAAGGAGGCGGCGACCCGACAGTGTTTTAGAAAGACGTGTGTATTGGTTGGTTAAGTGAGCCTCTCGGATCTCCCGGAGCGTATTCACCATGCCCAGGCCCAGTAGACGCTGGTTGGAGGTGTTCACGGGGAGATCGAGGGCACTTTTAAACATTTTGCGCAGGACGACTTCGAGTGCATCCTCGTCTTGTTTCCGAAGGTGGAAGCGCACGCTATCGAGCGGCCGTGGCTATGCGATGTCATTACACGTTAAAGATCCATAGGTGGTCGAAATTGCTCCGCAGCCCTACTTTCACTCCAACCTTCTTCCCTTCCTTAATTACGGCGTGATTCAGGCGTCCACGTATAAAGTGTGACAGATACTTCGCATTTCCTTGTCTTGTTAGAAGGAAGGGAGGATGCATAGGTGCAGTCCTCCTGTGAAGGCAGACCTCAACCCGCGACCAATCAATCATATGGCAACCCCGGGCAAGGCCTCCTGCAACAAGATGGAGGGAGTTTCGTTTCGGTGAGCGGGTTTTGCTCAGCCAAAGGGCTCATGCAATCTTGTTTATTCCCGCCGGGGCGGGGTCGCAGTGCCAGTGCACCCCGTCCGCGCCACAACGGCAGGCTAAAGCCTGACGCGAGCAAATCTTCTAGTATCTCACTTCGATTTTTCGAAGTTCCTTGAAAATTATTATCGGGTGTCCTCACTCTTCATATAACTTTTTCTTGCCAAAGTGATGTTTCTCGCGTTTAATTGGGACCACAGCCCATTCCTATTTTTTTCACTTCGAGGAGACAGGGTGTCTTCACGCTGAAGGTTGCTCGGCATCTCGCGATCCAGATTTGATCATTTATTCCGACGAGAGCCAGGATTAACTGCGTTCGTGCCTGGCTGGGCAGCGGATTGAGGGTTGAGACAGTGCACAATGGTATTCTTGGTAACTCTAACAGCTCTTTCAGGCGATCCAGAAGTGAGGTAGGGAGGATACACCCAATGAGAATGTGTTCCGCGGTCTCGCGCACTCCACAAAAAGGGCATGCTTCCATTGATCCAAAGACTGCCGATACAAAAGTTCGGCAGCAGATCGGTAAAATGCCGCGAATGTAGCACCACATGAATGATGCGCGGCGCGCATCCAGGAAATGCGCGGAGATGTAATGACACATAGGACTCTCGGCAAATATTAGATCTCTCTGCAGATGGTCCCATATATGATGGGGTCAGTAGTTCTAGTACTGTCTTCATCTGCGCACACTGATGCTCTTCCGTTGACTTCTTTCTCAGCAGTAGAGAATCCTGCGCAGCCATACGATACAAGGCGAGCGGCGTCCCAGCGCGAGGGGAGTTATGCGACAGGGGCTCCCGGGTAAAAGCTGTGAGCTTGGTTGACAGGAAGTAGGTGGCAAACATGGCTTTCTGTCGTATGTCGCAATATTTGGCTCATGCTGTCCATCTGACGTGCAACGCTCTGGTTAGGGTAGTGAGATCTGGAATGCCGAGGCCTCCCCCATGTCTTGGCTGGCGGACGACAGGACGCCTAACTTTCGGGCGCCCTGCCACAGGAATCGGAAAATCGCTCTGCCCAGGATCACTTTTGTACTTGCGAGCATGTCCAGGCTGTTAACAGCGAAGCTAATTAGTGTGATACGGAGGACACGAATGAAAGTTGTCTGTGCTGTGAGAGGGCAACGTAATGAGCTCAACTCCATGGCCTTCTTGACGAGTTTGTATTCGGTTTCTTCCAAGTCGTTAAGGAGGACCCGTTATGGTCAAATAAGTACCCAAACATCCTAGTTCCTCGTACTGATGGAGTGTCCACTACTGCGGAGGGGCTGCTGTTCAGGTGCCTGGAGAACCTTTTGCACTTGTTTAGGCGCGCCCCATTCGCAGTGAAGTAGCTAATGGCAATCTTCTGAACCGGCTCCGCTGAGTACGCGTTTCGGAACATTATTGTCACATAGCGTAGCCGAAGATGGGCAGACTTTGTGAGTCGATTGGGAGCTTGATTTTTGTGCCTAAAGGGTCTGTGGTAAGGTGTTACAGCAGCTCTAACCCTAGTGTACAGAGTAACGGGGAAAGCGGGCACCCCTGCCTTACGCCCCGCCCGACCACGAAGTGTTCATAGACTCGCTCCCTGAATGATCACTGCCGAACGCAGATCTGTGTACAGAGCTCGCACCATGAGAACATGTAATTTGTCGATTCTGGATTGGTGCACTGGTTGAATAGGTATTCATGGAACAGCCTATCAAATGCCTTCTCTTGGTCTAGGGATAGCAAGATGCCTTCGAGGTTGAACGATCGCAGCCAAGTTATGATGCCTTTCAGCGCAAGGCCATGTAGTTCCATAGATCGACCGGGCACACAGCAAGCCTGGTGTGGCCCGACACTGTTAGAGAAGGCGGATGTCAGGTGTGATGACTGACTTTTTTATTGAACCTGGTAGTCTGTCTTCCATTCTGTGAGGTCCGTGGCTCTATTGATATCTTTGCAGAGTACGGTCAAAAGTCCCTCGTTCGTTTCGGGGCTGAGCTTGCTTTCCTCCAGCAGGGCGTTCAATAAATTGGTGAAGGGCTTTTTCCAGAGCGACCAGAACAAAAAAAAAAAAAGGGTGGTAGGCCATCGGTTCCTGGGTCCCTGTTCAACGTCATAGATTTAAGTGCTGCATGCGGTTCCTCGTCGGTGAGCCATTTCGCGTCAGGGGCTTTTCTTTCGGGCTATCGAGGAGGAAAGACCCCACATTGCAGGGTTCAGCGATATATAGTTCTTGGAAGAAGCTGCGCGCTTTCTTCGTCACGTCTTCTGGGGAGGTTGTTGTAATGCCAGACATGGAGTCGTGTACCGCCGTCAGCGTGTCACTTTTAACAGGAGCTGTTGGCGGGCTAGTTGGTGAATGTCTACTGTAGTCATGGTGAAATTTATTTTTAGTTAACCTTGTTTTAAGGTGTTTAGCCATACGTGCTGAGCCATGTCATTCATGAATTCTGATAGCGGAGGGGTGGAAAACGATTGAGCTATGAACGCTTGAGTAGCCGAGAGTATAAATTTGTTCCCTTTTTCCTTCAATAAAGAGTTGGTAGTTTGCGCTCGTCCCATGCTACGTGTCCCTCTTACTTTTGTGTCGTGTTTGTTGCGCAATTTCACCATGACTACAGTGTCAATTTTGGTTGGAAGGCGGCGGCGCAACAGGTGTCTTGAACACCATGCCTCGCATTTCCAGCATTCTGCGCGTGCTGTGGCCTGCAGTGTATCCCACTGCCGGTTGGGCAGCTGAAGAGCTGATGAAGCTCCTTGCGGAGTGCAGCGAGCTATGGAGCGATGCTGGGACCTGTTGTATGGGGCGGAAAGCACGATTACCGCGTCCGAAAGAATGCGGATCTCTTCGCGCTTCTCTCTTGCCGCTCACTTCCCTCACTCACGAAGGCTTCTCGCACCGCATTATTCACTGACTCCACTTCCTGCCTTCACGGAGGGAGATATATACCGCTGTATTATTTGAACTTTCCTGTCCGCACTTCTTTAATATAGAGGAGGCACGTGTTTAATCGTCAGACCCCTTTCGAGCATGGAATGTCAGCAGTGCGCAGGCGCAGCACTAGAAGCCGGTGGTAATATCCGAGCGGACTAGTGCTGATATGATGTTTCTCGAGTCGTATAGATGGTCTATACGACTTCCTAGACCCCGGCCTGACGAAGGCATGCCTGCTCGCCCAGGTTGAAGTAAACGCCAGCTATCTTTGAAGTCCAGTTCCTCTACTTCTCGAAGAACCTGGGCGCCCCCGTGGTCTCATCCTAAGCGTCTGGGGTCCCCTGAAGGAATCGTCGGTACTCTAGATGTATGTAGACCAATTTATTTATTATCAAATATGATTTTCGCAGGGGCAAGTGAATGCTACCGTCACAGGACCGGGTTAATTGGAGGAATATAGAAGAGGCCTTCTCCCTGCAGTGGGCGTGAGCGGTGAGCGTGAGTAGTTCTACAAGCAATCATGTTGAACTCCGCTAAAGCCCTATATGGCATGGCTTTGCTTGTCGGTTTATTTTAATCTGGTTTCCTTCCCATACGGCTCTGGTCAGGTACCGAGTGAGAAGTGTCAGACACTCCGCCTTTAATTTCCTACAAACCAGTTTCCAATTTACGCAGGCCCCACCGCGGTGGTGCATTGATTAAGATGGCTGACTATTGTGCCGGAGTGCCCGGGTTTGAACACGACCGCTGGCGGGTCGATTTCGATGGAGGCGAAACGGAAAGTCGGCCATGTGCTGTGCGATGTGTGTGTACGTTAAAGATCCCCAGGTGGTCGAAATTACTCCGCAGCCCTCCACTACGGCTCCTTTTTCTCTCTTTCCACTTTCACTCCCGCCTTCCTCGCTCCTCACAACGCGGTTCAGGTGTCCACATAACAAGTGTGATTATACTGCCCTTTCTTTTTCTGTGAACTTATTATTATTTTCATTATTACTATTATTGTTACCATTATTATTATTATTATTATTATTATTATTATTATTATTATTATTATTATTATTATTATTATTATTATTATTATTATTATTATTATTATTATTATTATTATTATTATTATTTAGGCGCAGTGTGCTGTGCGGAGTCAGTGCATGTTAAACATCAGGCAGTAAATCAGGAGCCTTGGATTACGGTGTTCGCATAGCCTGGGTCACTTTTGCACTTAGGACGTTAATAAACCGAGCAACTATATTAAATCTGCTAGGTTGGCTTGTTTTAGGGGTAAAGAAAAGTGCAGTATTCGTCTGCATCGGTGGACACCAGCACGAGGCGGACATACAAAGACGGATTTCCTAGCATTTCAAGGGGTAAAGAAAAGTGCAGTATTTGCCTGCATCGGTGGACACCAACACGAGGCGGACATACAACGGATTTCCTAGTCTTTCAAAATCCGGATAATGCTCGGTACCATAGTGTATATATTTCTTTTATTTTTACCTACCCTTTTATTTCTCCCTATCGCTCACCTCTTTGATTTCTTCTACCTTTTCCTCGCTATCCCTTTATTTCCGCCGCCCCAGTTCAGGTGCTTCAGATATCAGATAGAAGATACCGGGGCTGGCAAACATCTTTTCTTTCCATTTGCATATACAATAAATAACCAATATCAGCGCCACTACCAGATAATGCTTTAACACTCAAAAGAGATTTTCGCCTAACGGATATAGAAAAGCGTATAGAAGCGGCGTACTTGAGGTACATCCTTTCGACGAGCGGCTGCTGCGGTTTCGCCTGGTTAGGCTTGCCGCAGGCGAACTCGTAGAAGTCGTGGCACGGGTCGGCCAGCTTGTTGAGCGTGGTAAGAATCTCGACGGCGTGCGCCATGCAGTCCTCGGTCTGGCAGACGGCTACGCGCTTCAAAGGGTCCTTGATGAACAGCAGGTAGACGAAGACGAGTGCCGACGCCACCACAAGGGCGGATATGGACAGGAACCTGCCCGTTCGCCACAACCGGTCGATGGTGAGGGCCGATAGGTGCCGCGTGCTACCCTCCTGCCGCGAAACGAAAGCATATATATAGTGGCAGCTATACCTCTCCATGAAGTCATGTCCATCTTTTACGAACATTGAACAACTGACGCTAACAGCCGCCAATAGCAAACACCGTACGTTACTCGATGGTCTCACTTATATTCTTCAAAACACTAAGGTCATCGAATGATACTGCAAGAACGTGGCGATTATCATGGCCGACTTTATATCGGCGCTGCAAAATTTGATCTACACGGTATTGCTCTCACATCAACTATTTCGGGCGGCCATATAATGCCAATGTGATGTATACCAAACATTCCAAACCGACAAGGTTAGGGCAGCTGTACAGCCTATAGCAGCGCTTGAGCAGACTTACATGGACTTGCACTCACAGCACGTCGCTTATTTGGCTCGTTGGCCGGCCGAAGAGATAGTGGCGCTACTCTTTGCTGTCGGCTTCAGCCTTAATCTAACTTGCCCATCAGAGCATGTGGGCTCTAGCAAAAGGATAATAATCTGCTAGCCAATGTGCCGAGACACGAACGCTCACAATTGCTTTCCACCTCTAATAAGAACGCCTGATGCAAATCGCTTCTTTGCGCATCCATTGCAGCAATTAACTACGAAGATGATGAAACTTAATGGGCGCAAAAGTTATGAGTACACAGAATGACGGTACAGGACAAGCGCCGATGCCCTGTGCCCTCTGTCGCTGTGATTGTGACTGTAAAGTTGTAAACGTCAGTGTCCCTGACCTCCAGCTTCTGGACGTAAAGATCGTGCAATCGAATCCCGGCTGCGTTAGAGAACTATAGTATAAACCCCAGACTACGGGAAAGAACCCGAAGAGGTCGAAAATAATACAAAACCTTCCACTTCGATGCCGCTCTTTCTTAACCTTCCCTCACCCCTTCATAATTCTTTCCACGTAGTAGATAGGCCCAGTTGTATGTTCTGAGACCACTGGTTACCGTGCAGCAAAATGAGATTAGGGTAGAGAGGATGTCGATTTCAAGGTGGTTGTGTGTGGGGGAGATTACAAAGAAGCGGTAATCATTTTTGGTATCGATTTTGTTAAGTGTTTACATATCAAGAGCTGAATTCGGAAAAACGGAGGCTCATTAACTCCCTTCCCTCATTGTTACAGCTCCTTTCTCTCCCTCACATCATATTTGCACTTCCTTTTCTGTCATCTCTTACGAACTGCAGCACAGCACCCGATGTCATGTGGCATGCATGTTGTGCTCGACTGCCCTTTACGTCCAAGTAGCTCACTTCCGCACAAGTGCTTTCTTAGAAACTAGAAGCAGCATCAGCATCAGGCTTGCCTAGATGTTGAAATGCTAAAAAATTAGTTTAACTTTCGTTAACCCGGGAGGGAAGCGATAGCTTCATGTATACACGGCTACGTTCATTGCCAAGCTTGGATTAAACTCATTGTGCGTTTCTCCAAACGTAAAGCCCGTTCTTCATCGGTTTCTTCAGCACGCTGCCCTTTCAGGGCCTCAGTGCCTTCTTCGATTTCCGACGCGCTACTGTGGCAGAGTGTTCGTCCTCCTCCATCTCTCGCAGTGTATTAACCTAGACAGGAGCTTCATTTATACACGTATCGCCCCTCTACTTCCACGTCACACTGACGTCACCTCACGTGACCCTTGACAGTGGTCACGGGCCACTCGGTGGTCTACGTGACTATGCCTCAGTCACATGGCGGCCGCCAGGCTTACACAGAAGTTTGACCTCTAAATCTTGTGACCTTGACCTTTACAATGGTCACTGCCCACTTGGTCGCCTACGTGACTGTGCCCCGAAGTCACATGGTGGCCGCCAGGCTTAACGCAGAATTTTGACCTCTAAATATTGGGACCTTGAAATTTACAGTGGTCACGGCCCACTTGGTGGCCTACGTGACTATGGCCCAAAGTCAAATGGCGACCGCCAGGCTTAACACAGAACTTTGACCTCTAAATATCCCTCCAGACGGCAGGTAAAGTGACCTTGACCTTGAGTTTGACATTAGCTACGACCACTTGACTATGCCCAGTCACATGGCGACCACCAGGTCGCGTGAACTTGACCTTCACAGAGGTCACGGGCCACTTGGTGGCTTACATGACTATGCCCCAAAGTCTGATGGCGACCACCAGGCTTAACACAGAAGTTTGGCCTCTCAATCTCCCTCAAGGTAAAAAGCGTGCACACCCGACGGCAGGGCTGGGCAAGATACTTTAAAAAGTATCTTCGATACCGATACTCGATACCCTGAAAAATTGTATTTTTGATGCCGATACAAGATACAGAATCGAAACCGAGTTTCGATACAGATGCTCGGTACTGTATCGTCGATACTTCGATACATCACTGAAATCCCACCATAATAAAGGTGGCAATACGATTAACGACATCAGAATATTGTACTGTGCTTTCTGGAATCTTTAGAGCACTCATATAGCGTAGTTATTCTAAGAGGGCTTAAACGAATATATGCCAGTACGGAGTTATTGAAGCTCCGCTGTCTGGGTAGCTATCCTTGTCAGAACTTCACATTGAATTGAAGCCATGGTTGCAATGAAGCGATTCCTTCCGCAAACAACCTAGCGAAATATTTAGTTAAACCAATGCTGTTCATGCGAACCGACCTGTAAGCTCTTGGCTATGCATACAAATACATCTGAATCTTTCGTTTGTTTATTCGGTTGCTCTTCCCTTCATACTACACGTTACATAGCCGGCGAAACCTGTGTAAATTTGCAAATGGTGGGAAGAGCGGCTAGGGGTAAAGCAGTGTGCGTGACCACTACTGCGTGTTCGCCTAGCGTTTCCGCTTTGCTCATATCTTTCTGTGTGTCTGTTAACGGCTTAGCAGCTTCGTGGTACGCACTCAGTGCTCAAAAGTAAAGCATCTCGTGAGCACCTACTTACCATTGCCTCCTTCAGTTTTAAAGAAAGGAAATCTGGAAATGTGGTTAACGTTGAAGCAGGGGGGGGGGGGGGGGGGCTTTATAGGGAACTCAGGCGGTGCTACAAGCCGAACGGGGATGGGGGACGTGGTCAAGGTTTGGTTTGGTTTGTGGGGTTTAACGTCCAAAGCGACTCAGGCTATGAGAGATGCCGTAGTGGAGGACTCCGGAAATTTCAACCACCTGGGGTTCTTTAACGTGCACTGACATCGCACAGCACACGGGCGCCTTGCTCATCGCCTCCATCGAAAAGCGGCCGCCGAGGCCGGGATTCGATCCCGTGTTCTTGGGAACAGTAGTCGAGCGCCGTAACCACTGCACCACCCCGAAGGGTGGTTATTCCTGGCCCTACGGGGCTGGGACGGTAGGTCACCGCCGCTTGCGGCGGGGTCTAGCCATTGTTACATTTGGTGGTCGCGTGCTCAACCCACCGCTGACGCCAGTTGTTAGGTTTGGGTCGCGAGTGCCGGGGTTGCGTACCGCTGCGGCGCGCGGCCCCTTGGTAGCGTTGGCCTGGCGGCTCCGTGGACGGCGGACGGCATCAAAGGTGCCAGCAAAGACGAGGCGTCTTTTAACGAAACAACCTTTACTGCAACATCATGAAGAAACGGGCAGTGAAGCTGACCCGGAGAGATTACAGACACTCTCACACAGCTGGTGTCTAACGTCGTAACAACGGCGCGTCAAAGTAGTCTCTCCCCCAGCGGAGTCGGCCGCTGCTTTTTATAGTTTTTCCAGTTCACAGGGAAAGGGTAAACCCTCACAGGAAAGGGAGAGCCAAACATGTTGGTTCACGACGAATGACTCAATCGCAGGTGTTCCGACCTCATCTCCTCCACTTCCTGCAGACAGGAGAGGGCGACGCACTTTCCCTCGATCTCCAGGCTTGGCCAGCTTGTGCACACACACGCACGCACAGGAACACGCTGAGACTTGTCGGCGGGAGGAAGCGTTGCGCGGCCGATGAACGGCGTCGAAATGGCCGATCCGCTCGCGGTTCTGCCTGTTGCTATGCGGTGGCCGCGTCAGCTGTCCCACTTCTCGGTGGAGAAACGTAACAGACTGCCCCGCCGGGGAAGGGAGATCCCGAAGGGCAGGGGACTGCATCCGCTGTCCGGAGGGATCGGGATGTTGCTGCTAGCCAGGGTCGTCCGACTCTGTTTCTCTTGAGCCAGTCAGCCTGAAGAAGTCCTTGGCAAGTCCGGGTTTCCAAGGCACTCTGCAACTTGTCTTCAGGAGAGATTTCTGACAACCTACAGCATCACAACCACGCTAAAAACTCAACCGGTCAGCCAGCAAGCAAGGCACAAACTTCACTAAGTTTTGCCAGACTATTTCCCTCTTATGCCCCCATCTACATTAAAGGGCAGCTCAGCAGCACTTGGAACGCGTCCACAAATTTGAAAATCGCGCTTTCAAAAACGTCATTCTCAAACAAAAATAATACAATGCAATCTGTTTAAAATCCTAGGCCAGGAAGAAAAACACCAACTAGTGAATAAAGGCTTCTTCTCAAGTTATGGGCTTCGACTTAAGCCATCGGCATTACCGTTGAGATCACCCTTTTCACTAAAGCTTCGGCTGTCCGTTTCACGGAACAACCGTACCTTCCTGTTTCTGTGCAAAGAAACGCATGAGCATAAGTCACTAGCTTTGCTAAACAACCTATCCCTCTCCTTACGGGTTGCGCACCAGTCACGCATTTTCTCGGCACGGGCGCATTTGTGCCGTTGGGATAGTCGCTTTCTTTTTCGCGATAGCTTCAATTTGTCCCATTCTTTCTTGCGCCTGCCTTTCCGCTTTTTTCTGCGGCAGTACTGGAACACACGCTTTCTGCTTTCTTTTTGCAGTCTTTGGAGTTTGCTCTCCTTACGATTGTAGCATTCTTCCTCGCGCCTGCCTTTCCGCGTTTTTCGTCGGCAGCACTGGAATACTAGCCTTCTGCTTTCTTTCTGCAATCGTTTGAGTTTGCTCTCCTTACGATGGCAGCATTCTTTCTCGCGCCTGCCTTTCCGCGTTTTTCGGTGGCAGGACTTGAATACTCTAGTCCTACTTTCTTTCGGCGCGAGCTCTGGCAAGCTAGCGGTAACCGTTCTAGCGGTAACCGGAGCTAGTAGGGTACCGGTGTCGTCAAAGTGGTCAAAGTGCGGCGCCGCGTCTGCATCGCGGCCAGCAGCGCATGACTCACTTTCAGTCAAGTCCGAACGAAAACAACGGCTGACGTCAGTCGCGTCAGTACCCCTTCTAGGCATTTGCTCTGGCGGCTCGCCACTCAGTGCGTCGCCTCGCTCAGAGCTAACCAGCGCACGATCAAGCTCCTTCGACAGCTGGGGCGCTTCGGATTGCGTGAGGGTCATGTGTGCCACGTCCGCGTTCGCACTGGGGTTGCTTTCGCGAATACAACCTAGCGTAGTATCAGGGCACGAACGATTCTGACTCTGCTCTGGTCGCTCGCTGTCGCCTTCGCAAGTCTCGCTCTCTACAGCGGACGCACACTCCTCGTCGGTCTGCCCTGGCTGATCACAACTCGCGGGCTGCGCAGTTTCCCTGATCGGCACTTCGTTTTTCTGCGTGCCCTGCTCTACGATGAAGCTGATTTCGGAAACCGAAATTCTGTCATTTCCTAGCTGGTTTCCTTCTCCGCCACGCTCTACACAAGCTTCTGCACTGAGAGGCGGTTCAGCTATTACCAGTTCCCCACTCTCATGTGATGGAACTGTATCTCCTACAGCTACTTGGGTCGGCATGCAGTTCACCTCGCTTAACGGCGTCACTTCGGACTTCTCGCCGATTAAGCCTGTGCTAACCGTCTCAGCTAGTGGCTCGACCAAGGTAACACGATGCTCTTCTGTTACAGCCTCGGTCGGCTCGCTACTGCGGTCACATTGCTCGGCCGCTTCCCCAAGCTGTTTCTCACACTCCGGTGCAAGTTCCATTTGCTCCGAAACTTCCGCACTGTCTAGCCATTCGCTTACAGCGGCTTTCAACTGATAGGTCAAATCAAAGTATGCCTCGTTACAATGTTTCTCGCTCTCATATCTCTTCCGAAGATCCTGAGGCGTTATCTGATATCGTATCAGCAATGACTCTTTCAGTTCATCGTAATTTTTCAAGCGGTCGCCAACCAATCGCTTGATTTCTTCCGACGCTTCAGCAGAGAGAAGAGCTACCAACATCTGCGCCCAACTATCTCGCTCGAAACGTTTACTTCTGCAGACATTCTCGAAGTCTGCCAAATACTCGGCCACATCCTCGGCAATGAGGAACGGTGGCGGACCATCTCGCGGTATTGAACCGTTACACTGAATGGCATTGCAAGCTTTAATCCTTTCCACGCTCATTCTATGTGCTGATATCTCCAGCTGCATCAGTTTCCTTACGCGGGCGTCCTCTTTCTCGAAACGTTCCCTACGTTCGCGCATCTCTTTCTCGTGACGTTCTCCACGTTCACGCATCTCTTTCTCGTGACGTTCTCTACGTTCACGTTCCTCTTTCTCTTGACGTTCCTCTTTACGTTCGTCAATGATCTCAAGGCATTCCAAAAGCTCGTCATCTTCAGCTTCCAACGCAAGAATAGCCTTTAACACTTCTGGTTTTCTGAGTTTGTCTGACAAATCCAGACCCAACTCCTCCGCAAGCTCCAGCAATTTCGGTTTGCGCAACGACTTCAAATCCAAACCCATGGCTGTTCCGAGTGCTGCCTTCTCTACTGCCCACTATTGCCTTGCTGCAATTAACCCAGCAACAACGACAACACAATTACCAGCTCTGTTCTCTACTTAACAAAAGCCTGGCAAAACTCAGTAGAAGAAAGTCCCGCACTCACCAAACCTCGCAGCCAAGAATCCAACGCAGTCGTTCCGCTGCAGGCAACCAGTCATCACACAGGGCTCGTTGCACTGCTCCCGCCTTTCCGCTGAGCTGCTTTGATTCACGAGTCACGCCTCGGACATCTCCGCTCTTCCCACCAGATGTTGCACCTCAGTCAGGCCTGGCTCGTTTCACCGACCACGGTCACTGCTTGGTCGTCCTCGTCTCTCCGCTGTTCACCAGTTGTTGGACGACGGTATCGTCTGCCTCGTCCCTCCAACCACGGTTACGGCTTGGTCGTCCCACCGATGCCTACCAGTTGTTACATTTGGTGGTCGCGTGCTCATCCCACCGCTGCCACCAGTTGTTACATTTGGTGGTCGCGTGCTCAACCCACCGCTGACGCCAGTTGTTAGGTTTGGGTCGCGAGTGCCGGGGTTGCGTACCGCTGCGGCGCGCGGCCCCTTGGTAGCGTTGGCCTGGCGGCTCCGTGGACGGCGGACGGCATCAAAGGTGCCAGCAAAGACGAGGCGTCTTTTAACGAAACAACCTTTACTGCAACATCATGAAGAAACGGGCAGTGAAGCTGACCCGGAGAGATTACAGACACTCTCACACAGCTGGTGTCTAACGTCGTAACAACGGCGCGTCAAAGTAGTCTCTCCCCCAGCGGAGTCGGCCGCTGCTTTTTATAGTTTTTCCAGTTCACAGGGAAAGGGTAAACCCTCACAGGAAAGGGAGAGCCAAACATGTTGGTTCACGACGAATGACTCAATCGCAGGTGTTCCGACCTCATCTCCTCCACTTCCTGCAGACAGGAGAGGGCGACGCACTTTCCCTCGATCTCCAGGCTTGGCCAGCTTGTGCACACACACGCACGCACAGGAACACGCTGAGACTTGTCGGCGGGAGGAAGCGTTGCGCGGCCGATGAACGGCGTCGAAATGGCCGATCCGCTCGCGGTTCTGCCTGTTGCTATGCGGTGGCCGCGTCAGCTGTCCCACTTCTCGGTGGAGAAACGTAACACCATCCACCGAATTTTTGTCTGTTGTAGGCCGTCACTGCACCTGCCACCACTTAGGTGGTGGACGATGACTGTTGCGGCGCGCGTCTTTCTCTCCCGCTACTTTTTCTTTCTTCTCTACTTTCTCTCTTCTGTCCGCACGAGGCAGCGAGGCAACGGAATTTTTTTAACGTTTTCCAAACGTTACAAAGATTGAAAGTGGTGAGGGGGAGGGCAGAAGAGTTCAGGATCTCGCTACAGAATAGATATTCAGCTCTAACCGAGGATGGCGACATTACCCAAGAAGCAATGAACAATAATTTCAGAGATATCATTACTGAGTGCTCGGTAGAAGTAGGCGGTACGATAGTTAGAGAGGATACCGGTAAGCTGTCTAAGGAGACGAAAGATTCGATTAAGAAACGCCAGAGTATGAAAGCTTCCAATCCAACTGACCAGAACGAATTGGCCGAGATATCAAAGCTGATCAATAAGCGCAAGGTGGCCGATATAAGGAAGTACAAGATGGGGAAAATTGAGCATGCTGTAAAAAACGGGGGAAGCCTTAAAGCGGTAAAGAAGAAATTGGGCATAGGCAAAAACCAGATGTATGCGATAAGGGACAAGGCGGACAACGTCATCACGAATATGAACAAGATAGTCAAAGTAGGCGAGGAGTTCTATACTGATCTCTACAGTAGCCAAAGTAGTCAGGACCGTAATGAGATTGGCGGTAGGGAAAAACAGTCAGAAGTTCCACCAGTGACGAAGGACGAGGTCAAGAAAGCATTAGAAACTATGAAAAGGGGAAAATCAGCTGGAGAGGATCAGATAACTACAGATTTGCTGAAGGACGGGGGGGGGGGGGGGGGGGGATATCGTGCTAGAAAAACTGGCCACCCTGTATACGCAGTGCCTGGTGTCATCGACGGTACCGGAACCATGGAAGAATGCAAACATTATTCTCCTTCATAAGAAAGGGGACTCTAAGGACCTTAAAAATTACAGACCAATCAGCTTACTGTCTGTTACCTGTAAGGTATCTACTAAGGTAATCGCTAATAGAATCAGGACAACCTTAGACTGCAATCAAGCAAATGATCAAGCAGGTTTTCGGAAACGGTGCTGTACTATCGATCATATCCATACCATCAATCAGTTGATAGAAAAATACTCTGAATATAACCAGCCCTTATACATAGCATTCATTGATTACGAAAAAGCATTTGACTCAGTTGAAACCTCGGCGGTGATGCAGGCATTGCGAAATCAGGGGGTAGACGAGCCGTACGTGAAAGTGCTGGAAGATATATATAGGGGCTGCACAGCAACCATAGTTCTGCATAAAGAAAGTAACAAAATGCCCATAAAGAAAGGTGTTAGGCAAGGAGACACAATCTCCCCAGTACTATTCACGGCTTGCTTAGAGGAAGTATTCAGAGACTTGAAATGGGAGCAGTTAGGGATAAGGGTGGATGGAGAATACCTCAGTAATCTGTGATTTGCTGATGACATTGTCTTGCTAAGCAACTCGGGGGATGAACTGCAAATAATGATTGATGACCTAGACAGGAAAGGTAGAAAGGTAGGCTTGAAAAGCAATATGCAGAAGACTAAGGTAATGTTCAACAGCCTCGGGAAGGAACAGCAGTTTACATTAGGTAGCGAAGTACTGAAGTAGTAGGCGAATATGTCTACTTAGGACAGGTAGTAACCGCAGATCCGGACCATGAAAAGGAAATACCAAGAAGAATAAGATTGGGATGGAGCGCATTTGGCAAGCACACGCAGATTATGACTAGCAGCTTGCCGGTATCGCTGAAGAGAAAAGTATGCAACAGTTGCATCTTACATGTACTCATCTATGGGGCTAAAACGCGGAGGCTAACCAAGAGAATTCTACTTAAGTTGAGGACAACCCAGAGGGCTATGGAACGAAAAATGGTAGGGGTAACATTAAGAGATAGGAAGCGTGCAGAGTGGGTCAGAGAAGTAACTCAAGTTACCCACATTCTAGCGGAAATTAAGAAATGGACATGGGCAGGACATGCAGTGCGAAGAGAGAATAACCGATGGTCGCTTAGGGTAACAAACTGGATTCCAAGGGAAGGAAAGCGTAGCAGGGGGCGACAGAAAGTTAGGTGGGCGGATGAGGTTAAGAAGTTCGCGGGGGTCAAGTGGATGCAGCTAGCACAGAACCGGGTTAAGTGGAGAAATATGGGAGAGACCCTCGCCCTGCAGTGGGTATATTCAGGCTAATGATGATGATGATGATGATGATGACAGAAAACAAGTTTGAGTTTTTCGGCAGCACGTTTGTGGTTTTGTTGGTGGGAAAAGCTATCTGCATGATATCTACCGCTTAACATGTAAGGCCAGTGCACAAGGCTACTTCAGGTGGCCACTCCGTACACTTTCAGCTTCAGCCCCGCCCTACACACCCGTTTGTTCACCTCAGTCGATTCGATGTACAAATACCACACACCCCTCGTCTTACGCTTACAAACAGTCCCTCCTAACCGCGATATTAGACGTAATTAAGATGACAACTATTGTATCGCGAATCACTATTAAAACCACACTATCTCGTTAAGTCTACCCTATTCGCCTCTTTGTCTGTGATAAGCTGGCTTATTCAAGCTCGATTCGATAGCCACCAACCCACTTCTTGCGTCCTGAATAACGGAACGAAGTCTAGGCCATGCCGCCTTGCTGCGGACAGCAACCATCGCTTGGTACATGCTGAGGCAAGTCCGTGACTGGTGCAAAATAAAATTGATTTAAAGTCACCCGCATCACAATCCCAACTATAGATAGTCCCTCCTAACCGCGATCGTAGACGTAATTAAGATGACAACTATTGTGTCGCGAATCACTATTAGAACCACACTATCACTCACACTTTTCAGCTGCGACGACCGAGATCCTTGTCGCTTGCCCTTGCGCGGGCGGGAGCACCCGGCCTTCAGCTGCGACGTAAGTGTCAAGGCGAAAATGTGAATATAAAGGTTATCTATACACTGCCGAATGCGATCACGAAGCTAGAGGGAGAAGCAAAAATTCAAGGACCCTCATCTCCATCTTTAAAGATACGAGGCGACAGTCTCCTGTCCACTGTCCTCGCGGATACCCGCTCGCCTACATGCACGTATTGTCACTCGCTTAATAACTAATTCATTAATACGTGATTTATTATATCACACATATTATTTAGCATAGTCGTAATCAACCATACTGTGTGAAAGACGACGCTACAGTATTATAAATCCCTGCTTAATCAAGCGATAAGGCACGTTTGTATCGATATGCAAGGGTCCTGGAAGGCTCGACTCTCCTCACCCTCAAAGAGGAGCAGGAGTTGGCAGCTCCTGCAAGCGTACCCATGTCACATGATCTCGTGACGTCATACAACCCTACCACCAATTAATGCCCGGCCGTATCAGTCGGTCGCTAGCTACCATCTGCCTGAGTAACGCACGTGATACTTCGCTCACAACGACGACGCCAGATTTCATGAAGAAAGAGGCCTCGATGAAGTGTCAGCGATAACTGCAAGGGACTTTCACAGTCCTGAGCCTTCCAGCTTCATGAACGAAATTCGAATCGATTTTTTAACAAAGGTTTGCCGATTTACATTTGCACATATCGAGCATTTACGACTTAGAGCTCTCTATACTTGCCAACAAGATATTTAACTGCGGAAGCGTGCCCTATGGTATGCGAAATGTTCGAAATATAGCTCAGCACGGGATGGAAGCCCGCGCCTTGAAGACGGCGAATGCACAGGGATTGCAGACTAATACAAAAAATGAGCTAAGTGTAAAGTTCGCTTACAGGAGTCGGACAGTACAGCTTGCCAAAAAGGTGCATAAAATCGCGTTTGCCAGCCCCAGGTCTGATCAGTTATATTAAAGGGACAGAACACTGGCCAATATATTTTATGATACTATGGTGGAGATGAAAAGACCTGGACCCGTCACGTGACGTCGAGTCATCTGATTGGTGGAAGCGCCAATTTCTCCAGTGCAGATTACGCAGTGTTCTCTGAATTTTTATTTTTTTTATTGCAGTGTTCTCGGAAAGTGTTTGCAGTGACTCGCCAACTTTTGCAGTGACGTCACGCCCTATGACGCCACTGGACGTCGAGGCAACAATTTCCACACCTCGTCCACTGAGATACGTGACTGGAAGCTGAGAACCGAAACCGGAAGTTGGCTGGCGTCCATCTATGCTTCCAATTACACACTTAATTGACTAATTATTCACCTAATTACCACACACAGACCATTTCGTCACTTCCACACCTTTCCTTGACGCTCTATCCGACGGTACCATTCTTTTTCCAATATACCAACTATAGTTCCTTCCTCTTTTACAGCTCCGACAAGGTCACGCTCATGCGAAACCCGCCTACATAGCCATATAATGTTTACGCATTATTAAATGCCTAACACTCGCTCCACTGATGTTCAGAGCGGGAAGGGCGGCTTTCAAATAAAAACGCCGGAAGCCGTGCGATAGGAAAGCCACAGCATCCGACCCACTCACGCTGCTGTCGCCGCGTTTGGACTGCTTTCCCGATGCGTCCTCGGAGCGGGCAGTTTGATCAGTCACTGGAGGCACCAGTGGCGTCGACTCCTGTCCAACAGAACCGTGTTTTCTTTCTTTCTGCTCTACATTCTGGTTGGGCGAATCCATGGTGCGATTCACGATGAGCGCCTGGAGTAGCGAGCTTCCAGAAGGACAAGCGGCGTTCTTCTGCGCCTTCCGAGTGCCACGCGCCTGTGCACGGACTGCTGCTTGGTTCTTTCTCTTCGCCTCATCGATGCAGAAAACATTAAAAGGGCGCCGTGACGTTCGCCAGACCACTAATTCCAGCTTGCCTCTAGATTCTTTACACCTTCCCGACGCCCCAAAGTCCAATCATAACTGCGAAATCGTAGCGCCTAATATTTTAATCCACTTCAATAATCAGCGTTTTGGCACCGATGCGAGCGGCACACGACGGCGAAGTTCGTTAACGGATATGACGATTCTTTCCCGCTTTGGCGTTGCTTCGCTAATTGGTTAAGCACGCATTTTAGATTTTACATTCGAATGTTCTTCAAGTTACAATGCAGAAAACAAATAAAAGGTGTTTCAATTTGCGTGCGTTCTTGAAGTGCTTGTAAAGATAGGGACTGTAAACCCGGGTAAATACGGTGTTGTCAAAAAGCGCAGTGAGCGTCTGCTTGCTGTGATGATGGTGACGGTGGCTTTGCCTTTTTCAGCGGGTCGCCACTGCCTTCTGGCACGGCGGAGCCAAAAATTAAAAAAAAAAGAACAGAGAAAAAAGTCCGCCAATTCGCTGTCCAGGCTCTACGGTCACAAGTACAAAGGGCACTATCGCAGGCTCCTCATATCCCAAAGCAGGCGACAACGTTCGGATCTCAGAGGTCGGCGAAATCTCTGGGACGTCCAAAATCCCGGCCCCGCCGAGGTGGTGCAGTGGTAAGACGCCCGACTAATGTGCCGGAGTACCCGGGTTCGAACCCGACCTCGGCGGCTGCGTTTCGATGGAGGCGAAACGAAGAGGCGTCCGTGTGCTGTGCGATGTCAGCGCACGTTAAGGATCTCCAGGTGGTCGAAATACTCCGTAGCCCTCCACTACGGCCCCTCTTTCTCTTTTTCTACTTTAACTCCCACCTTCCTCCCTTGCCTTACGGCGCGGTTCAGGTGTCCACAGACACAAGTGTGACAGATACTGCGCCTTTCCCTTCCTGTGAAGCAATTATTATTATTATTATTATTATTATTATTATTATTATTATTATTATTATTATTATTATTATTATTATTATTATTATTTAAATCCCGTGATTGATCGTTTCTGCCGATGCTCCACAGATGACACTAGTTGTATCGAGATCGCTCGTGAAGATGCACTCGCCACATCCGAGTGCGCAGAGGGATTCCGCCAGCAGGCCACTCTATGGGCCACTGCACAGGGAGCTCTCATATAGTCGTTCCTGGAAAAGAGCTCCTTGCTGGCTCTGTAGAGGTACAGTGTAGGCTTCGCCTTAGTTCCTGTACGCCATTCCTCAGTCGCCGCCTTTCGCACGTTCACACAAGTAGCGCTCGAGTCCGTGGCAGCAGCAGCGATGGACGCCGACGGAACACCAAGACGGCGACGCGGACTTGCTGACCGTCGGGCCCACCTCGTCGACACCCCTGCAAAGATGGTGTGGAGCAGCATCTGTGGGCTAGACTAGCTTTGGGCGACGGAGAAGCTGGTCCTCATAGCACAGCTATAGCGTTAGAGCACAGCGTCGTTACTATGTTAACGACGCTGCCAGAAAGTGCGGCTACAGGTTGAGTTGGACAGGCAACCATGGTGGATATCTTCCGATACGTCAGCAGAAAGCTGCGTCTCACATAGGTTCCAGCTTACACCGTAGTTCCAGCCAAGTTGAGTGCTAGAAGATCGAAACTTGAGAGGGGCTCCCCCTCACACCGGCTCAGACACGCTGTTCTTTTTTTTTTCGTGAATAATATAACCCGAATAATAATATTTGGTTCACAGGAAGGGAAAGGCGCGGTATCTGTCACACTTGTTTTTGTGGACACCTGAACCGCACCGTAAGGGAAGGGAGGAAGGTGGGAGGGAACCCTCGTTTCCGTGCGCCGATTTTAAAGCGATAGCAATACTGCGCCAAGTTTAGAGCCGTCGCGTGGTCCCGGCGGAGCCATGCTTGACCTTGAACAGGCGAGGAGGAGGAGGAGCAAAAGAAGAAGAAGAGGAAGAACAAGAAGAAGAAGACAAGTAACTTACGCTCTCGAGTCATACTCTTAAAGCTTAAGTGGTGCCTTGCACCGGAACTGGGTCAATACGTATTCTTACTGATTCCTTTGAAGCTTACAAGGAAATCGCTACTCCGGGTTCACAAGATGCAACAGCTACGGCTATACAGCGCCTCCTTAAACGCCACCAACTCGCGACCAGAACTGTCGCTATTCACTGGACCCCAGGTCACTCGGACGAATCAGGGGGCAATGCGGCGGCACACGCCGCGGCCGCCTTGGCAGGTGGGATGTCCACATTTACTTCCCCACCCCCCTTGCTTCATCCTTATTCGACCTTGGGCGGGCAACTCGCCCCTTCTCTTGCCCTTATGCACTATACTCGGACCAGTCTTCATAGCCTCAGTAAGCATCGCATGCAGGTGGCCACACCAGACCCACCTTTTACGAGAAGTACCTACCTCACCCGAAGTCAAGAAGTATTTTTGAGTAAGCTCATAGCCCATGCGGCTTACACGCCACGTATTATGGCCCGCTGGCGTCAGTATACGGAGAAAATGATTACGTGCCCCCACTGTACGGCTCTAACCTGCGGCGGCATATCTCATTTACTTTGGGATTGCCCTGCTTTTTCTACTAGACGCCCCGAGATCGAACCCTACCGCCTGAACTACCGTTCCCTTCTAGAAACTGATGCTAACACACAGATGATATTTGCCAAGTATGGCTCGCTTAGTGGCCTGGTTAGAGCAATGTGATTCGAGTGACGACCTAAACAATGAAGATTATGTCTACTCCCCTTTATCCCCATCCATGGCCATGAGCCTTCCCATTCAATAAAGGACATTCAATCAATCAATCCCCAATAATGTAGCACCTTACGCTGATAGGGCGTGAGGGGAATAATGTAGCAGGCAAAAGAAGCTTTCGGCGTTGCTATCGCAATTCAACAAGGATTAACCAGAGTTAAACCACAACTAATTTTTTTGTAATTCTTTTTGAACTGACGTCGGAACGGTGTAAAGAACCTAGAGATTGGCTGGAATTAGCGGCCTGACGAACGTCACTGTGCCTCTTCTTTTGGCTATGTTTGCGAAAACGTGCCCGCAAAACGTAGAAGCCAAGTGTAACGTGTGATATGACGCCACATTAAGATGAGACCGCTAGTCTTGAATATGAATGTAAATATAAGAGCACTGAACAAGGGTTTAAGGGGAGCCTCAGTTCGCATGCCGAGACAACGTCTCGACAGGTCTGGGCAGCGCGATTATCACTGGCAGGGGTTTAAACACGCTTTTGCTTCCGACGAAAAGCCAAGTAGTGGGGAGTGAGGAAGGTTGGGGATAAAAAACTAGGGCAAGGAGAGAGATTGCTTCTTCGGTATGAATTTCTGAGCCTGGAACCGGTGATCCCGTGACCGAAAAAGAAAATAAAAACCTGCAGCAGTAGGAAAAATTACAATGTGGGGAGGATAATGAGTCAGAATCAATCTTTCATCTTGTTCCTATCGTTCTAATATGTAATGACAAGTAGTATATAAATGTCATGATTCCTAGTCATGTCAAACGAGTCTGATAATTTACTCATGAATATTCTTAAACCGTGGTCATGTCATATTCACTTGTTATGAGTCAGTCAGATCGGAGATCCAATGTTCGTCATTTTATGGAATCCTTGACTTGTATAGGCCAGTCATGGCAATGACATAGGATCTAGTCATGACTCTAAAAGTGCTGAGTCATGACACTCTAGGCGCTACTAAGAGAGTAAAAAAGAGTAAGAAAGTTTTATTCGTACCCGTCAAAAATGACGGGGAAGAATGGTTTAGCCTAAACTAGAGCAGCCAATGAACGTGCTTTCGTATTTCTGCCATGTGCATCTGCAGTGCTCTCAAAGTTTTTCGTACTGGCAGTCGCTTAACTCATGCTAAGCCAGAATATACAAAGCGTAAGCAGTAGCGCAGTCGTGGGTGAGACCTAATCCGCCTTTTTCACAAGAACGCTATGCGCATGCGCGCCTCTACTCCTGGTTGAAAACAAACCACCAGCCCCCCTGCGCATGCGCAGTTCTTGACCTCCGTGATGGGCGCAGCCTGGGCTGATCTCGGGGGGCTGTGTGCAGTTCATATTCGTGACAGGCGTATGCGACAGATGGCGGTAGCTGTAAAGAACACATATCAATATTTCGCAGGTGGCTTCGTTTCAAAAGGACGTTTTCAACCAGTAGCAGACGAATTTTCAACCACTCCCAGAGGGAGCCACGTTTTGTGAAAAAAGGCGGATTATTTCTCTATTCTTGTCGCCCCTTCTCCGTGCCTTGCGCCGTCGCTGTTTAGGCCTCTCTTCTCGCTCTTCGGGAGCTTCCATTGTTTAGTTCTCCCAGCTTCATTTTCCCTACGTGCCGCTTCTTCACAGCAAGCGATGTCGGCAGGAGAAGTAGACGTAACGCACGCGCACGCGTGCTTCGGCCTCCGAGACGTCATGCCGGCGGACGTATGGAGCGCGAGCCGGCACGACCCAACGTTGCCGACGCGTAAATATCAGGGCCATTTGTTTAACCTACACCAGCTACACCAGTGTAGGAAATCTTCTATACCTACAATAGATTTTTGCTGCACTGGTGTAGCTGGTGTAGATTAAAAATAAAATGGCCCTATAATATATTTCTCGCCGACCGCGCCGGCCACACATCCCAGCATTCCTCACGCGCAGTGAAGATGGCGACTTGCTATGCAGACAGCGACCGCGCGCGCGCTTCAGACACTGTTGCGGAAAAGCTGCTAGAAAGCGTTCGAGGGCATCCCTGCTTCTATATATCTATATATATATATATATATATATATATATATATATATATATATATATATATATATATATATATATATATATATATATATATATATATATATATATATATATATATATATATATATGATACCAAACGAATTGACTATAAGACGTTGAGAGGGATGCAATCCGTCAGCAGTGCGGCCGGGCACAGCTGTTAGCTCTTCGCTGCAGTGCGTAATGTGCCATGCTCGTTTTAATGCAGTGCTCGAGGAGTTGTAACGATGGTGTTGTTTTTCTTATCTGCAGTGCTTTCAGTGGAAGAATACCAGAAACTGCGGAAGCGGCATAGAGTTGTAACCGGTACAAGCCGGAATCGAAGGCCGTTGATTTGGCCACATGGAACGTCAGCGGCTCAACAATCTGGAAGTTCATGAAATCTATGGAATTCTAGAGGAACTGCGGCCGACCGAGAAAGTGATCCTCATGAATGTGTAATCTCTAACTCTTCTGTAATCGTACAGACACTTAAATGATGATTAGTTTTCAGTAAAACACGTATGCACACATTATCGTTCCGTTATAGCCGTCGTCGACACGGGCTCAGGCCGTTGCTGGGCTGGACGCCTCTACGACTGGCTGTAAATACTTTGTGCCATTTGAACGTTCGCAACATTTTGAACATTCGCAGTTAACGCATTCCATCATTGCCTTGATCACGACAGTAATTAGTGCCTCGATAGGCGACTCAGGTGCCCTGTCGTCAGCTCGAAAATGCACACCGAAAACGTACCAGCCCTCGAGGGCGTCTTGTGCGCATGCGCGCCATGGTACTATGCACGCGAGCCGCGCCAGACTGTATAGGCGGCAGTTTTTTACGCACCCGTCGTATAGCCAACGTATCGTGGCCGACGTCGCTGGTTCTGCCAGTCGCGTCGAAAACTTTGGACTATATATTGGGGCCTTAAGCGTTGTTGCCTCATGTTACTTTTATGTCAGAAAACGTTAGACAAGATTCAGACAACTTATATAGCAATTTTATAACATTATTATAATGTTCGGTGCTACCTGGGGCGCATAGCTAAGTGATGACGTCAGGAGCGGCGCTCCTCTACTTCCAGGTAGCCGTCGAGCCCCCCGAACACTGGGCATACGGCGAGCGTCTGCAAAATTGCGGGGAAATCATCGACCATTATAAATTGGGACGTAGACTGGTAACCTCGCTAGATGCTAGCATAAATAATAGAGAAGCTGTAGTGTGGAGACTGCTACAAACTAATACCTTCATGAACCCAGTCTTAGCGTTTCACCCGCTATACCAGAGCTTAAGGACAATGATCAGTGCAAACACTGTGGGGCGAGAGGGACCTTCGACCACATAATTTGTGAGTGCCCACAATTCACAGGGATAGGACAAAAAATAACAAGTAGAGAAGCCTGGGATACCCTGCGATCCAGCTACGCACCGTCCATCTGGCGGAAAAAAAACGGGCTACCTGCCAGTCTCTAATCCGCGGGCGCACGACTCCCCGTCGCGTGCCGGGGGCGGGGAAGAGGACGCCCATTTCCGATGGAAATAACAGTTGTGCAACCAACCAACCAACCAACCAAGATGGTATCCTTTTGGCTAGGGTGTATTCCCTGCTCCTGCAATTCTTTTCACGATATCACAAGTCATTACAGATTGGAACGGCACAAATTTCCACCACCTGACAAAACGTTGGATAAGGCACAGGAGACTGCATGCATAAGACTCCAGACGAAATCCTTTCTTAACCCATATCTATTAGCAAAAATGTACCCGGATGATTTTAACCCCAGGTGCAGGTTCTGTGGCGAAACAGCCACGTATGATCACGTACTATGGCAATGTAAAGAAAAACCTTCACCGGAAGATCTAGTACAAATTCCATCTCTTGATCGATGGGAGGCCGTTCTGGTCAGCTCGGACCCGGGCATTCAAGCCTTGACCACCGAGTGGGCCACTAAGGTCGCCGCCAGCCATGGACTGGAAGCCATATAGAGCGGGCCGTCTGCATCTGAATTTTGGCGCAATAAATGTTTTCCAATCCAATAGCCATAGTTCAAAACCGGCGTTCCCTCTGTTCGGGCGTCTGAAATGAAACGACTGAATAACTATCCACACCTTTCGAAGCCCAAGCTTCACATGTGTGGAATAGGCTGGCGCATATATATACATCGCATTCGACAAACTGAAATGGCTGCAGTTTTTAAATCAAGATCATTTAACATCCGATAATAACAAAACCCGGCGTGGTTCGGTATGTGGAAAGATGAAAATAAAAAATTATTAATACGTCAAGAATATTCGAATTGATACGAAATTTCTTAGGGTGGTTCTTTTCACCAAAGTAAAGTAAATGCGCTGAAAAGGAAATTGGGTTAATTTAGGTTGTGTAAGGATTGAACCAATGACCTTCGAGAGGTGAGGCTCGCACGGCAGCCACAGCCACAGAGGCTTTGTTTTCTTTATTGCCTGTATTCTACACAATACGCAAAATGCAAATAATACAACGATCACCCTGCCGGGGTGGAGCAGTGGTTATAGGGCGCTCAACTACTGCTCCGAAGGATGCGGGATCGAATCCCGGCCTCAGCGGCCGCTTTTCGATGGAGGCGACAAGCAAGACGCCCGTGTGCTGTGCGATGTCAGTGCACGCTAAAGAACCCCAGGTGGTCGAAATTTCCGGAGTCCTCCACTACGGCGTCTCTCATAGCCTGAGTCGCTTTGGAACGTTAAACCCCACAAAACCAAAACCAAACTTACAACGATCCCCTTGCATGTGGGGATTTTATAATCAAGCAGTCACATTTAGCATCATGATATCGAAATTCATCAAGGATAACAGAGAAACAATAATGCTTTTTGCGTCCACAGTACTTGGTGTTCGGGAATGGCTGGATAACATGGTGAATCAGATAAAACGCTAGCCCGAATCTACTTTCGTGAAAACATGCATTGATTTGTGGAAATACAGAAAATATCTGATCCAGCCCCCGAAGGCCTCAATGTCATAAAGGCTTCTTGGTCCAATGTAAATAAAGTAACTCAAGTGAATGGGCGATGCATTGAATAGCAGTAATAGCGATAGCTTACACTGACGTCAGGCAGAAGTGGCGTTGTAAGTATAATGATCCTTTTTTCCATCGGGAAGAACGGTGCGTTGAGATGATGCCAACAGAAAATATTTAGTGATCGAGAAACTATGTGCAGAATGAATATTAAACCTTTCGTATTCACGGCACGTAAGTAATCCTTTCCCACGCCGCCGCTGCCACATAAAGCAGACTGCGAATGAGCACGCGAGATGTTACAAAGCTTCACTACCATATTTGGGCAACGATAGGTATGAGAAACAGCGTGACTACGAATTCATTTCAGTAGCCCGATTTCGCGTAAATAATGTACAGAAATTTTTACTGCAGCACCCTTTACAGCAGCGTTAAACAAATAAGTTCATTTATTACGGTCATCATGTGTCATTTTTTTTTTTTATTGTGCTGAAATTATAGCGGCAAACTTGATGAACGAAGTGCTGAGCACAAGTCTTTCTTGTCGCTTTCTATATGTTCAAAAAGTAACACAAAAGTTTTATTCTTTTCCACCATTTTCCCAGTCATAGCCACGAGTCGGGCTAAAATGCTTCGAAATTAATATACACCACATAATCTCCTCTGTGAAAGCGGCGACGACAAAAAAAAAAAAAAAAGCTGCAGTTAAAACGCATCACTAACAAAAGAAGTAAAAGAAGCGCCATGCTCTCTTAAGCGAGAGGATGCAGTGAATTGGTTGCCCTCATTTGGTGTTTTTCTGTGAAGAAGTCTCACGTATCACGTTATCTCTAAGTGAGCTTACAAGAGCTGCCTGCGGTCACAAAGTGGAGCGCCCCACCACAAGGAACTCTGAGCTGACTTTCACCATAGCGACTCCAACAAGAGTCAACGCCACCGGCAAACATGGCAAACGACGACGAGAAGGCCCTACATGAGCCTGAAGACAAAGTAACCTCCGGAGATGCCCTTAAGAGCGTGGTAAATCGCTGCCTACTGTACCTAACAGTGGTACTCATTATCCTCGCTCTCTTACTTATCGCTATCGTGTTTGCTTATGCCATCAATGGCATAGCAAAGCTCATGGACTCAACGGCAACTACCGACAGTGGAGACACCCCTACAAAAGGCACCTCCAAAAGGCGCAAGTCTTCATCAGAGGAGGTAACGACAGCAAGTGGGGTAGCGAAGGTCACATTGACTTCAGACTCTGCAAGCAAAGACAATACAGCTACGCGTATACTACTCACATCCGGCGGCGATATCAGTGAAACTCAATCTATTCAGAATGCAACCAGTCATATGAAAAGCAGCGATGGGGAGAATATCACCCCAGTTGAGACAAGAACCAGAGACAATACATCAAGAGGTGCTGAAGCTATTACCGACGGTACTCTAAGCGATGCAGGAAGAGGCAAAGAAGCAACCAGTGAGACGGGCAGTGGTGAGCCGGGAAGCGGGTCCACCGCTAAGACTGCGACAGCAGAATCTACTGCAGTCACCGATTTGGTGGCATCAAGCAGTACTATTAGCAACGCAGAAACTGTCAGGAATGAAACAAGTGAGACGGTAACCGCTGACACGGAAAGTAGCACGGCTCAGAATGCGGCTAATGAGAGCATGCCAGCTAAAACTTTAGCTACATCAAGTGATTCGTTTAACGAAACTTCAGTACTTAACGAGGCGGAAATCGGAGGTATCACAAAAACTACGACGAAAGATAATATGACAGACAAGATCCTCGTTACGACAAGTGATGCCCATAATGAAACAGAAGCAATCGACGAGGCGGGAACTGGGGACGACAATGAGACTGCGGCCAAAATTTTGGTTACATCAAGTGATGCGTTTAACGAAACGTCAATTACCAACGAGACGGAATACGGAGGCATCAATGAAACTGCGCAGAAGGACAATATGACAGAAAAAATCCTAGTTACCTCAAGTGATGCCCATAATGAAACAGAAGCAATCGACGAGGCGGGAACTGGGGACGACAATGAGACTGCGGCCAAAATTTTGGTTACATCAAGTGATGCGTTTAACGAAACGTCGATTACCAACGAGACGGAATACGGAGGCATCAACGAAACTGCGCAGAAGGACAATATGACAGAAAAAATCCTAGTTACCTCAAGTGATGCCCATAATCAAACAGAGGCAATCGACGAGGCGGGAACTGGAAACGCCAATGAGACTGCAGCCAAAATTTTGGTTACATCAAGTGACGCGTTTAACGAAACGTCAATTACCAACGAGACAGAAATCGGAGGCATCAACGAAACTGCGCAAAAGGACAATATGACAGAAAAGATCCTCGTTACATCAAGTGATGCCCGGAATGAAACAGAAGCTATCGACGAGGGGAGAACTGGAGACGCCAATGAGACTGCGGCCAAAATTTTGGTTACATCAAGTGATGCGTTTAACGAAACGTCAATTACCAACGAGACGGAATACGGAGGCATCAATGAAACTGCGCAGAAGGACAATATGACAGAAAAAATCCTAGTTACCCCAAGTGATGCCCATAATCAAACAGAAGCAATCGATGAGGCGGTAACTGGTGACTCCAATGAGACTGCGGCCAAAATTTCGGTTACATCAAGTGATGCGTTTAACGAAACGTCAATTACCAACGAAACAGAATACGGAGGCATCAATGAAACTGCGCAGAAGGACAGTATGACAGAAAAAATCCTAGTTACCTCAAGTGATGCCCATAATCAAACAGAGGCAATCGACGAGGCGGGAACTAGAGACGCCAATGAGACAGCAGCCAAAATTTTGGTTACATCAAGTGATGCGTTTAACGAAACGTCAATCACCAACGAGACGGAATACGGAGGCATCAATGAAACTGCGCAGAAGGACAATATGACAGAAAAGATCCTCGTTACGTCAAGTGATGCCCACAATGAAACAGAAGCAATCAATGAGGCGGCAACTGGGGACTCCAATGAGACTGCGGCCAAAATTTTGGTTACATCAAGTGATGCGTTTAACGAAACGTCAATTACCAACGAGACGGAAATCGGAGGCATCAATGAAACTGCGCAGGACAATATGACGGAAAAGATCCTCGTTACGTCAAGTGATGCCCACAATGAAACAGAACCAATCAATGAGGCGGCAACTGGGGACTCCAATGAGACTGCGGCCAAAATTTTGGTTACATCCAGTGATGCGTTTAACGAAACGTCAATTACCAACGAGACGGAATACGGAGGCATCAATGAAACTGCGCAGAAGGACAATATGACAGAAAAAATCCTAGTTGCCTCAAGTGATGCCCATAATGAAACAGAAGCAATCAATGAGGCGGCAACTGGGGACACCAATGAGACTTCGGCCAAAATTTTGGTTACATCAAGTGATGCGTTTAACGAAACGTCAATTACCAACGAGACGGAATACGGAGGCATCAATGAAACTGCGCAGAAGGACAATATGACAGAAAAAATCCTAGTTACCTCAAGTGATGCCCATAATGAAACGGAAGCAATCGATGAGGCGGCAACTGGGGACTCCAATGAGACTGCGGCCAAAATTTTGGTTACATCAAGTGATGCGTTTAACGAAACGTCAATCACCAACGAGACGGAATACGGAGGCATCAATGAAACTGCGCAGAAGGACAATATGACAGAAAAGATCCTCGTTACGTCCAGTGATGCCCGGAATGAAACAGAAGCTATCGACGAGGGAGGAACTGGAGACGCCAATGAGACTGCGGCCAAAATTTTGGTTACATCAAGTGATGCGTTTAACGAAACGTCAATTACCAACGAGACGGAATACGGAGGCATCAATGAAACTGCGCAGAAGGACTATATGACAGAAAAAATCCTAGTTACCTCAAGTGATGCCCATAATGAAACAGAAGCAATCAATGAGGCGGCAACTGGGGACTCCAATGAGACTGCGGCCAAAATTTTGGTTACATCAAGTGATGCGTTTAACGAAACGTCAATTACCAACGAGACGGAATACGGAGGCATCAATGAAACTGCGCAGAAGGGCAATATGACAGAAAAGATCCTCGTTACGTCCAGTGATGCCCGGAATGAAACAGAAGCTATCGACGAGGGAGGAACTGTAGACGCCAATGAGACTGCGGCCAAAATTTTGGTTACATCAAGTGATGCGTTTAACGAAACGTCAATTACCAACGAGACGGAATACGGAGGCATCAATGAAACTGCGCAGAAGGACAATATGACAGAAAAGATCCTCGTTACGTCCAGTGATGCCCGGAATGAAACAGAAGCTATCGACGAGGGAGGAACTGGAGACGCCAATGAGACTGCGGCCAAAATTTTGGTTACATCAAGTGATGCGTTTAACGAAACGTCAATTACCAACGAGACGGAATACGGAGGCATCAAAGAAATTGCGCAGAAGGACAATATGACAGAAAAGATCCTCGTTACGTCCAGTGATGCCCGGAACGAAACAGAAGCTATCGACGAAGGAGGAACTGGAGACGCCAATGAGACTGCTGCCAAACATTTGGTTACATCAAGTGCTACGTTTAACGAAACGTCAATGACTATCGAGACGGAAATCGGAGGCATCAATGAAACTGCGCAGAAGGAAAATATGACAGAAAAGATCCTCGTTACGTCCAGTGATGCCCGGAACGAAACAGAAGCTATCGACGAGGGAGGAACTGGAGACGCCAATGAGACTGCTGCCAAACATTTGGTTACATCAAGTGCTACGTTTAACGAAACGTCAATGACTATCGAGACGGAAATCAGAGGCATCAATGAAACTGCGCAGAAGGAAAATATGACAGAAAAGATCCTCGTTACGTCCAGTGATGCCCGGAACGAAACAGAAGCTATCGACGAGGGAGGAACTGGAGACGCCAATGAGACTGCTGCCAAAAGTTTGGTTACATCAAGTGACGCGTTTAACGAAACGTCAATTACCAGCGAAACGGAAATCGGAGGCATCAACGAATCTGCAGTGAATGATATGTCAGGCAAGATCCTCGTTATGTCAAGTGATGCCCATAATGAAATGGAAGCTATCGACGAGGCGGGAACTGGAGACGCCGATGAGACTGCGGCCAAGATTTAGAGACAAGAAAGGGAAACGGCGCCGATACAGCGATCAAGGATAGGATAAAAGGGAGTATTTGGGTTATATCAAGCGATGCGCCTATTATTAAAAACTATGAAGAAGACTCTACGAAAGATGGAAGATCCATGATACCGGGACTGCGAGCTTGACATAGGCCTGTGCAATGGCATTATGACGCCGTGTATTGAAACATTACCGTGACGCCAACCGTGTGATGACTGACAGGGTTTCTCAGCGTGAAGCGTTAGGCGAATGGACATAGGGACTACAGTGACAATCTGCTACTTTTGAGTATGTGGAAACACGCAAGGCTTAAACTACTGATGAGCACATTCACGTACGTCTCACGTACATAGGACTATTATCGTGCGCCCAAACCGGCGTTATGGCTTTTAATCTGATTGTCTCTTTTAATAATCAATAAATAATATTGTTCTCTGAAAATGCTGGAATATGATTTGTGAAGCTTTCTTTGAGAATAACACATTTCATAAACACGAAATTAGAGGGATCGAGCTACATACAATTCATAAGTTATATCGACTGGATTTCACCACCATTACTGAGCTTTATCGCGGCAAAGAAAGTTAAAGTTTTACGTTTACTAAGCTTGCTGGATCAAGTCGGGAAAGGTATCGCAGACTAAATAGTGCAGTTTCGATTATTCTACACGCTATGATTCGTTATTCTGCGTACACGAGTGCAAAGTACGGCGCTCGTCAATATAGCGCTCTTTTGTGTTGTGTTGGTATAATGCATGATGTTTGTGCTTAGCATTACAAACGGCCCAAGTCTATGAGGAACAGTGTGACGAAGTGCTTTGGATTTATTTCGGCTACCTGCTGTTATTTAACGTGCGATCGCATCGCAAAGGGCACGGGCATCTGGTCATTTCACCTGCATGAAAATGCGGCAATCGCTGTTTGTACCCGCGAGTTTGTAATAAACAGCTGAGCGACCAATGGACCTATCAACTAAGGATCGGAGCGACCGCGATAGGCTTGCTTTGTTCGCTCGCGTTGAAGTTTTAGCAGGATTAGCTCTACTGCTTTCTTTCTCTTTCTCGTTCTTGTCTATGTCGTGTTAGCCCAGGCAGGGGGGGGGGGGGGGGGGGGCGCCGTTGCACCCGCGCCGGAACGCTGCCAGAGAAAGCAGTCCAGACACCGAGCTCCCAAGCGACGAAATGAACCCCCGTTTATTCTCGCACTCCGCTTTTATACACTTGCGCCACACTTGCGCCACAGATACACTAGCGCCACTATCGCAGTCGCAGCTGCCAGCCAAGCCAAGCCAAACCAAAACAGATGATAACAGCACATCCCCCTTTTCAAGCACTATTAACTTTACATGCATACACTTCAAAATAACATTGGAACACACCCAAGAAAACACGACAGAACACAGTCACTCCAGCATCAGTCGTCCACGCCCAGCCTTATGGGTTTGCGAACAACTCTTCCAAATCTGGTTGTAGTTACAATTCTAGCTTGAGAATTGCCACCGTCAGTCTCCGTCTGAGTTAGAGGCACCAAAGCTTCCGGAGCTTCGTCAAATTGGTTGTCTACTCCAGTTACCAATCCGGCCCTGCTGGGCTGTTCCTGACTATCCGGAAATTCGTAGTTCCCGCTATCTACCCGGTCTTTTGGGAGACGGTTAAGCATTCTCCTGTTTCGCGCTTCAGGGATTCCCTCAGGGGAATTGGTACCCTGCGTGGAGCGCTTATGGCATGCGGGATAGCGCCAGCTTGTAGCCTGATGGTGTACTGCCCTGGCATCGTACCTAGACCGCGGAACATTTCTGGAAAACGCGTCTCGTACTGCAGGTTTCCCGACTCGACCGCGTCTGCAAATTTCACGATACCTAAGACCTCAAGTGCAGGTAATCCTAGAAGGACGTTGCGTAACGGACTGACAACGTAGCATGTTTGATACACAGTTTTCTCTTTCCATGCGATCTCTGCTACGAATTTGCCTAGTACGTTAAGCTTACTGCCTCCTGCACCTAGCAAGATTTCATCGGTTTTTACCAGTCGGGACGGTAATCCCGGAAACGTTGCTGGTAATACTGACACTTCAGCACCTGAGTCAACCTTTGCAAAAATGGGCACAGAATTAATGCGCACCTGAACAAATCGCGCTTTTCTGCATGCATCTATTGATCCCACGAAAGTCTCTCCAGTGTCCTGGTTGACCGCTGAGACGCGTAGCTCTCCAGTTTCCTGGTTGACCGCTGAGACGCGTACCTTTCGTTGAGCGGAAGCCGTTGCTTTCTTCAAGCAGGCCTTTGCGAAATGTCCCTTCTTGCCACAGTGAAGACACTTGGCAGCTCTGGCTGGGCACATTGTCCTGGGGTGGGTGTCGCCACTGCAGAAAGGACACCGCACCTCCGGCGTTCGTTGCCCATGCTGCCGCACCTCCGGCGTTCGTTGCCCATGCAGACGTCCCTTGTGCCTCTGTTGAACCACCGCGTCCACATTGGGGTCCTGGTCACGAATTTCCGATGACTGATGGCTGTGCTGACCTCGTAGAGTACTTTGCTGCTGTTGGACGCTTTCCTTTAAGCGAGCCTTCGACAGCGCCGAAGCCAGCGTTAGCTGAGAATCCATTTGCAAAGCTTCCGAGAGCTTTGCGTCGCGGAGCCCGACAACCAGTCTGTCTCGGATCATTCGTTCTTTTAGTTCACCGTAGTCGCAACGTTCCGCCAAGCCGTGTAGCGCAGTGACGAACTGGTCTACCGACTCTCCTGGCGTTTGTACGCGTCTGTGAAAACAGGCGCTTTCGTACACGATGTTCCTCTCTTTTACAAAGTGCCCGTCGAACTTTTTCTTTACGGTTTCATAGTTCTTGGCGTCTTCGTCAGATAGTGAAAACGTCTTGAATATGTCACGAGCTTGCCTCCCCATTGTGTACAACAGCGTTCGTACCTGAGCATCCCCGGAGCATTCGTTGAGTCCCGTTGCATATCGGAAGTCGTCGAAATGTTCGATCCACGCCGGCCACTCTGACGTGCGGTCAAAGTCCAGCGGTGGCGGTTGCTGCAGTCCATGCAGCCGTATTGAAGGCGTCTTCGACATCGTGGATGGAAGGTGCCTGGCTCAGTGCGAAGATTCTTGACCATCTGACATCATGTCGTAGACGGCCACTTCTGACACCATGTCGTGTTAGCCCAGGCAGGGGGGGGGGGGGGGGGGGGGGGCGCCGTTGCACCCGCGCCGGAACGCTGCCAGAGAAAGCAGTCCAGACACCGAGCTCCCAAGCGACGAAATGAACCCCCGTTTATTCTCGCACTCCGCTTTTATACACTTGCGCCACACTTGCGCCACAGATACACTAGCGCCACTATCGCAGTCGCAGCTGCCAGCCAAGCCAAGCCAAACCAAAACAGATGATAACAGCACAGTCTACCGTTGTTTGCGCTGTTTTACAATTATGGACGTCTACCAACGTGCCCAATTGAACATTCTGCTTAACTCTACTGAGTTAATTTACGAGTTTCTACGTTATTACGCGTTATTCCTAGACGCAGCTCGTCGCGCGTTCCACAGATGGCGCCAGGTACTCGTGCGCCACCCTGGGAGACTATACAGGTGGATGTGGGGTAGTCGAGCCTTGAAGCACGATAAGCTTCGAGCAAGATTGCTTACCGCGGCCGCCTCCTCTTCATGTCATGCACGAAGTGGGCCCACTGAGTGTTCAAATACCTCTCGGTATTTGTTATCTGTTAAGGTCAACTGATTACAAACGGTTTCATTTTGAGTTGACCTGCGCCCATAATTTGCATGGGGTCTGCATAATCGCGAGAATTTTTTCCGTTTCCTCGCAAACTCGTCTAGAGCACATTGCGGGCCGAATTTTTAGGTCGGAGCCCGGCCCATACAGGTCCAATGATTTCAGCGCAGGCCCGTATTCCCGTAGCTGCTGAAGAGGTAACTGAGTGTCATGGTGTACGGCTACACAACCTAAGAAGTAGCCGGCAAAAGTTATCAAATAATTAAGGTACATGCATGTTCGCCCGATCGGCTTTCTGAACAGCCATTTTGGCAATAAATAAAGTTCCAACACCCAATGGAAAGTGCACAAGCGCATGCATCACAGCAGTCCACCAGCTGTAATACAGCCCGCTGCTGAATTTTGTTCTTTTCTTTCAAACTCAGAAACAGTTCGCCACTACTAGTAGCTACGATGCCAATCGTGCATCAGCGAGAACCGCGCCAACCGCGCACGTCCACGCTAAACAGCGCAAAGCACGCTTTCAAAAAACAAAACCAAAACGTCAGCAGCGTCAGCGTCTCTCAGATGGCGCGACCACCGTAACTGATGCGAAGAGCTATTACAAAAACAAGGTTTCAATAAGCCTACATGTTTTATTAAGTTCACGTTCTACTTTTTAAAGTAAACGGTATAGGTGACTATATATGTTTAAAACGCCAATTTGCGAGTTTTGTTTTGGTTGTGTTTTCATTCGATGTTGGGCGGTTTACAGTTCGGAACTACGCGTCCGGGATTAACCCCTGCGCTCTGTAAGCCGCCAGCAACTCACGTCGCAGTTCGGCTAGCGCGATTATAGTGTAGCGCGATGCAGTGCAGTAGATGTTCGAGAGTTTCTACCGCGCCACAGCCGTCCCACACGTCACTGGTGGCAAGTCCGTGCCGCGTCCGGCGTTCCCCATGCCACATACATCGAATGCGTGCACGGACGATCATTGCTATTAGTTTTCGCCTTAAAGAACTTCCGGTATAGGAGGCGTTGGCACTGCAGAATCTGCACTAGAGAAATACGAAAACGTGAGCGTTACTGTTGCGCGCGGTACGTCGTGCGCCCCTAGCTTGCATAGACCAGTGCCTGCGGTGGCGCTGTTTCGCCAGTCAAGCCCGACTGCGGGACGTTGTTTGAACCGAAGCCCAGGCCCTCAATAATAATAATAATAATAATAATAATAATAATAATAATAATAATAATAATAATAATAATAATAATAATAATAATAATAATAATAATAATAATAATAATAATAATAATAATAATATATGGTTCACAGGAAGGGAAAGGCGCATTATCTGTCACACTTTCTCTGTGGACACCTGAACCACGCCGTAAGGGAAGGGATGAAGGTGGGCGTGAAGGTGGAAAGAGAGAGAGGGGAGCCGTAGTGGAGGGCTACGGAGTAATTTCGACCACCTGGGGATCTTTAACTTGCGCTGACATCGCACAGCACACGGACGCCACTTCGTTTCGCCTCAATCGAAACGCAGCCGCCGTGGTCGGGTTCGAACCCGGGAACTCCGGACAATGGTCGGGTGTCTTACCACTGCACCACCCCGGCGGGGCCCTCACAAATCTAGGTGGAGCTCCTATTCTGGAGCCCCAATGGCGTCTAACGCCGCTCGCGCCCTGGCGACCAACGTCAGCTAGGACTGTAGGTCATGGCAGCTGAGCAGCGCCGCCTCCTAGGCCTCCCTAGAAGGCTGGGTAATAAAGGATTAGGAATGGTGGAGACTGGATGAACAGGCCAAGACCAGACCATGTGGAAAATGTCCGAGAAGGTCGCTCCACACAGGCTGCAGCCCCAATCACAGTCTCCATTGAAATGCTTCAAGACTGTCGGGTACAGCATTGTGTTTGTAAACCTTTTGAGGAGGAGCCATTCGTCCGCTCTCCGGAAACCTTTACAAGGTTCCGGAAAGCGGCGGTGGCTGTCCTTATAATATGTAGTAATTTCTTTGAATGTGATAAGGTATTGAGTTGGCTCAGAGTATTAAAACATTATAACTTCCTGCTGGACGAGTTGGTGTTTTAGCGCGAACAAAGACAAGAATAAGAAAGGCGAGACGTACACACACAAGCGCTAATTATCAACTGAGTTTATTCGTGGAAGGCAGCATCATATATAGGCCGAAGGGTGGGAGATAATGAATTCAGAGTAAACATCCCGATCAAGTTTGAGTGCCCGGGGAGAGAGCGCGCGGGCCGCCTGATCGGCTAACTCATTGCCCAGGAGTCCCTGATGGCCGGGAGCCCAGATGAGGTTACAATTTAGAGGGTCGCTGGACCGACAGCAATTTTGTAGGATGCGCTTGGTAAGAGGAGGTAACCAACCCAGTTCATAATTCCGACAGGCCCCCTTGAAGTCTGTAATGATGTATTTCACTTGGGGGAGGGAGAGGACGAGCGCACTCGCAATTTCCTCCGCCTGTGTTGTGTTGTGGGCGTGGAACGCGAGTCCTGTCACTGTATTGGTGTTGTGGACCACTGCCGTGGTGAACCACCTCCCACGGTAGGGACCGGCAATGTCAACGTAGTATACATGTTGTCGACCATATGCCGCTCCAGTGCTTCCACACGCGCCTGGCGACGGCCATTATGGTCAGAGTGTGACATGTTGCGGGGAATAGATCTAAACCTGAGGGCGCGTCTGCAGGGTTCTAACGCTCATACCCGTTCCACAATGGTGGTGGAGCATTGGATGTGTAGTCGGTCAAGAATACAGCGACCGGATGGCGTTTGTGATAGGTGCGTGTATTGGCTGAAAAGATGGGCCTAGTTCCCGATAGGTGTTCATCATACGAAGGTCCAACAAACGCTGGTCGGATGTGGCAAAGGGGAGGTCAATAGCCAGTTTGATAATTTTGCGGTGTACGACTTCGAGTTGGTCCTCGTCATGTTTGCGCATGTGAAGGTACGGGGTTGAGTAAAGAATTCTACTCGTAATGAAGGCATGTGTGTCACGATATGAGAGAGAGGGGGTTTGTGGACGAAAGCCCGCTGCCAGTGTCTCCCAGCACTCTCAGTTACCAGTTTTGGTGGGAAGAGGGAGAAACACCATTACCCGTGTGTTAAATCTAATGCAGGACCAGGTGGCTAACAGGCGATAGGTCCACGCCTTCAGCGACCGACCGGAGGCACGACACACGAGTCGGGAATGAAAGGAAGAGGATTTAATTTCTAAACAAAAATCAGCACATTTAAACTGTTAAATCCTAATCCAACAAAGCGGGTGGCAGAGAATAAACAGAACAGAATAACAGCATCCAAATATACAGATGAAAGAATATACAACACAGAACCATTTGGAAGGGAGAAATTAGAGTTCCCAAGATGACAGTGCAGCGAGTGCTTAGCTTTTCGGGGTGGTAGGATCCGATCCGAGGTGAGCCTCGCGCTGTCGTCGTCGGCTCGCCTGAGACATTCCTCAGTGGGCCGGACACCATGCGACGAGCAGACGCTCCTTGGCTGACGCACCCCACACACGCGCGGTTAGCGAGCTCACCACCACCACTTTCAGTCTCGATCCCGACTGAAGTCTGGCTAGACGCATTGCCGTACGCCCGTAGCGTCCCCCTCCCACGCCGCCATCTGCAGACAGCCCGCGGCCCCGAACGGACGAATCAGCAGCTGCGGTAAAACGTAAACTCCCCGGCCGAAACGTCTCGCCCCGAGCCGCCGGCTGCCCTCGCAAACGTTCGCATTCCGGGAAACACTGCCTTCCCGGATTCGGGAGCCAGACAGTGGGGAATGGGGGACGGAATTTTCGAGACGGCGTCCCCGGCGCTGGGTTCAACAACCGCGTCTGGTGGTCGCAACACGAGCGAATTCTGCTTCACCACCCAGGCGTTAAGAATGTTATTCACAATAACATTTCACACACACACACACAAAAAAAAAGCAGTAGAATTCGCGCACGCTCGCAGAAAGCCACACAAGAATATTGCACTGAAATCATATCACTTATACAACAAGGCGCAATACGTATACGCATAGAACAATATAACACTGCACAACACACTGAATACTGAAAAAAAAATAAGGAAAAACACGCTGACCGCTAGTTGTCAGCAACAAATCGACCGGGTGCGATGGACCCTGACGCCCGGCTGAGGTAATCAGCCCCGACATTACCTTTCCCCCATTTAGTCTGCACTGTGAAATAATACTCCTGCAGTAGGAGTGCCCAACGGAGCAGTGGAGAGTTCATGAACTGCGCCTCGCGGATGTATTTTAGGGGTTGATGGTCTGTTTGGAGGGTGAATTTCTTCCCCTACAATAAAAAATTAAATCGCTTGATGGACCAAACGATTACGATTGGTCCCCCCCCCTTTTCCCCGTTGGGCGCCAGCTTCTTAGGTCGGTCAAGGGAGCTGCCACAGTGGCGTTGTTTGGAATGAAGTCCCTGTAGTAGCCTGACAGCCCCAAGAATGCCCGAACTTATCATTTAGTTGTAGGCCTCGGAGCGTCGCGGATCTTCTCCAAGGTGCTCTTCATTGGGCTTAGGTTGCCCCTTCCATTGTTGTGCCCGAGGAAGGAGAGTTCCTCAAACCCCAGGTAGCCCTTTCTCGGATAGCATTCGTCATTCCAGCTTCCCGGATTCGATCGAGAACTTTGCTGAGAGCCTCAACGGTGGTCCTCCCAGTTTTCGGTCGCTATCAAGATATCATCATAGTAGTGGTACACGTTCATCACAGTATAGTGGTACACGTTGTCAACTCCTTGAAGAACTTTCCTCAGTTCGCGAACACGGCTGGACAGTTTTGATGCCGAATGGCATGTTCTTGAAATGGTAATGTCCGCTCGGGCTAGAGAAGGCGGTCTTTTCTTTTGATCTTTCCTCCAAGGGCACCTGCCAGTATCCCTTTGCTAGGTCCATCTTCGAAAAGTACCTCCTCGAGCCAACTTCAGCAATTGAGCAGCCCGCCCTGGGAATCGGTTCTGCGTCTGCCACTAGCACGTCATTTAGTCGCCGGAAGTCCACGCAAAACCGCTGCGAACCATCCGGTTTCTTGACCAACACAACAGGGGCGTTGTAGGGGGAGTGGGATTTTTCAATTACTCCCAGCTGCACCATGTTATGCACCTCCTTCTCAACTGCTTGCTGGACAGCGTGAGGGAGTGGATACTGCCTCACGTGGATCGACTCTCTCTTCTCCGTCGGTAGAGCGCATTCTGCCCATGTCGTGAAGCCTGGCTGCTCTGTGAAAACGTCCCGATATTTTAATGTCAGGCATTGCAGTTCTTTCGTCTGTTGATGCGTTAGCTGGTCTGATATAGCTATGTCTTGTGGGCCTACCTGGTCTTCCAGTGGCTACATCAATTCGGCGCACTCTTCGTCTGTGGCTACCGTGGAGACAATCTGAAATTAGGGTTCTGGTTGCGCCCCCTGGGCAAAATAGTTCTTTAGCATGTTGGCGTGGAAAGTCTTTGTTACGCCCTCGACGTCGATAGCGTAGTCCACTTCGCCTTTTCTTCCCGCGACTGTATACAGGCCTTTCCACTTCATTCTAAGCTTGTTATTCTCCGTGGGCAATAGAAGAAGCCCTTGATCACCCTCCCGCAATTGCCGTGGCTTGGCTTGTTTATCATAGTACGCTTTGTACCGCTCTCCTGCCTGACTCAGTGCTTCATGATCGATTTGGCATGTCGTCTCCAATCGTTCTTTTAGATCGATGACATATTGGTAAGCCGTCTTCACCTCTTCCTCAATCTTGCTGCCCATCCACAGTTCACGCAAGATGGCCAGTGGGCCTCGGACATTCTGTCCGTAGAGTAACTCAAATGGTGCGAACCCTGTGCTAGCCTGGGGCACTTCTCTGTAAGCGAACAGGAGTGGTTCGATGAATCTATCCCAGTCTCTGTTCGGCACACATGCGGCGCAGCATCTTCTTTAGGGTACCGTTCATTTTCTCCACCAATCCATTCGCCATGGGGTGGTACGGCGTCGTCGTTTGCAGGCGTAGCGTCAAAAGGCACCCAACCTCAATCATTAGCTCGGAGGTGAAGTTGGACCCCCTATCGCTTAGCATCACTTCTAGCACACCTACACGCGCAAATATGTGCAGCAGTGCTTCGGCCACTCGCTCCGTCTCAATACTTGCAATTGCCACTCCCTCAGGGAATCTGGTAGCGTAATCTACCAGTGTCAGAAAATAGCGGTTGCCTCGGCGCGTGGTTGATTTGAGGGGTCCCAATATACCGACAGCGACCTCGCTGAATGGGGTGTCGACGAGAGGCACTCGTTCCAAGGGAACCTTACGCCCTGTGCTGCGTGGCGCAGTCCTCTGGCATATGTCACACGAGGCCACATATCTGTTCACGTCTCCATGCAATCCTGACCAGAAGAAGTCTGCTATAATGCGATCAGTTGTTTTCTTTTTACCTAGGTGCCCTGCCCATCATGTGCCAGTTGGAGAACTTTACCCCGGTGTTTCTGGGGCACTACCAGCTGGTTCGTCTTCGTTCCAAGTTCGGGAACATAGTGCCGGTATAGTAGGCCGTCACGAAGAAGAAATGTGAACGAACCGCCTCCCTTGCACTTCGTCCTCCTCCCTTGTTTTTGCGCTTTGAAACAAATGAGGAGGCTGCTGTCTTCCTGTTGGTCCTGCCTAGTTTGGTCGGGGCTCACATCAGGTAATTCCGTAGCAGTCCGAAGGTTGCGGAATCCACCTTTGGATCTTTGGGCTGCTTGCTGGCGGGTTGTGTCAGCCGCAGTGGGCATGACGCCCTGGTCGGGACCCTTGTCGCGGGGGACTTCGTGCTGATTGGGAGCTTCCCTCGTCTCTAAGTCCTCAGGCTTCCACGCAGCATCTGGTGCATTTGGAGGTCGTACCCCTTCAATGTTTCCGAGAACAGGTCAAATATTGGGTCCTCCATGCAGCCCGCTATAACTTCGCCCCGGTAGTATGGGGTGTCACTTCTAATGCGGACCTCCGGAAGCAACTTAGCCGAACGGTCTACTAAGCAGACAGCGCGGTAGTCCCCAGTCATCTCCTCGTCTCTTACAAAGCTGCGCTTGACTATTACGATGTTGCAGCCTGTATCCTGCAGCACCTTCCCTTTCCTTCCGCCGATGACGCCTTCTACGACGGGCAAGCTTGCTGTTTCTCCCGACGCGGTAGCATTTACTATCAGGACGCGCTGCCCGTTTTTAAGTTCCAGATAACAATCCTGTATGCAGGCCGACACGTTTTTCGAGATAGACGAGTCACAGTTCTTTTGTAGCGATTGGCCGCAGTTCGCCCTGCACTGCGCCGCAATGTGTCCTGGTCATGAGCATATAAAGCACCGGGAGGACGATGCCGGCGCACGCGGATGTTCGGCTGCCTTGCCCGCAGCCATACCCTCTCTTTGAGTCCCTTCGACCGAAGTTGACGGCCCCTCGTGCCATCACGTACTCGTCGGCTCGCTGCACCAATTCGCTCAGGTCTGTGGTCTTCTTCTCCCTTATGAATGTGACCATGGCTGGTGCACAGTTCTCTAACAGCTGCTCTGCCAGAAGGAGACCCTTAATCCTTCATACGACTCTTCCGTCTTCGAAAGCTCTATCTACCTTCCACAGTAATTCCCCAAACGAGCAACGAACTGCGAGGGAGTTTCGTGATCATTGGGTGTTTCGTTTCGAAACTTCTGGCGGAATCCCTCCTCAGTTAATCGAAACCTGAGGAGCAGAGCATGCTTCACATTGTCGTAGTCAGTTGAGTTGGACGCTGGCATTCTGCTGAATACACTCAAGGCTTCGCCCGTGAGGAAAGTACTTAGAGCAGTGGCCCACTGATCACGTGGCCGCTGCTGCGCTTCAGCGACACGCTCGAAACGCGTCAAGTACGCATCAAGGTCATCCCCTTTTTCATTAAATGGGGACATCGATTTTTGCGGGCGAACGACGAGGGGTTGGGATGCCATCCCCGACGGGCTGGGCTCACTGGCTGAAGTGACGCTAACGTCAGCATTCGCCCTTAGTTGAAGGAGAGCTATTTCCTTATCGATTTCCTTGAGCTTCAGCTCGGAACGCTCCATATCCATTTCATAGCGCTCTTTTACGCGCCGATCTTCCAGCCTACGCCGCTCGCGTTCCGCCACCCGCTCTTCCCTCAGAAACTCGTGGAGTTCTACTCCCTGTAGACCCAGCTTCTCACCAAGCGCGACTAAGCGTTCTGATTCAAACATCACGCTTACACAAACATATCAGACGCAAAACATACGTGCACGCTGCTGTGCCGTTGCCTCGCGGTCAGGGCTAATCGAGGTTAGCGCAAAGTCCTGTGCGCGGACGCCGGTTTGTCCCATGGCGAATGGATTGGTGCAGAAAATGAACGGTACCCTAAAGAAGTTACTGCTCCGCATGTGTGCCGAACAGCCCAAAGAATGCCCGAACTTGTCGTTTAGTTGTAGGCCTCGGAGCGTCGCGGATTTTCTCCAAGGTGCTCTTCATTGGGCTTAGGTTGCCCCTTCCGATGTTGTGCCCGAGGAACGAGAGTTCCTCAAGCCCCAGATAGCACTTTCTCGGATGAACCGTCATTCCAGCTTCCCGGATTCGATCGAGAACTTTGTTGAGAGCCTCAACGTGGTCCTCCCGGACGGACGAATCAGCAGCTGTGGTAAAACGTAAACTCCCCGGCCGAAACGTCTCGCTCCGAGCCGCCGGCTGCCTTCGCAGAAGCTCGCATTCCGGGAAACACTGCCTTCCCGGAGTCGGGAGCCAGACAGTGGGGGATGGGGGACGGAACTTTCGGGACAGCGTCCCCGGCGCTGGGCTCAACAACCGCGTCTGGCGGTCGCAACACGGGCAAATCCTGCTTCACCTCCGGAAAGCGGCGGTGGCTGTCCTTATATGTAGTAATTTCTTTGAACGTGATAAGGTATTGGGTTGGCTCAGAGTAGACATCCCGAGCAAGTTTGAATGCCCGGGGAGAGCGCGAGGGCCGCCTGATCGACTAACTCATTGCCGAGGAGTCCTTGATGGTCGGGAGCCCAGATGAGGTTACAATTTAGAGGGTCGCTGGACAGACAGCAATTTTGTACGATGCGCTTGGCAAGAAGAGGTATCCAACCCAGTTCATAATTCCGACAGGCCTCCTTGGAGTCGGTAATGATGTGTTTCCCTTGGAGGAGGGAGAGGGCGGGCGCAATCCCAATTTCCCCCGCGTGTCGTGGGCGTGGAACGTGAGTCCTGCCACTGTGTTGGTGTTGTGGACCACTGCCGCGGTGAACCACCTCTCACGGTAGGGACCGGCAATGTCCACGTAGTATACATGTTGTCGACCATATGCCGCTCCAGTGCTTCCGCACGCGCCTGGCGACGGCCATTATGGTCAGAGTGTGACATGTTGCGGTGAATGGATCTGAACCCGAGGGTGCATCTGCAGGGTTCTAACGCTCGTACCCGTTCCACAAATGTGGTGGCGCATTGGATGTGTAGTCGGTCAAGAATGCGGCGACCGGATGGCGTTTGTTATAGGCACGTGCATTGGCTGAAAAGATCGGCCTCTCGGAGTTCCCGATAGGTGTTGATCATACGAAGGTCCAACAAACGCTGGTTGGATGTGGCAAAAGGGAGATCAAGAGCCCGTTTGATAATTCTGCGATGTACGGCTTCGAGTTGGTCCTCATGTTTGCGCATGCGAAGGTACGGGGTTGAGTAGAGAATTCTACTCGTAATGAAGGCATGTGCCAGCCACAAGGCATCTTTACTTCGTAACCCCCCACGCTTATTGGAGACCCGGCGGACCATATGGCCCACCTGGTCCCCATACATGCGAAGTTTTGTTAGTGTTGTGTCCTGTCTGCGTTGTTGGTGCATAAAGACACCAAAGACGCGGATACCCTTGGCCCCTCTAATCGGACCCGAAGGGAGTGTAAGGCGAATTGAAGTGTCTTCGTTGAGGGGAGGGACGGATGTGGACAAATTCTGATTTGGTGGGGGCACACTGTAGACTTAGTACGCAGCGTAAGCGTCCACCACCTCCGCTACCTGTTGTAGGCTTGTTTCCAAGTGTCCAAGATTGCCTTCCCTTGCCCAGATAGAGATATCATCCGCATATATGGCATATCGGATGCCAGACATGGAGCTTATTTCATTACAAGTTTGAAGAGGAGGGGCAACAACACTGCGCCCTGTGGTATACCCCGGGATCCAATAGTATAGGGTCCATGTTTCTCGTCTTGAATTCGAATATAGGCCTGTCGCCCCGTGAGAAATTGCCAGAGCGACCCCTTTGTACTGCATGCCCCGTCGCGGTGGTGCAGTGGTAAGACACCTGACTACTGTGCCGAAGTACCCGGGTTCGATCCCGACCGCCGGTGGCTGCGTTTCGATAGCGGCGAAACGTAGATGCGTCCGTTTGCTGTGCGTTAAAGATCCGCAAACGGTCTCTGGAGCCCTCCACTACGGCACCTTTCTCTTTCCCCTTTCACTCCTACCTTCCCACTTCTCTTGAAGCGCGGTTAAAATGACCACGGAAAAGCGTGACAGGTACTGAGCATTTCCTGCAAACAAATTATTAATGCGTAAGCACTGTATGGTTATGTAGGCTGGTTTCGCGTGGGCATGACTTTGTCGGCAAAAGAGGAACTAGTTGGTATACGGAAAAAGAATAGTGTCAAGGAAAGGTGCGCAAATGACAAAATGGTTCTTGTGGTTTAATTAGGTCATTGATTCACTGAAAAATAAAAATGCAATGTCTGTCACACTTGTTTTGTGGACACCTTGACCACACCATAAAGGAAGGGAGGAAGATGGGAGTGAAAGCAGAGAGTGAAAGGGGAGCTATAGTGGAGGGTTCCGTAGTAATTTGAAGCCCATAAGGGTTTTTAACATGTGCACTGACACTGCAAAGCACAAGGACCCATTTCGCCTCCATGAATATAGGAAAGGGCCAGTATCTGTCACTCACGGAAGAGGAACTATAGTTGGTAAATCTAAAAAAGAATGGTACCATCAGATGGAGCAACAAGGAAAGATGTGCAAGTGACAAAATGGTTGGTGTGGATTAATTAGGTAATTAATTAGAGAATTAAGTGGTTTACAGGAAAGGCCAGTATGTATCACTCGCGGAATCCCGCTGGCACATCTTTGAGACAACACAACAACGCTTAGGCTTATGCATTTCTCCAGTGCAGATTCCGGAGTGATCTCAGAAAATTTTATTACTATTATTACGGTGTTGCGCTCCCTACGTTGCCATGGAGACGGCAAAACAGCTAGATAAGGAGAACACATCTTGCGGACAGATCTCGCGCATGCGAGATTTTCACCACGAGCCAGGAAAGGCTTTCGCCTTAAAATAACGGCCCTTAATTGTTATGGCAGGTAGATGGCAGCTGACAGTTTACATATGGTTGGCCACTGATTGATCGTAGGTGGTTGTGTGACGTCACGCGACCATGTGACACACCAGAATGGAAGCTTGGGCAAGTTGGTGATGGTTCGCTGTGTTTGTGTCTGTTCAGCAGCGCTATATGTGACAAGTGCACGTGACATGACCAATTTGGCAGGAGCTGCCAACTCATGCTTCTTGGTTCCGATAAGAGTGTGAGGGGGACAGAATCTTTTCAGGGCCCTTGCAATCCGAGTCGGCCACGCAGGCACTCTCGTATGGCTTAGTTAACGAGGGGCTGTATAGTATCTATATCAGGCGGTCTTTCACGTAATGTGCATGGTAGCTACTGTATGCTGAAGAGCGTGTGAAATTAACAGAGGCACAGGTTAAGGGACTGATGATTAAGCGAGTGGCCAAATGTATGTACGCGAACAAGGATCCGCAAGGAGAGTCAGCATTGCGGCACATATCTACGAAGGCCGCCTCATCTTCCCTCAATCTTTTACGACCTATTATCTTCACGTCAGGAGCTACGAAATGCTAGCAGGGTCAATTGGCCTTAGGTGTAATAAAATATTGATGCAGTCCTTTTGCCTGGCTCGAGTAGGGTTGACAGCTGCAGTTCCTGTATTGTCAATTCCAGCGTTGCATCGTGGGGATTTCTCGCATCAGGTGCATGGCGCTTTCTGGAAGCAGATGCTGCTGCTAGATACTGAGGTCCAGCCGGAGGGGTCGACGGCTATATATTACTAGAGTGCGAATCATGTGGCGGCTACATGTTGACCATTTATGCGGAGAACCTGTGGTGGCCTTTTAAGGGTAAATTCTGAGGACCTCAAAATGGACGAATCAAAATATCAAAGGAAAAATAACAACCCGTTTCTTTTTTTGTTTTTTTAGGGGGATCATGCATTCCGTGCGTAAGGCAATCCGCTTGTCTTGCAGCTTCATGTTTCGTTCTCCACAGTTATGTACTTGCTTTCTTTTCATGGTTCATCACCCGATCATCCGAATTTGTGTGGTTCCGCAATTTTTAACGTAAATGTGACTGGATAATTAGAATTTCGGCAACTTGCTCTAGCCCGCATGGTTAATTATATTTGGGCTGCCTTGCGCGCGAAATGTGGGAATGCCCAATCTGGAACTCGGTGCAAGCCAAAGAAGCAGGCCTGAATGGTATAGGGCTGTTGGTAAGGCACGTTAAAGAGGAAATATACCAGCCAAAAAAATATGAACACACAAGGGGAGAACAACACAGGACAACGACCAGACTAACTGTTGGGTGGACTAATAGTCCAGCCGTTGTCCTGTGTTGTTCTCCCCTCTGTTGTGTTGTTCATCTTTTTTTGGCTGTTATATTTCTTCGTTAACAAACCAAAGGAGCTTCTGTGAAGCAGTGCCGCAAGGTGATGCCAATGGTTGACATGCAGTAAGTACCCGTCGCTGTACTCCCAGCATGCACATAGAAAAGAAAAAAATCATCTATGGCACAACTCGCGGACCGCTAAAGTGCATGCCTGCAGAGAATAGGAGCTGACATCGAAGCACCTCCCGCAATACTAGTGGCAGTGCATGCCTCGTGATGCTATCATTCAATCGGCTAGGATACAGGAAATTCAAGTTGCACGCTGTATCGCTGGTTCGTTGGTGCAAGCGGTCGCTCCCTCGAGAAACTTTCTATAATAATCAGAGTAACGCGTATCGCGAAGCCTAAACTATATATGTATAGCCATGCAGATCTGTGGCAAACCATTCGGGCCGCATATTGTTTTACAGCAAAGGGGCAAAGTATTTAAAATGCAGAAAGTTATACAAAGAACTCAACTTGTACTTGTGTACATACACTAAGACTGGACTACAAGCGTGAGCACATAGTTGCCATAGCTGCAGCACTTGACGTGGCAGCTTGCATTCAATTGGGCAGCAACCATGTAAAGGCATTAGCAAAACTTTGTTCTCATCCTTCTATATTCACTGCTTATTCCCATTAGCCAAACACTATAATAACAATGAACAATTTTGTTGTTAAAATTTATCAAAAAATTATAAAATCCAGTTTTCTGCACAATCACAAAACTTGGGGGTCTTAGAAAGGTTCCTAGAGGCATTTATTTCACAAGAGTTAAACTCCATTCATGTATTCGTCACTGAACTTGCTCATTTTGAGCAGTTTCCATAGCCACTGCTGCATGACCACTCGCAACAGGTGTGGTTAGCAGTGTGGCCCGTATATTCATGATGCATTTGAATTACCAGTGAATCTTTTACTCTCAACAAACGTGAGCTTCATGGGATCATAGCACCAAACATAACTTGAAGTTCGAATCAGGCGCATTCAAATTAACGAACTCTGATGTACACCGTTTGTCTGTGGTGCCCCAAACACATTACGCCTGTAGATGAAAATGTTTCAATTCAAACAAATACATGTACATTAGACCAATACCGAATGACTTAGGTTTATGCTGCAGCTTAATAAATACGTTTATTGGACAGTTGGTGGGACATCATGAGACGGAAATGATAGGACAGAGGCAAGGCAATAGCAATAATTTGTCAGTACCACCTCGTGCTGCCGCCTTGCCTTTGTCCGGTCATTTCTGCAGTGTTGTGCTGTAGGTTAGCAGCACAGCTATAGCTAGCAAATTGCACAGATTCAAAACCAGTTACGCCAGCAAACAACAAGGTTAATCAGAATCTTTATTTGCCAAAAATGGCTGTATGAAAGCTTTGTTTAGACTAGCCACCAACATATCAGCAACCTGAAACAATTTGTTCTCCAACTGTCATTACACAGTACCAAATGAAGAATGAAACAATCCTCTGCGCATTCTGGTAGCATATACAAAGATATATTTACAACTGTGAGACTACTGTACAAAATAGTTGGATTGTCTACTTTCTTCTCCCCGGACTTTTTGACCGTGATCTTCTAGATTTGGACCTCTTCACTGGTGATGGGCTTTTGCTGTATGGCCTGGAAAGAAAAATGTCAGACAGGAAACACGAGAAATGAAAATGCTGCATCTAGATACAGTCTGCAAGATTTTATGAAAATAAATACTGTATTTATACGATTGTAAGTTGACCCCTTTTTAAAATTCAAAAATTCGAAGTTGGGGGGTCAACTTACATTCGAAGCCAAAGCATGGCACTGTTATAAAAGCAAGACAAAAACCATATCAGGGAGGCTATGGCGTATTTGCTCTAAGGCTTTGAGTGCAACCTTCAGTTACTGCTTCTCGGAAAGAATTTTTCTTTATATTTTACCGCACAGCACAACTGCAGCTTTGGGAGTGTCGGTAGTTCACGGAAGAGCAGCTGCTAGTCACAGCGACACTCCCTTTTTGCACGTCAGTAGCGTCGGGTCACTTAACACGGCAGCACTTACAGGGAGTGTTGATGGATGATGGAAGATCAGACATAGATTATTCGTTGAGTTCGCACTCTTGACTTAACGACCGGCTACATGCTTCATGACGAGCTCTGCAGTTCAAAAAGCATTTGGTGCTTGTTCCGTGCAGTGTTAAGGGGGAATACAGCTCTTTGCGGCTAGTCTAGAAATCGGATTTTCGAGGTCCTGAGATGTTTCCGCAGCTATATGCAAATTTTGGCTAAAAAATACCACCTATTTCGCATGTTACAGCATTCCAAAGTTGTAAATTTGAACGCTTGGCCCATTAAATAGAGGTCAAATCAAACCGAGTTTTGATCGGCCGCAGATAAAAAAATACACGCTCCACTGGCGCCATTTTAGTCTCGTTCGAAAGATTGTGATTCAGGCTATTCCCATGTCACGATTGGCGTCCGTGAGTGAACACCCGAAGCGGAAAACAAAGGGACAAAATTGTGCGAGACACGCGCTGCTATTGGGCTCCGAAGGCATGTGACCGAAATGGCCACTTTTGGCTGGCTACTGGCATCGAATGCTTGCGGCCTGGCGCCATTTTGACAAGGTCGCGTAGTTAGGCCTAGCTCGTTTAGCGACGCTCCGTCGACACGACCGCGGTGTAAAACACGGAAAATTTAGGCTCGATCGTCATAGTGGCCTAAAAAGCGAAGAAAGGTTGAGATAAGAGGCGCGCCGGTGACACGGCATCGTGTTATCCGCAATCAGTGAGGAAGCCTCGCGATGGGCTGATGAGAGCGTAGCCGATGGTGCTCGGCACCACAGATAGGAGAGCGAACGATTTACTCGACGCGATTCCTGCTGCATACGAGCATTGTCACATGACGATGCAGATGAAAAAGTGATACCTAAGCAGTTTTCTTGGGCGCGACAGATCGAGCGCTTCGAAAAGTTAGTGGCGCGGCGGGCCGCAAAATGGCGTCACGCGCGGCATGCGGAATCGCAAACCTTGTCGAAATAAATTTACTTCTGAGTTGCAGGGGCGTTTATGTTGGCGGGAAACAGTGATCTCATACCAAAAGCCAGTCATAACTCATCTTATTGACTTGCTGTTAGCCTTGGTAATTCAAAAATGTGCCAAAAACATATTTTCGCAGATTTCTCAAAATTGAATAAGTCACCATTTTGGAGCAGCGATATGTCGGCTTCCAACTTTCTTCCAGATAATCCTAGAAGGTTCATTTATGCATTAGTGCAGTCTGTTGATGATTCTAGACCATTTAAAAATCGAGATCTTCTCCTGAAGACTGTATGTTTACCAACCATGCTTCCTCCAAACAAAAGGCCAGTTTTCCTTATTATATATAAAACTACCTGCATTAGGTAAAAACAGTTTGCAGTTTTTGAATGAGCACGAGAAAATGCACAAATGGTGCAAATCTGGTCCAAATCCGCCCATAAATTAAAAAAAAAAACATTTTTTTCTCGTTTTGTCAAAACAACAATTCTTGACTTCTTGCTCATTTGCGGAAGTGATATCTCTGCTTTTAATGGAGGTACCGTCATAATTTTCATTGTGGCATGTAGCTAAAAGTGCGAAGCACACAATGTTAGGAACAGATTTCACAATTTATGTTTCAAAAGATTTTTAGTTTTGCTCTACATCACAGTAGGGCACCTACATTTGGAACAGTGAACTTTGAATTGCTAAAACATCGCTAAGGTGTGTTATACCAAAAAAGTGCTCGTAAAATTGTATTCTTTATGCTTTCTAGTACCTAGCAAAGTATCCATCAGAATTTTTTGTAGTGTGGTTACTTTTTCATTGTTTCTGCAAATAAACAATTTCATTTATCTTTCAAACTAATTGACCAATTCGAAAAAGTTACATATTTTAAATCAATGCAAGAAATTTAATCATAATACCGAGTTTTATTCAGTTTGGTCAAAAATTAAGAAAATAGCTTTAAGAGCCATGTCCCCCCTTAAAGGCGGCTATCATCTATGCTGAAGCAACAACTGCGCTGTAGGCCGCAAGTTCGAAGCTTCTAAACAGGCTTTGCGGGAGTGACGGTAGCAGCGACACAGAATTTTCAAGTGAGATGCCAAGAGAAGGGGCTTCCAAGGGATACAGTTGGTATGCTATCCAGAGCTGGAGGCCAAGCTTGCCGCGTATATCGACGAAACGTGATTTGAAGTGGAGACGAGTTGTACAGCCAGGCAACAAATTTTCGTTGTCGAGAGCATTCACCGCAGTATGTTTTTTCTATTTCGGGACATGCGATTTGGGAGGTTGACTTACATTCAAGTCGACTTACAATCGTCTAAATACCATGATCTGTCTTTCAAGTTCAGTCCTGCTAGTACAGTAAATAAGGAGAAAACAATATGGGGCCGCATAAATGCAATACCTACTGCGAGCTTCGCAAAACCATGCTATGCTAGCAGAGCATAAGAGACCCACAGCTACACTGCTGGCTGCCTTTAGGGCGTTGAGAGCAGGAAAGGAAGCAAAAAGATATATATATTAACCACTGTGAGTTACAGTGAAATGGAGCAGTGAACAAGAGAACTAGAGCAATGACATTTACAAGTAGGATGACATAAGCAGGTTTCAAGCTCTGTCTTCAGCTCTCTTCATGCAGAGTATAATAAGAGCTCTACACCTCGATGCAACGAACTTCAATGTAATGAAATCCTCGATGTAACAAAGTATTTTGATCTTCACAACTTCGTGTCCATAGAACACCATGTATTTTAGTCTCAGTATAACAAAGTAAATTTTATCAAATTTTCAATAGAGCGAAATTTTGCTGCTGCCTCAAAACGAACAAGTGGAAAAACTGGGCCACAAGGTTGTGTAGAATGCGTGCTAAAGCGCTCACAGGAGTGCGTGAGTGAAGGTGCGCTACAGTCCCGAAAGACAGATGAAAAGCGCGTGGTGGCAAAGTGCGCTGCCTGCTGCACCATCTGGGGCCATACGGGTGAGGTTTGCGAACACTGTGTTGGGGAGCAGCCACTAGGTGGCACGAGCATCCTTGTAATGCGCAGCCAGCAAGACCAGACACAGCTCTGGCAGAATGCTGCCCGAACTGGGTGCCAAATGCAGTGCGGCGCCTGTACTCAATGGGACCTGCACTGTGATTATTGCGTTTACCCACAAAGCTCGGCGAAAGAACTCTTCCAGTTCTTCCCGTTCACCTGGCAACCTCACTTTCCACTCGGACTCTGTGCGTGCATGCAAACAGAGACGCACATGCTCAAGCTTGCGGCGCAAAATGACAATCATCCTGAAATGGGTTTCAGTTCATCAGGTGTGATGGAGGGCACCATTTTGCTGTCGCCGACTTGCAGAAAAGCGAGGAGAAAAAGGCGGCATGGTCAGACGCCACCCTTCAATTCTCTGGCTCCCACTCTGCTGCGGTGACGGTGGTGGTGGCGGATAAACACAGCATCAAATCGGCGATCGGGAACTTGAATTTAGATGGGCGGCGATGATGGTGAAACCAAAAATATATGTCCAAGTTATCCCCATCAGGAACATAATAATAATAATAATAATAATAATAATAATAATAATAATAATAATAATAATAATAATAATAATAATAATAACAACGCCCAATTCCACAATTCAAAACTTTCCCTCTGAGATGACTGTGAAATGTTCTGGAGAGTTCAAGATGACAAAACTGTTGTGCTGCGAAATTTAAATTTAACGAAGAAAATCATGGTAATGCCAGAGCAGCAAAATGTTGCAAAGCACTGAACAACATGTAAGTGACAGAGAGCAAAACACATGACTATACTTGTACAGAACCGAACACAGCTACGCAGTCAAGTTTTTCGCCCCTTACCTCTTTGAGACTTCATGCCGCGGTGACCGATGATGCTTCCGATGGTGTCTTTCTTGTGAACGTAACTGAGAGGGTTCCTCCCTCCCGTGGTGATGGTGGTGCCGGTGACGATGCCTGCTGCTCGCTGGTGACCGTGACCGGTGTCTTGACTTGGACAAAGATGAGGACTTGTGCGACTTGTGCCGCTGAGAGGCACTGTTGGGTGGGGTCACACGGTCACCACTACGCTCCCGAGTGGGGTTTGTCGGGGAGCCTGGGAGTGAGTCGGCCGGAGCTCGCTGAATATCAGGGAGAAGCCTGAAAAGTACATTTAAAAATTACTCTTCATCCAAAACAGCACACAGAAAACAGCTGCCTAGTTGCATGGTGGCGCAGAAGAGAATGACTAATTTCAATAACATTCTGTGCAAATTTTAGCAAATTTTGCAGTTTCCATCCTCCTGATGCTACCTCTTAACTGCGAGCTAAGGTTGGCACCCACTACAGTAGAATCTCGGTGATACGAACTCGGCTGATACGAAATTCGGTGTGATACGAATTCATAAAATTCCCCGGCCGAATTGCATTGCGTTCAGTGGGCAAGAAATCGGATGTTCCGAACACTTTTTCTTTTCGCTACGGGTGATACGAACTTCGGTACCACGACCGGTCGAGGCCCATGCACACACTCACAGTGAGAAAAGTGCGCAGTGGCGCAGCACTGCATGGATCACGCACACGCGCGCAAAAGAAAAAAAAAAAAATACAGCGGGAAAAAACCGGCTTGGCAACCTGCGGCAGCAGCGAAGTTGGCGAAGAAGGCGGCGATATCTTGCCCCCCCCCCCCCCCCCCCCCCCCTTTCCTGCTCTCTCTCCCCTCTCCCCCGCATTTTGTTTCTGTTTTTTATCTCGTTGTTGCTTTCTGCTATTGGTGTTGTGCGCACGGTCTTGCGGCCCTCTCCACATTTCTCCGCCGCCCCGCTGCCGCAGGCCACGCTCTTCCGCTTTCCGGAGTCTCCGCTGCAGCGGCAACACGTTGCTTCGTTTTCTCGTTTGTTGAGGCTGACAACGCGTTGATAGCGCGTCGTTTTGGGATCATCTCGGTAACGCGAAAAGATACATCATACTGCAATGTCACGGAAGAGAAAGGCACTGACCTTTAAAAACAAATTGGAAATTTTAAATAAGGTGGACAAAGAGCCCAAGAAAAGGCGCACTGACATGGCCAAGGAGCTAGGCCTGCCGCTGTCAACGATTGTTGGTCAGCGCGACCAAATTATGCAGAATGTGCAGCACTTCGCAATGAATTCTAAAGAAGCCAAAACTGCCCACCATGTGAAGTTGGAAGAGGTTCTTCCAACGCGGTTCAGAGAGGTCACGGCGGCCGGCGTCAACATAGACGGAAAAGTGCTTCGTGAGAAGGCAGCGGACATCGCACTCACACTTGGAATTGATGACTTTCAGGCCTCCAGTGGATGGATTCACCGGTTCAAGGTGCGTCATAATCTTTCATACAAGACCGTTTGTGGCGAAGGAAAAAAGGTCGACGCCTCCGCCGTGGAAGACTGGATGACAACACACTGCCGTCTTACATAGCGGGATATGAGGCACGTGATGTTTTTAATGTAGATGAAGCAGGGCTGTTTTACAATCTCCAGCCCGAAAAAAGTTTGTGCTTTAAAGGCGATGCCTGCCGGGGCGGACAAAAGAGCAAACAGCGCATTGCAGTTTTGTTTTGTTGCAACGCCGACGGATCAGAAAAGATGCCACTGACAGTCATTGGCAAATATCAAAAGCCCCGATGCTTTAAGGCAGCCGGTTGATTGCCCTGCGTCTACAAGGCGAACAAAAAAGCATGGATGACGTCTTCTTTGTTTATGGAATTCGTCACGTACCTCGACCGCAAGATGTCTTGCCACAACAGAAAAATAGTTTTGCTGCTGGACCAGTGCACCGCCCATCCAAAACAAATGACACTACAGAGTGTTAAGGTGGTGTTCCTGCCCCCGAACGCAACAAGTCATTTGCAACCACAGGATGCTGGGATTATAAGGAATGTTAAGCACCATTTTAAAGCTTTGTTGGTGCGCCGCCTCCTTGCGAAGATTGAAAGGAAGGACGCGAATCTCCAGATTACTCTTCTGGACGCTGTGCATTTTCTTGCAATTGCCTGGGATCGCGTCGTTCCTACGACCATCGCCAATTGTTTCGCGAAGTGTGGGGTTTTCAAATCCGCTGTGGCTACTGCCTCGCAAGTGCCAGACCCGATTCCCATTGATGTCTGGAATCAACTTGACGTCGACTGTTGCGTCGTCGATTTCGTCACCGTGGACGACGACCTCGCCACCTGTGGTCTCCGCACGGTTGAAGATATTGCGGAGGAAGCGTCATCACAGCCTGGCATTCCATGCAGTGACGAAGATGACGATGACCAAAGCGTTGATGACCCACCGCCGACGGCAGCAGAAACGATGCACGCCATCGATGTTCTGCGGCGCGCCGTGACCTCCGAGTCTGTGCGGGAGAAGACAGCGGCCCAATTTTTCAGTTTTCAAAACTTTCTGTTATCAGATCTCGCGGAAAGAAAGGTGCAGAAGGATATACGCGATTTCTTTCAACGAAAATAAATATTTCGTACCTGTTGGAAGGGTTGAAAACGGATTTTGCTCGTTTTTTGGTGATACTAAATTTCGGGTGATACGAAAATTTTCGTCTCCCTTTGAATTTCGTATCACCGAGATTCTACTGTAGCTGCCTAGCTTAACGCAGTGAATCATGAGATGCCTCTAGGGTCGATAATTTCAACACCATGTTGTGTTTTTTAAAATTGCTCGATTTCCTGCTTTCCCTATTTAAATCTCCATTTTATCACTATAAGATTTGAGTGAACTAGACATTTTACTTCCACACTGAAAACAAACTACACATTAGATTAAACTTTTACTGTCACTGATGAAACTGGGAACAGCTATGTGCAAAAACTATATCAGCTTTAGAGCTCAAATGTTACAAAACCCTGCTTCAGTGAATACCACCCAAAATGATGTATAAAAAATTTCCTGCAAGCAAACCAACCGATAAACTTTTTTCAAAACTTGGCTCCCCTTCATCAATTTCAATTTTGCAATTAAAGAATAAGGTCATTAACCTATTTTCATGCATCCAAAGATGCCTACAGAGCTTAATACTCCGAATAAATTTACTAAAAATGGCCACGAGACTCAGTATGCACTTTGAATGGCGCCACTGATATTCCTTGCAGATACAGTTGAATCCCGCTATAACGAAATTCACGGTGCACGAAAAAAAATTCGTTCTCGCGGAACTTCGTTATCGCAAAAATTTGACGTGAAACGCAGAAAGAATTGCCCAAGCAGCAGCAAAGGCGTTAATGCCAAAAATCTGTAAGCTTGGTTTGCTTACGCTTCACGGCGAGCAACGCCGTCACGCGATTTTCGCACTCGGTCAGCAAACCCATTGCAACATCGTCGTCTCGGACAGCAACGAAATTCCTGATGACATCAAAAGCGTCCATCACCTGTACGGCGGTTGCCGCAGCCGGCGCTTCCTGTACGTCGTCGTCTTCTTCATCGGAAGAGTCTTATCATTCCGGGCAGCTTTTATGATCTGCTCATCACTCACATCTTCGTGAACAACAACACAAGCGTCAGCGCCGATGTATTTATTCGTCGAGCTCGAGATTAGGCGGCACGGTTCCTATTTCTCCCAGCGTTTTCCAGGCGGCCGCGATCCCCGGAGCCGGTGACGCCTCTTCGTCGTCGTCTGTAACGCCTGGTGTTAGGCCAGCAGAGTGTACGGGTCGACCTTCGGTAAATCCGGCGTGCCTGAAACAGTTCACAATTACTGAGCGCCCCAGTGTGCTCCAGGCAGCAGACATAATCTGCAGTGCCACGTACAAGTCCACCTTCGTGTCTCGGCCGGTTTCAGTGTTAAAAAGCAGCCGCTGAATTAACCTCCCGCGGTAAGCGCGCTTCAGGCTAAGAATCACGCCCTGATCGAGAGGCTGTAAGACAGACGTGCAATTGGGAGGGAAAAACCTCAGCTCCGTGTTAGTGAGCTTGACTTCGTCGGAGTGATGCGCTGAACAATTGTCCAAAAGCAAGCAAACTTTACGGCCCTGCCGCTTCATGTCGCGGTCGAATGCCATCATCCACTCGGTGAAAATAGCGCGGGTCATCCATGACTTGTTGTTCACCTTGTACTGCACAGGTAGGCTACGAGTTCCCTTAAAACAGCGCGACTTGGCACTTTTGCCTATGACTAACGGCGGACGCTTGTCCGAGCCATCCATGTTTGTGCAAAGCAGCACTGTGATGCGTTTTTTGCTGTGTTTGCCGCCGTGACAGCGCTGCCCCTTGAAGTCGAGCGTCCTAGCCGGCAACATCTCGTAGAATAGCCCGGTCTCGTCGGCGTTGTACATGTCTGCAGGCGCGAAGTTGCTTAAAATTCCGGCCATGTTACTCGCCTTCCAAGCAGCTGCTCCGTCCACGTCTGCTGACATTGACTCGCCGCACAACACTTTTCCAACGATGTTATGGCGGGCCTTGAAACGGTTTAGCCAGCCAATGCTGGCTTTAAAATCATCAATGCCAAGTAGGCATGCATAGTTCAAGGCTTTCTGCTGGACGATGCTTCCGGACAGGGGGACGTTGCTGGCTCGTGCTTCCACAAACCACGCATGCACTGCTTTGTCCAACTCTTCATGGAGGGGCCGCGTTACCTTTTTGTGCTTCGAGGATGTGCCTGAAGCAAGTGCCATTCTCACGCTGTCCTTATTGCCTAGAATCGTTGACAGCGAACTTGCAGGAATTCCGAAGTCTTCAGCAATTGCCGCTTTCTTCCTTCCGCTTTCTGTTTGGGCGATTATTTGAGCTTTTTGCTCAAGGGAAAGAGTTTTGCGTTTTTTCACTTGCGTTGCCATCGTGTCCTGCGGATGAAAACTCGTCGTTGTCGAAGAGAAAGGCAGCGAGTGAACAACGCGACCACGACACAAAGCCAAAATGGCGGAACTGCAATCACGTGATTTCATGCTTGATGTGGCTTTGGATTTGACTTGGACTTCTCGCCAATAAAACTAGTTTCGGTTTCGATTTTGAACGCGAAAATTTCGTTGAAGCGGAAACGCTCTGCAAAAATGGTTCGTTGTGCAGAGAAATTTAGGCCATTAATTCTTATAGGATACTCGCGGGGAATAAAAAATTATTCGTTGTCGCGGAAATTTCGTTGTGGCGGTATTCGTTGTGGCGGGATTCAACTGTAAGCGATCACATCATATACCATGCGTGAACGTTCGTCCAAACTGCTGCCCTGTGCCTTGCATAGCACAATCTCTAGTAGCAGCTACATTGGTTAAGGGGGGACACTGGTCTTAGAGCTATTTTCATTATTTTAAAGCCAATCCTGATAAAATCATACCCTCTTGTTCAGATTTTTATGCTGATTTCAAAAATGTAACTTGTTTTTCTCTATGTCAGTTAATTCCCGAGATAATAATATTAATTATTCATTTAATTAGTACTTCGACGCAAAAAAAACGCCTCTATAAAACATCATTTTTAATGCATGGCGGTACAGTACAATGACCAAAGAGTGCAATGATCAAAGCAGTTTTTCCATTTTACCCTTATTAGCAATTTTGCTGCACTTTGAAAGTTGTCCTTCAAGACGTGCCTATCATGCTTCAATTAACTTGGCAAAATAAAAAAATTTTGAAGCTTGAATAAAGAATTCTGCTTCGATCATTGCATTCACTGCACCTTCAGCTTTATGTAGAAAAAGGAATTACATCTCTATCTGTCCTAGATGCAGAGATATCGACGAACTAAACCAGCCAAGTGTCCAAAATTTGAGTTTTGAGAAAATGGGAAAAAACAAACTAGGCACAATTTATTCAAAATTTCGAAAAGATATATACATATTTACACTTGCAGACAGCTAATATGCACCAGGCATGTAATCTGACTGCTTGGGCTGACTAGAATGCCGCTTTTTCAGTGCCCGATGCATGTTTTCCGCAGAGGCACGCTTGCGTACTGATTCGGCTGTTCGGCGCCTGTCCTTCTCAGCCATCCTCCTGATATTCTGGACGCCAGGGTTCATATTTAGCTCACTCAGTATTTTTGAGCATGCTTGTAGGTTTCCTGCATTGAAGCGGACAACAGCCTCCGCAACAGCTGCTTGAACGGAGAACAGTGACGCATGGCGCTCCTTTGGTGCGAGTGACCATATTAGGGAGTGCAAGCTTTCATTACTGTTCTGGGTTTTTCCCTGCTGGCACCGCTCTAGCAGCTTTGGGTCTGCCAAACGCTCATAAATAGGCAAAAGTGCTTTGCACACATGTGGTGGCAAACTGTATCTGTGCTTGGGAGCAGGCTCTCCCTTGGCTGCAGCAGCATTCTGGCGGCACCACGAGTTTGCGCCTGTCGGGCAGAGGGTGTGATTTGACACGGTATCATTGGAGGTTACATGATGATAGGTAGCCATCACTGCCTTATGCATTGCCCCAACATCTCCAGCATGGGACTTCAGGGCCCAGCTGTAATACGATGTCAACTTGGTGACAAGGTCGCCTGTCAGCTTTCCTTTGCCACTCAAGCTCTCTTTTGCATCACCTTTATGCTTGGCAATTGCATTGCGTAGGGCCGTTCCCATCCGCTTCTGCACATGGTTTGTGCAATCTTCTTTGCTGATTTCGATGTAGCCGTACACAGCTGATTCTTGCAATGCAAGAAATGTGCGGCTATCGCCGTCTGAGAGCATGGTCGTGTACCTAAGGCCATGTTTCTCCAGTGACCTTTCGAACAAAACAAGTCCGGCCTGAACTTCCATTTCACCGGACTTTTTGTCCGTGTTCTTTTGGCACAAGTGGCTTTCTTTCCACGCCTCATAGGACGGGTCACCTTCTTTGGGCCCACGCTCACACCCAGCACAAAAGTTACTGAAAACTACATAGTCAAGTACCAGTCCAGTAAAAAGTTCTACTACGGCGCCGACACCGATGTGGGATGAATGACCCCGGGTCATCCATGAACCATCGAAAGAGACAGAAATGTTCCCGGGGTTGTCAAGGTTCAACTCGTTATAGAGTTGCCGAACAGAACGGGCGCTGTCTTTCAACACTCCTTCGGCTGCGCGTGTTGCTGCGGGCGTCAGCTTACTCTTTACGTAGTCCTGCCACGTTTTCGTGTGCAGGCCACGATGAGATATGTTCATCGCCGCAAACACATCATTCAGCGCCGTTTGCCTATGTCCGGTACTTTGCATCGCGCGTGCAGCAAGGATATTCACGGCAAACGGATTTATCTTCTGGCTGCCTTGCACGCGCGGCGAACTCCATGCCGATGAAATGTCCCCGCAAATCACGCACGCGAGAGAGAGTTTAACGGCTAGACCATATTCACGATTTCCTTTTGAAATATGGACATCCCCGCCACACACTTTACATTTCACAGCAGACAACAGTTCGTTCAGCGACTCCAAACTCACAACAGTGAACGTCGTATCGTCCGCACGGCAACCGCCGGTCGCGTCAAGAAGACGGGCATCAGAAGTGGCGATGAAATCCGCTTTCCTCTTCGTCGCTGCGGTTGAACCCAGCTCCTGCAGCATTCCTTCGGCTTTTCTTTTCTTTTCAATCAAGTCCGAAGGCTGCAGCATCGTCGTGTCGTGGCGGACGCGTCCGCTGGGCGTAGGCGCCGCCGAGCTCGCTAGGCCTATTTCGGCCGCGGGGACTTCTTGACTTGCCGCTGGCTCCTGCACATCCTCGGAGCTTTCGGGTGCCGCAGGACGGTTCCGAAAGTTGTCGCCGCGCGCACTCTTCTTCTTTTTGCCGAATTTGTGGCGCGAGCGGAATTTACTGAGGGGCATCGTCTCGCCTCGGTCTCGACTCAGAACAAAATGGCGTCTCGGACGCTTTCAACGGCTGCTGGCCCGCCGCAAGCAGACGACGTGCGATAGAATCAGCCAATCGGATGGCTCAGTTGCAGTCACGTGCGCTCAGCAGCGAATCAGATGCCGCGTTTTCGTTTTTCTTTGTGGTTATTTTTCTCAGTGGCCATTGAGGGCAGACAAGCGCTAGCGGCGGGAAATTGAAACCCAGAAAGCGCTCTTTCAAACGAGCCTAACATGGCCGAGATCGGTCCGGCGGAACGGCAGTTGCGCGCAACGAAAAATGTGCCGTTTTATTGTCTGCTGCTGCGCAAATTCAGCCCGCGCGATGATTTCAATTCGTTATTATGCTGAAAATACTGACTTCTGGAAGAAGAAAATTGGTGAACTTGTAGATTAATAGCCACAGATTCCAAAAATGCCATTTTCAGAAAATCGGTTTTTTGGTCATTTTTTGGTCCCAAAGACCCGTGTCCCCCCTTAAGTCTTTCTGCCCTAACGTGCAAACAGGAAGCAGTGATGCAAGTGGGAAGCGTGACAGAGACCGTGAATGATATCACTGGCACGGATATTCAAATTGAGGGCCACAAAAACAAAACAACATGCTTTGCGGTCCGGACTCTTTCATGGTAACTAGCCCTTTGCTTCTGCTTATCTTATCTGTGACACATAAGATAAACAGCAATGCCTCTCTAGCACCGATAGATCTCAGTCTAACCTCAATAAGTGTAAGCCCAACATGCTGCAGCGTACTGCAGTAGCTGTGGTGGCTGCCCTTCTTCGTTATCTTTTAATGTGCCTTTGAGATGGGAGGGCAAGACCAGAATCCAGCCTTCTAGTGCCCTTGGGTCCAGAGTTAGAAACTCTACCCCAAGACCAGCAGGCACGTTTGTATGGCTTAGTTAAAGCGAGGCTTTACAGTCGAACCCGGACATATAGAAGTATAAGCCTACAGCAAACTGCCCGACTATCCCTTGGAAATTCCATGCAAAAATATAGAAGTGTTATTCGAGTTTACTGAATCATTGTGCGTCGGGCACTTCTACTGGCGCTCCTGCGATAACTGCACACACGAAGCCGGGTCGGCTGGGAGTCCTTGAGTACCTGGTGACAGTGCTAATGCTGTAATACTAAGTGACGCCATTGTCGAGTCCATTTGAAAGTGGTTTACAGTTTAGCATGCCTGTCTGGAACACGCATCTGCTCTCACATCAAAAAGCTAGCGTTTGGTGCACCAGTCGTGCAGTGAAGCCAGCTTAGTTGACCGGAGGCTTGCGGCGGCTTTGGCGTGGCCCGCTTCACTGCTGAAGACGACACAGAAATCAACTCTACCCAATTTGTAACTTGAGTTGCTATTGCATTTCTAGTGCACCAGAAATAGAATTAAGACTCTTGTGACCAGCCATGACAACCAAGCTTTGACTGATGAGAGTCCAAGCTCCAACGGCACTTCTGCAGCGCCGCGTGAACAGCGTGAGTTCAGATGCTCCTATGTGACCCCCGGAGTGACTAGTGAGAGCCCTCCCCCTTTTTGGTGCTGCCCAGTGTACGCGTGTGCCTCGTGGATTGGCGTACTTGCAGCAAACAGTCTGCTGCCAGTATGCCCCATCCCATTTTTTTGCCACCTCTGCTTTCCCCCCACACAGCAGGTACTAAATGCTTCCTGGCAGTGATTTTGTGAAAGGGTTTGTGCAACCGAAAAAAAAGAAAAAGGGGTAACCTGTTCACTGGTTCCTTTGGTGTGCACGTCCCACTAGAGCCCTTGGCACCATCTCCCCGCTGTCCAGAGGACACAGCAGGACCCGTGGAACCCGTGCTCTGCGTGTCTTTGATCATGCTCAAGAACTTGGCAAGACGTTTCTTGCGTTCGAGCTGCAGCTGACGGGATGGGGACAGACGATCTTTCGACAACACGCACTCTGCAAAAAGAAATATATATATATATATAGGTATGCATGTATATGTATAATCGATGCAGACCACAAGTAACCAATCATTCAGATTAGGCTTTCTTTGTAAGCATGTTTAATAAGCGAGTGGAAAGTTGAGCAAGCCTGCAAAGGCGCTAAAAAAAAAAAAAAAATAAAAAATAAATAAATAAAAAAAGAAAGAAAAAAAAAAAAAAAAACAGTGTGTGAGAAAAGTGAAATGTGGTCCCTTCTCCCTATACACCATTCACACTGCAGATGCTCCAGACGACTTTGGAGTTATGTCGCACCTACCTGACTGCTTTTCCGTGCTGCTTGTATCCTTGCTGCCGGTCCTCACTGCGTCGTCAGTTGGTGCGGTAGTTACGATGGGTGCAGGAGTTGAAGCCGATCCATCAGAGTCCGACATGTCATCATCGAGCGCCACCCTTTTCTTATCCTTTCCGTCGCCGTCTTTCAGCTTGAGGGTGAAGCTCACTGGACCTACGAGCAGGCGGAGCAAAATGTATAGAGATATCAAACAAGCATTAACAACCACCTCCTGCAGTCTAACAGCATTTGTTATTACAACGTAAATTATTTCTACAAATGTGGCTTACTAAATCGACGTGTATAGTCAAACCACCGCTATAATGCAGTGATTTATAGCGGAATAAAACAAAAGAGCAGCAATTTTTTGGAACTTCCCATACAAGCTTATGTATTTTATATCTTGGTTATACAGTTGAATCCCGCCACAACGAATACCGCCACAACGAAATTTCCGCGACAACGAATAATTTTTTATTCCCCGCGAGTATCCTATAAGAATTAATGGCCTAAATTTCTCTGCACAACGAACCATTTTTGCAGAGCGTTTCCGCTTCAACGAAATTTTCGCGTTCAAAATCGAAACCGAAACTAGTTTTATTGGCGAGAAGTCCAAGTCAAATCCAAAGCCACATCAAGCATGAAATCACGTGATTGCAGTTCCGCCATTTTGGCTTTGTGTCGTGGTCGCGTTGTTCACTCGCTGCCTTTCTCTTCGACAACGACGAGTTTTCATCCGCAGGACACGATGGCAACGCAAGTGAAAAAACGCAAAACTCTTTCCCTTGAGCAAAAAGCTCAAATAATCGCCCAAGCAGAAAGCGGAAGGAAGAAAGCGGCAATTGCTGAAGACTTCGGAATTCCTGCAAGTTCGCTGTCAACGATTCTAGGCAATAAGGACAGCGTGAGAATGGCACTTGCTTCAGGCACATCCTCGAAGCACAAAAAGGTGACGCGGCCCCTCCATGAAGAGTTGGACAAAGCAGTGCATGCGTGGTTTGTGGAAGCACGAGCCAGCAACGTCCCCCTGTCCGGAAGCATCGTCCAGCAGAAAGCCTTGAACTATGCATGCCTACTTGGCATTGATGATTTTAAAGCCAGCATTGGCTGGCTAAACCGTTTCAAGGCCCGCCATAACATCGTTGGAAAAGTGTTGTGCGGCGAGTCAATGTCAGCAGACGTGGACGGAGCAGCTGCTTGGAAGGCGAGTAACATGGCCGGAATTTTAAGCAACTTCGCGCCTGCAGACATTTACAACGCCGACGAGACCGGGCTATTCTACGAGATGTTGCCGGCTAGGACGCTCGACTTCAAGGGGCAGCGCTGTCACGGCGGCAAACACAGCAAAAAACGCATCACAGTGCTGCTTTGCACAAACATGGATGGCTCGGACAAGCGTCCGCCGTTAGTCATAGGCAAAAGTGCCAAGCCGCGCTGTTTTAAGGGAACTCGTAGCCTACCTGTGCAGTACAAGGCGAACAACAAGTCATGGATGACCCGCGCTATTTTCACCGAGTGGATGATGGCATTCGACCGCGACATGAAGCGGCAGGGCCGTAAAGTTTGCTTGCTTTTGGACAATTGTTCAGCGCATCACTCCGACGAAGTCAAGCTCACTAACACGGAGCTGAGGTTTTTCCCTCCCAATTGCACGTCTGTCTTACAGCCTCTCGATCAGGTTGTGATTCTTAGCCTGAAGCGCGCTTACCGCGGGAGGTTAATTCAGCGGCTGCTTTTTAACACTGAAACCGGCCGAGACACGAAGGTGGACTTGTACGTGGCACTGCAGATTATGTCTGCTGCCTGGAGCACACTGGGGCGCTCAGTAATTGTGAACTGTTTCAGGCACGCCGGATTTGCCGAAGGTCGACCCGTACACTTTGCTGGCCTAACACCAGGCGTTACAGACGACGACGAAGAGGCGTCACCGGCTCCGGGGATCGCGGCCGCCTGGAAAACGCTGGGAGAAATAGGAACCGTGCCGCCTAATCTCGAGCTCGACGAATACATCGGCGCTGACGCTTGTGTTGTTGTTCACGAAGATGTGAGTGATGAGCAGATCATAAAAGCTGCCCGGAATGATAAGGACTCTTCCGATGAAGAAGACGACGACGTACAGGAAGCGCCGGCTGTGGCAACCGCCGTACAGGTGATGGACGCTTTTGATGTCATCAGGAATTTCGTTGCTGTCCGAGACGACGATGTTGCAATGGGTTTGCTGACCGAGTGCGAAAATCGCGTGACGGCGTTGCTCGCCTTGAAGCGTAAGCAAACCAAGCTTACAGATTTTTGGCATTAAACGCCTTTGCTGCTGCTTGGGCAATTCTTTCTGCGTTTCACGTCAAATTTTTGCGATAACGAAGTTCCGCGAGAACGAATTTTTTTTCGTGCACCGTGAATTTCGTTATAGCGGGATTCAACTGTACTATGTAAAATCTACCTAAAACCAACATAACATGCACCAAATAAGCCTCACTAGTCACTGCACACCAAATGCACTGAATGATGGTTATATCGCGTAGTACGTCTGTAACAATTCACTGCGATCAACTGATTTTATCGCACATAGGCCGTTCCGTCAAGCACCTCACAAAAGATGCACAGAACTATTCCTACCTCAGCTGCAGCCCAGACACAGCACTTCTCCAGATGATGTGTGACCCCAGCACTTGACAAGAGTTCTCAAATTCCCACTGCAATTCCCTCATTCATAGGGGTAAAACCCGTTCTCCATCCACACCACTGCACATGGACCACTCCAAATGAGGTGCACCTCTCAGGTGCCATGTGCATCAACAACCTTGTAGTTTCCACCTTTATGGCGTGCTTGCAAGGTTTGACAATTTGACGTCATGTTTCATGCGCGTGGCCACAGCAAGATACTGCTGCTGTCTTAAGGCCAGGACGACTTGCAGTGGCGGAAAACAAAAAGAGCAAAACTGCTTTCGTTGGCCAAAAGGCAAGAATGTTTTTATTTAAAAAAAAAAAAAAAACGCGATAGCCGAATTCAGCCTGGCTTGCTTACTCTCCAGCTGAATACGCTGTTTTCGTGCAGAGCCCTAAGATGACCCTTGTGATCAGCGGTGCCCGTGCATCATGCAGGGAAGCCAATCAAAACAGGCCCTACTAATGGAACCACTGCAATATGGCTGCTTTTACCATGGCCTATATCAGGCTTAGCACCTTGAAAAACAACGGTCACTATTTGGAATAAGTCTCTCCTCGTCCCCTAACGACATCATTTCTTAAATGCCCGTTTTCTAGGCAATGAAATCAATGTGGGCCATGAAAGAACTGGGTGTGCATAGAAAAGGCTGACATAGTCAGTTAGCATACCTAGATTCTCCAGTGTTGGATATGCTCAACACTCATGCTTAGGCTTATTTTGGTGAAATAACATTGCAGAGGACAGAGAGAGGCACATGAAATTTTAACCGTTTTCTGGGTGTAGAAGCCGATACAATTCAGGAACAAGAGGAAGCATGGAAATGATTCCATTGCGAGCCCAATCAATGACCGAGTGTTTGGATTCGGCAGGACCTGAACAATCGAACAGTACGAAAAATCCGTGAACTCAACCCACTTTGCAGAAAAAAGAAAGTGCCTCAAAAAAAAGCAAACTTCACCATCTCCTGCATTCTGTTTGCAGATGCTAATATTAGATCATATTAGAGTCACAGTGATACTTTCACGGACAATAACCAGCTACTCGCACCAATAATAAAACTGCATGACGTGGCCACAGGTGATGCCGCAAGTGCTCTGCTATGCAAATGTTACTCGATATGAGTTGCAGAAATAAGTTTGTTACTCTTGGCAATGGCAGCCATGAAGGCCAAGATAGAATATCTACAGAAAGAAGCGAGCGCCTTCCCCCACGAGTCCCTCGATTCGCACCGCATCATGGGCATTTTCTATGTCACACGGAAGGTGCTGTTGTCCCGTTTTCAAAGCAATCAAGCACGCTTTTTTGTAAGCTGCAACTATGGAGACAAGAAGTATGGCAGTAACTCCAGAGGGAATCACGAGAAACAGATAGTTTACTATCTCGTAAGGTGGTGCTAATACGGTATTCAGTTCAGACATTGAAGCGAGCAGTAGTATTCGGAAACTCCAAAAATGTATTTCAAAGTTCTAGAATTCAGGAAAATAAACTTTTGGAGGAAGCAGTTCATGTTCACTCTGACACCGCAAAGTGATTGCACTGCTCGGGATGTCGGCACACAGTACAGTAAAACCTCGATAATTCGAACTCGGTTAATTCGAAATCCCGGATAATTCGAAGGTTTTCTGCGGTCCCGTATTTTCCAATGTAAATTTGGCCGGATAATTCAAACAGGCGGCCTGCGCCAGCCCGGTTAATTCGAAAATTTGGACTGCTATGCGGCAATGCCTGATCCATGTTTCGCCGCAAACCCGGCGAAACGACGGCCCTACGGAGCCGCGAGGCAAAGCCACATAGTAATGGTGATGATTTATAGACGAAGCGCCCCAGCCGGAGCACTCTCTGCACGAAAATCGGTCCACAGTGCGCCTCGCGCACCGCCGAAACACGCGCCTGCAGAGGAGAAGACGTGCTTCACTGCAACACGGCGGGCATACCGGTTTTTAACACGTGACCTCGCCCCCACTCCATCCCTTGGTGTGCTTCACCCACTCTTCCCCCGTGCCTCCGATGACGCTGGAAGTACGCCACCACCACCGCCGCGCCGGTCTCGCCTGCGCCATTTCTTTGTGTTGTGCGCTGTGGTTAGGGGTCGGCTACTGTGCCTTTTTTTTGGGCGGGACTGTGCAGAAGTGCTAGCTTTGTGACCGTAGCAGTGTAGAAATGCCAAAGTACAAGACTTTAACGCTGCAGCAGAAGTTCTGCTTGATCCAGGAAGCAGGCAAGAGCGCTTGTTCGAAGACCGAGGATGAGTCCAACGCAGTCGGCTTCGCCGAGTATATCAACATTGAGAGCGAAGAGCAGACTGGCTACTCTGACTTGGAGAGTGAGATCACTGCTGGTACGAACATGCGCGATGACAGCGACGATAGCGACGACGACACCGACGAGCCTCCCCGAGCTCTTGGTGAAGTTATCGGATCGCTGAACGTTATCCGCAGTTTTGTTGAGTGCCGCGGTGGAAGTTCAGAGATGTTTCGTCTATTTGACCAACTCGAGAGCATGACCTTAGGAGCCGCAAACAACCGGACGCGGCAAACCAGTATCTGATTACTTTCAGTAGCAATTCAAAATATGAAGAATAAAGGTAACACGTTCCTGCAACGAATTTTTTTGCCTAAGTCTTATTTCTTAGTGTGTTCGGTTAATTCGAAAACCCGCTTAATTTGAAGATTTCTCTCGGTCCCGATGACTTCGAATTAACGAGGTTGTACTGTACTACACACAACTTCAGTTGAATCGCCTTGAGCTAGAAATTTGCAAACTTGCATTTCAGCTGTTCAATTAATGTGGTTATTCTAATTTTGTTTTGCTTCCTTTTTTTTTTTTCCATAACACGAAGCTGAGCGCCAACCTGCATGAGTAATACCCCTGTCAAGCACGCAAAATAAAGTGCACTTACGGCGAGTGTCACTTACGAAAAGTGCACTCTACCACTGCTAAACGGTGTAACATAAGTGCACTTGCCAAAGTGTGCACTCAGGTCGGAGTGCGTTCGCAAAACGGACTTTGAGGGCTAAGTGCGTAGCCTCGCCGGCAGAAAATTCTTCGCCACAAATGTATTATGTAATAAGATATGTATACAAGTTGATTTTACGTCTTTTGTGCATATTTTCATTTGAGGAAGTGTGTTATAATAGCGACTAGCTAAATGTCACATAACAAAAACGTGATGTAACCGCGTACGCAACTTCCGCATTAAGCCTGGTGCGCCACTGCGGTTACGCCATTTTCAGTTAGGGGGCGGTTGTTATTGTTCATGGTTTTTGTTGATAGGGTGTCTCCGAATCATGGCCTGGTGTCAAAGTTTAAGCATTTTTTGAGTGTTTTACTACTTTAAAAAGCAGTTCTCTGAACTTCGCGCTTGGAGGCTCCAATTTATTTTTTAAAATATATTTTCCAGTTGCCAGTTTCGTACCAACGAGTGCTTATGCGAGTGCACTCTGCTTTCCCATTTAGCACTGCGTAGCGTAAAGTCCCTTTCCAGCTGCGAAGTGCACTCCGCGTAAGTGCACTTTAACTTGCACGCTTGACTGGGGTATAAGTATAGGATACTGTGCCTCTGCACATAATGCGATGCCCGAGTTATATTTTCACAGCAACTCTGCTAAAATGCCACCAACCTTTGTTCTGTGGTTTGTCACCAAGCCCTGGAAGCCCTGGCTGGGAGTTTGTGTCATTGCTGTCGATGTTTGAAAAGGGCGAGTTGGACAGAGGAGAGGCCACAATGCTGTCCTCCATACCACTAAGGCCATTCTCTAGCTTGGGGCCCACAATGTCGTAGCTTTCTTCGACTGGCTCTTCGATGGTGGCAGGTTGCATAGCGGCTACGGTTGTGGCTTCGGTGGTGGCGGGAGAGGACTCCCTTTTCTCCGCTACCGCTGGCACCGCCTCTGGTGCTGCTGCCTCGGCTGCAGTCCCCTTGGTCTGCTGGGCGCGCTCATTGAGGTAAGCCTGCTTCTTGTGCAGGTAGTATTGGTGGTACTCGTGGTCAGGCAGGAGGAACTCAAAGCGCTTGTCACCTGGCAGGCGAGAACACATTTCGGCGACGGTACGTTAATGGGATGCTGCTACATACAATTCATAAAATTCCCTGGCTGTAAGTGCAACACCTGCGAAACTTTAGATTCCATGCCAGTACAATGATATGAATGTATGAGCCATGACCACAACCTTGAACACTGTGTAATCACTAGCTGCGCTGTAAGTATGTGCAGGGAGCAGTTGACGGTGGCACATGGCCCAACATCGCTAAACTTCACCATTCCTAATAGTCATGCTGTATGCACAGGGGGCAGTTTGCAAAGGTGCATATCACTGACATTGCGATCGCCAGCCACGCTGCACGCACCGCAAACAGTTTGCGATGCCGTGGACCGCACGACTCTGCGATCACCAGTCGTGCTCTACGCAAAGGGAAGGGTGCGCGGTGGCGTGCGGGCTGTACAATGCTGATGTCGTGAGCACTGTGTACACTAAACTTTGAGGTAACAAATTCCTCGATATTACGAAGTTTTTCAATTCTCCAATATTGCCCCCAGTGAAGTGCGTGTATTTCAAAACTCCATGCAACGAACATGTCGCGGCAGTTGACCTTGATATAACAAACTTGTGGCACCGACAGTCTCTCAGCTAGTGCTGAATTGATGAAAATTTTGGCAAAACCTCGCAAGTTTCAGGACGGTAAAACACGAACTGACGTGAGAAGAACGTTTACGATAGCAACAAGCGACCGCAGTTGACACAATGCGCCACATGTTAGCGCTGACGGCGCTTCTACATGGAAAATGCAGTAGTCTCCACCGCTTTCACTTTTGGAACGTCACATAGGGTAGTTCATGCCACCGTTCTTGGCTAAGAACACTGGTTTATGCTCAGAAGCAGTAAAAATAACAGAACTAAGGAAAAGACACAGGGCAAGCAGTGTACGTCCATCACTGCCACGTGGTTGCTTGCGAGCTCCCAAGCGAGAATAGTGTAGCGCGCTGACGATGGAGCAATGTTAGTTCCCTAGGGAAATGGTAGTGGGTGAGCGGGAACCTGCTTGAAGGTGCAGGCACCTCCTCTCTCGGCGACTGCGCAAATGAGCATGCTCTCGCCCAGACTGATTTCTCCACCACCTCCTTTCCCCACTCCCTCATAGACATGTTGCACGAGCCGCGGTGGAGGCAAAGGCTGCCGCCACAGTCGTGCTGCGCTCTATCTCAGAATGGTCACGAAACTTTTCAAAGCTTCTATAGCATCAAATAATTCTGATTTACTGTAAACACTTTCAATGTGGTTTCCCTTATTCTAGATCTGATTTTTGCTATGCACAGTCTTTTCTTCTCTTCAAGCAAAAACTGCATATAATGAAAAATTGTGGACATTTCACAAGTTCGTCATAACCAGGTTTAACTGCAGAACGATTTGGCCAAGCAGCAGTAAAAAATAAAAATGTCCCTTCCACCGTAAACAGTGTGAATGTATTTATCATGCTTCTGCATAAGCATTTCGCTCATTTCATTGATAAAAATTTTCGGATAGCAAACTTTTCACAGTGCGTAAAATGCAGCAGGCAATCGTAATGTCGGTGATGTGCAGGCCACGTGTCACCGCAAACTGCTCACGATTCCCGTGAAGGCAGGAAGAGGAGCCACAGAAGAGATCCCGGGATAACTTTCAACCACCTGGGGCCCCTCGATGTGCGATGACCTCTATTGACATGCAGCTGCTGTGGCTAGTAAGATTCGACCCTGCATCAGCGTGCTCAGCAGCTAAGCGCCATGGCCACTGAATCAAAGTGTGGGGCCCAGCACACGACTACCGTAACCCTGCAAATGCCCTAAAGCAAATCCATACCTTTACTTTTGACGATGGTTTCAAAGTCTTCACCATTCTTGGCCACATACACAGCCATCTTGTCTATGATGGGCTGCACATCTGGAGGTGGCGGTATAGCGTAGCCCGTGAAAACAGCCTGTGATGGCAGCAGTATTGGTTCCAGGCCAGGAGGCGGCGGAGGTGCCGTGTAGTCCTCACCGGCTCCGTAGCCTTCGTAGCCTGTGAAAAGGGCAGGTGCTCACTGTAGCAAACCAGAAGCTACTTACGACGACATGACTACACAAGTTGCATGCCTGCCAGCCAGGCGATATAAAAAATCTTATTTGCGCTAACGGCAGGGTGGGGGCTAGGCCTGCAATGGGCAGTCTTGCAGCAGCAGACTACCAGCTTCAAAAATTTGGAATAGTAGTTTTGCTCAGAGCCTGGTACCAACTGATGGCTCATCACCACCAGCAAATATTGGAGGGTTGCATCATGCACTGTTGAGTGAAATTCAGTTCTAGTTTCAGTTTCCAAATCACTGTTGCTGCTGTGAGACACACTGAAGTTGCATTCACACGTAGTGCAAAATACGAAAGGTTTGCCTTCTCTCGATACCACAAGCACGGAAACTGAAAGGCATAAGAAGATCACCGCAAAAACTTTAGCGAATACAGTCGAAACCCGCAATAACGAAATCGCCGGGGACAGCAAAAAAATTCGCTTTCGCGAGAATTTCGTTGCCGCGAAAATGAGACAGAAAAGATAGAAAACAGCCCGCAAAAAGAAAATTTATTGCCAAAAGTCAGTCAGCTTAGTTTGTCGAGCCTTGCCTTGCAGCAACTTCATGGTTCTATTCTCACACTGCAAGAAGTGATCCATTGCCACGTCGTCGTCGTGTGCGCCTAAGAACGACCGGATCGTGTCAAAGGCGTCCAACACATTCCTCGGGTTTACCGTCTCTCCATGTTGTGGACCTTGGTCCTCGGTGTCGTCAGTTTCGCACACGCTGCTGATGATAGCCTCATCGGTCATTTCTTCATGGACAACTACGTCGTCATCAGCGCGAACGAAATTATCGACACTGAGGCCATCTGGAACAACATAGGTGTCGACAGCACAAAGTGCACCCCATGCGTTGGCCAGCGATTGTGGCACTGCACTGGCAGCACAGTCATCGTGAAGTGTTTCTTCAAGCACGCTTTCATTTGGCGACTCGTCCACGCATGATGTCTGCTGGGTGGGGGCGAAGCCCGCATGCTTGAAACAGTGCTCAATCACGGTCGGAGGCGTCGCAAGCCATGCAGCGGCCAGCATCTCAAGCGCCATGAACAAGTCCACGTCGGTGGGGCGCTTGTGATGGAGGTTAAGAATGAGACGCTGAATTAGCCTCTCTTTGTAGGCGCACTTCACACTTCGTATGACGCCTTGGTCGAGTGGCTGCACAACAGAAGTGCACCCGGGCGGAAAAAAAAACAAGCGCACGTTTGTGAGCTCCATATCAACATGATGGGCGGTGCAGTTGTCTAAAAAAAGGCTCACCAACCTGCCTGCCTTTCTCATGTCCGCATCGAAGGCCTCAAGCCAGCTGGAAAATATTGAACGGGTCATCCATGACTTCCCGTTTGAGGTGTACTGGACAGGCAGCGTGCGGTTCCCCTTGAAGCAGCGGGGCTTCTTGCTCCGGCCAATGACAAGAAGCGGCCGTTTGTCACTGCCGTCCATATTGGAGCACAACAATACTGTTACGCGCTGCTTGCTGTGCTTCCCTCCGTGACATTTTTGACCTTTCAGGTCCAAGGTCTTCGAAGGCAGCATCTGATAGAATAGACCCGTTTCGTCCGCATTATACACGTCTGAGGGTTCGTACTGCCCCAGGATTTCTTCGGCAGTCAGCTGCCACGACGATGTTACCACCGGGTCCACTCCTGCTGCTTCGCCCGAAATCACCTTGGCCACAATATCGTGACGGGCTTTAAAGCGGCCCAGCCAGCCAGCGCTTGCTCTGAATTGGTCATGCCCGAGCATGCAGGCAAAGTCCAGAGCCTTCTGTTGCAGCAGTTTGCCAGACAGAGGCACTTTGTTTGCGCGCTGTTCACAGAACCAGGCAAACACCGCCTTGTCAACGTCCGGGAACACCGCAGCCGTCACTGTTTTATGATGTGCTCGAGCACCATTCTCAAGCGCACCGAGAATGGCTGCCTTGCTTTTCAAAATTGTCGACAGTGAGCTGCACGCAATCCCGTACTCGTCGGCGATATCCATTTTTTTCCTGCCTTTTTCTGCTTGAGAAATGATGGCAGCCTTCTCTTGCAGAGACAAAAATCTTCGTTTTTTGGCTGGCGGAGACATCTCCAACGCAAACGTGCGGACTGCTGCTCATACACACCGCCACCACACACAACGAACACATGTGCACCGCTCGCAGGCCTAAAAGTGCAGCGCTGATGATCTAGTGTCGCCCCCTGATGGTGTCGCTGCGAGGCTGCTTTCCCTGAACATAGCCTCCGAGATAAACAACCACGCGAAACCGATCACAGAGGACACGCGCTGCGCCGGTATGGTGGCTAGCACCGGCTCAAGGTGGCTAAAGTTTTTAAAGTTGTTCCGGCTGCCAGGCGCCAATGCTCTCGCAGTAGCCACACAAGCGCGCTATTGCAGTTTGCTCAATTTGAGTGTTTTTTTGACGCTGTTATTCATAATATGGGAGACAGTATGCGGACCGACGCTGCAGAAAATTTCGTTATCGTGGGATTGCGGTACAAAAATGTTTCGTTACCGAGAGATACGAAATACATTGGCCCCTATGGGCATTTGCCGGGATCTCGGAAATATTTCGTTGCGGCGAGAATTTCGTATTCTCGAGATTTCGCTATCGCGGGTTTCGACTGTACCTCTTCTTGGGCTTTGACTGTGCAGTGACTTAAAACACACAATAATTCTATTTTTACATTGTGCACCATACACAGGTGGCCTAGCTAACCCTAAACATACACACAAGCAGTTTTTTTTTTTTCTTGAAATGAAATGCAACCAGCCACAGCTACTTTGGCTTTGGCTTGAAGCGGCTGCTTTGCTGATGACGCCAAGGGTATAAATGCAGTCGCTGATTCCATGATATACTGGTTTCACAAAAATCATTCTTACGCGGGCGGTGGGAACTTATCAGAAGATGTAGGGCAGTGGTTGTAGAGCTGGAATGTTTAGCAAAAATATCTGGAGCTGTTCAAGGCAGTGAGAAAGTTTTTGCACACAGTGTATTTTGTTCTTGCAGCCAGTGGTCCTCTTTTGCATTCTCAAAACATAACATCCTATATATTGGATAAATGCCCACAGCTTGTACTAAGAAGAATATCTGAGCACAATTCCATTCTTCGATGCTTCCCCCCTGCGCAAGCAGAGAAGCCACCATGGTGAGTGAGTGCCGCTGCTTTCCAGCTTTGCACGTCATGTGTCCCATGATTAGCTCGCTTGTATGTTAGCATATGCTCAGTTGATCGCTAAGTGTTTTATACATACAGTTGAATCCCGCCACAACGAAATTTCCGCGACAACGAATAATTTTTTATTCCCCGCGAGTATCCTATAAGAATTAATGGCCTAAATTTCTCTGCACAACGAACCATTTTTGCAGAGCGTTTCCGCTTCAACGAAATTTTCGCGTTCAAAATCGAAACCGAAACTAGTTTTATTGGCGAGAAGTCCAAGTCAAATCCAAAGCCACATCAAGCATGAAATCACGTGATTGCAGTTCCGCCATTTTGGCTTTGTGTCGTGGTCGCGTTGTTCACTCGCTGCCTTTCTCTTCGACAACGACGAGTTTTCATCCGCAGGACACGATGGCAACGCAAGTGAAAAAACGCAAAACTCTTTCCCTTGAGCAAAAAGCTCAAATAATCGCCCAAGCAGAAAGCGGAAGGAAGAAAGCGGCAATTGCTGAAGACTTCGGAATTCCTGCAAGTTCGCTGTCAACGATTCTAGGCAATAAGGACAGCGTGAGAATGGCACTTGCTTCAGGCACATCCTCGAAGCACAAAAAGGTGACGCGGCCCCTCCATGAAGAGTTGGACAAAGCAGTGCATGCGTGCTTTGTGGAAGCACGAGCCAGCAACGTCCCCCTGTCCGGAAGCATCGTCCAGCAGAAAGCCTTGAACTATGCATGCCTACTTGGCATTGATGATTTTAAAGCCAGCATTGGCTGGCTAAACCGTTTCAAGGCCGGCCATAACATCGTTGGAAAAGTGTTGTGCGGCGAGTCAATGTCAGCAGACGTGGACGGAGCAGCTGCTTGGAAGGCGAGTAACATGGCCGGAATTTTAAGCAACTTCGCGCCTGCAGACATTTACAACGCCGACGAGACCGGGCTATTCTACGAGATGTTGCCGGCTAGGACGCTCGACTTCAAGGGGCAGCGCTGTCACGGCGGCAAACACAGCAAAAAACGCATCACAGTGCTGCTTTGCACAAACATGGATGGCTCGGACAAGCGTCCGCCGTTAGTCATAGGCAAAAGTGCCAAGCCGCGCTGTTTTAAGAGAACTCGTAGCCTACCTGTGCAGTACAAGGCGAACAACAAGTCATGGATGACCCGCGCTATTTTCACCGAGTGGATGATGGCATTCGACCGCGACATGAAGCGGCAGGGCCGTAAAGTTTGCTTGCTTTTGGACAATTGTTCAGCGCATCACTCCGACGAAGTCAAGCTCACTAACACGGAGCTGAGGTTTTTCCCTCCCAATTGCACGTCTGTCTTACAGCCTCTCGATCAGGGCGTGATTCTTAGCCTGAAGCGCGCTTACCGCGGGAGGTTAATTCAGCGGCTGCTTTTTAACACTGAAACCGGCCGAGACACGAAGGTGGACTTGTACGTGGCACTGCAGATTATGTCTGCTGCCTGGAGCACACTGGGGTGCTCAGTAATTGTGAACTGTTTCAGGCACGCCGGATTTGCCTAAGGTCGACCCGTACACTCTGCTGGCCTAACACCAGGCGTTACAGACGACGACGAAGAGGCGTCACCGGCTCCGGGGATCGCGGCCGCCTGGAAAACGCTGGGAGAAATAGGAACCGTGCCGCCTAATCTCGAGCTCGACGAATACATCGGCGCTGACGCTTGTGTTGTTGTTCACGAAGATGTGAGTGATGAGCAGATCATAAAAGCTGCCCGGAATGATAAGGACTCTTCCGATGAAGAAGACGACGACGTACAGGAAGCGCCGGCTGCGGCAACCGCCGTACAGGTGATGGACGCTTTTGATGTCATCAGGAATTTCGTTGCTGTCCGAGACGACGATGTTGCAATGGGTTTGCTGACCGAGTGCGAAAATCGCGTGACGGCGTTGCTCGCCGTGAAGCGTAAGCAAACCAAGCTTACAGATTTTTGGCATTAAACGCCTTTGCTGCTGCTTGGGCAATTCTTTCTGCGTTTCATGTCAAATTTTTGCGATAACGAAGTTCCGCGAGAACGAATTTTTTTTCGTGCACCGTGAATTTCGTTATAGCGGGATTCAACTGTATAGCGATCAGAGCAAATGGGTGAGCCGCCTGCCTGTAGAACGGAGAAGTTGGCGTTGTGCTTCGCCGTAAACATGGCGGTTCTTTGGTGTGCGTTGTTGAGTGAGTTGTTGTGTCCGGAGCATTGTTGGGCGTTGAGAACAGTCAGTGGCCGAACATACGTAAGGATTCTTTAAAGATTCTTGACGATGCTTTAAGGTTGCATTTAAGGTTGTCGAACAGGTTAGTATGCCTGCTCTCCACCAAACTACACGACAAACGCGGGGCGCACTGACGAGAAATAAATTTGTGCGTTTCGGTGTTTTTTTTTTCTCTTTTTTCTTTTTTTGCAACTGGATGCTTAGGGTGCACGTTGATAGGATAGTCACATGCACTGCTCAGCATGGGCATGTGTATAAAGCTGCCCAAAGTGAACGAAGAAAGTGCTGCTGCGAATGTGGCTGTGTCTCCGAGTCTCAACATGCACTACATGACGCCTGTCCGGTATAACGATGCTACTTCTCTCTAAGCCATAGTGCCTTTCTTTACCGAAAGAACCACAAGGTACCTTGTATATCCTGCATTTGTGTGATTTCTTGCGGCAAGCTTTACAAGAGTCAGAAAGGGCATTTTGTTATCGTCTCAGGAATAGGAAAGGAAGGGGTACTGCACGCTTTTCAATAAAACTAGAATTTTAAATAACCGAAAGAAAGTTTTACTTGCTAACTGATGTTGGCATATGTCATCAGAAAAAGTAGTAGTGATTGTGGCAGCCAGCCATCAGTAGTGATTCGTGATTGCTGTATAACCGTTACGGCGGCATTACTGTGGGTGTTGTTTTCTGCTCATTTCTTTTCTTTCTTCACCAGGATTAGTTATAATTAAGTGATATTAGTTAATCAGCGCAAGTGTCCACTTCTGTTTCTTTCTGTTTGTTAGCGAGTGACATTTTGCTGCAATGCATTATCGGCAACTAGTCCAACTTGCAATTCTACTGCTCCATAAGCTGACCAAGCAGCCCACTCTAGTGCAGCAAAGCGTGCTGAGTCAAATGCGAGCCTTCGCATGTCAGCAGCGGCACCGAATCAAATGCAAATAGAACGAGACGAAGTTCCACTATGGCAGAGGCTGCCCACACAAAGACATGTAGATAGCTAGAGAGATGAAGACATACCCTTCGTAATGGGCCGGCATTGTTGGGTGCCCGGGCCAATGTAGAGGGGGGGGGGGGGGGGGGAAATAATAATAAAGAAATAATTCAAAGAAGGCAGCGGGAAGGGGGGCAGCACACCTTAGGCAGCACACTCACCAGCACCGTCTGTATAGCCGTAGACCGATGCGTGATTGGCTGCTTCCACATCTTGAGGCAGTGCCGGAGAACTGCTTCCTGTTGGGCTGTCCAGGTGGGGCTTCAGATTCTTAATGAGCTGTGAGTAGGCGTTGTCCTCCCCTTGTTTGGTGAGAAACACCTTGGACACGGCCACTGGCTGCAAAGGGTAAGACAACACGGAAGGGGACAGGTGGGAGAACAGCGTTAGAGGCACATCCACGCACTGCTCTACACTGCACACAGGTGATAGAACGGATTCATAGAGCTAGACGCTAGCCTCGACTAATCTGTGCACCTGTACAAGCTAATGAGAAGTCTCCATCCTCACTTAGACCCACTGAAAGAAGATTGTGCTGAAGGAAAGCACGTAAACTGCAATAGGGGGAGTAATATCATAATCAACACCGCACAGGCCTTATTCTCTCCTTTATATCTCCAGTTAAGCCTCATTTTTATGAATAAGCAAGTATTAGATGCCAGCTGCGGAACTGCGGTTGCTTGCTCTAACTTAACCACAAGTCGTGCTGACAGCATACTAACAAAGAAAGCAAGTATCACAGAAACAGCACAGATAGAAAGGGGGTCTGTCAGAAATGTTTTACAAACAAACTTGCAGGCCCTCCTCCTTATGACAGCACAGATCCTTATCATGTGTTCAACAACATGCCAAGACAGTGGATGAAAAACACAACACCCGCGCAAAAGAGAGTCCGTTGGTTTGAGCGCAGTATCACCTGGACTCACGCAAATGCCTCTCCTTGATGGTGTTTCGTTCGTGCAGGGATTTGCCCCTAGAGCAGGTAAACACAATGTGGTTTGAGATCTTGAAAACACACGCACATAAAGCACTTGCAAAAAGAGAGAGAGAGAAAAAAGAAAGAAAGGGCAATACTTGCAACACTGGGCCATCATTTTCAATGCACAATCTACAACAGCTCTTGCTAACAGACTCGGCTAGTTACTGCATGCATAGATTACTACATATCGCAATCAATTGCACACTAGGCATGAGATCTGCTGTTACAGCTCTGTCAAAAGCTTGAACACCTGCACTGAATGAAATAAACAGTCTTTAAAAACATTTATGTTATCAGTGTCTATTTAGGGTTAATTATGTTATTAGTTTACTTAGGCTTAGTGTCTATTTAGGGTTAATTATGTTATTAGTTTATTTAGGTTTCTGTGGCAAACTTTAGCCACAGCATATCAGGCCCTGCGCTACAAAGTACACATCTGCTTTGAAGACTGATGATGACCGCCTCTCTCCTCTTTATAAACTACACTTTTATCTAGAGAAACGCTTGCAAAGGAGAAACATGGCCACAGCCAACATGATCACCCAGCACCCAAAGCCCACAGCACAGGTGCTCACCACAGCTGGCGTGGATGCTGCAAACAAGCTTGGGTGGAGGTAGTGGTCATCTTCGTCATCAGAGTCCTCGTTACCTGCAACGAGCACCAGTAGGACTTGAAGGTCATTGAACACCACAGGCAGAGCCAAGCATAACACTTACGCAGGATTCAGTTATTTGCACTGCACAACATTGCCTCAACATTATTTCTTAAGGAAAACAGTAGTCCTGACAAGTTTTCCTATAAGGTTTCTAACCAATTATTCCTATAAGGTTTCTAACATAAAGCTTAGAAGCAGAGGCGCAAAATAGATGGCACTACAGGTATAAAGCATCAGTAAATAATGCACATATCAGGCCTGGCTTCACAGACTAGAAGGGCATTTTTAAATGTACCACGCAATTAGCACGCTTCAAAGTTCCGTGGTTCACATTCCCGAAAGAAGTATTTTTCTGACAAAAGAACAGGCAGGCTGAGCACCAACCAATTCATGGCTAAATGCTCATGTTTAAAAATTTGGCCCAAAGCTCACGTGACCACTGACAGATTAGGCAGGCTACAGAACTTTACACTCCACATCAGCTGAGCTGATGAGAATAATTTGCAGACGACAGGGTAAGGCCAAGAATGGACATCCTGAACAGTACACAGCCCAATTCATTACACAAGAATATTACCAGAGCTTAAAATCAGTGATCATTTTTTTCTCTTACACATTCTCGAAGACCTCAGTCCCAACTTCTGAACAACAAACTATGGCATTAGCCATCACAAAGGAAAAAAGGTCGACTAAAAAGAACACTGGGGCAGCACAACGTCGAAAGTAAGTTTTTGCGCCATGCCCTTGCTTTCTGGCCGTCCAAGCTTAATTCCAGACCAGACCTATTTACTTGGTTTAGATCCGGAAATAACAAAGAGCTGCCTTTACTTTCATTTAATCCTCAGGGATCACCAAGCAAAGGTTTAGCACAAATATGCAGAAAGCTCACCCATTGGAAAATGACCAAATGCAGAGACAGCTACAATGAAGGAAGAACAATGCACCAGAGTTACACATTCAAAGGGTCATTTGGGTGCTGGATGCAGGAACAAGATGAAGAGGGATAAAAATTCTAATGGGCATATCTCCCCCACAACAAAGAAACTACGAAAAAAATGTAAAAAGAAATTAAATACAGAAAGTATAGAAAGGCTGACATCCCTCAAATGTATGCGATTCACACAAGACACCCAAAGGCACAACTTCAATGTTTGAATGCTCTGCTGCAACGAAAGTCACGCAGTAGAATCTCGATACAAATATCACATGGCGGCAAAAAAAAAGAAGCAAATAGCCTGACATTTCAAATCACGAAGAATGGACAAAATTCATATGCAGCCGCATGATCCATGCAATCATGCAGACTCATTTAACGCCTGACGGGATTTTATGGTCATGGCTCACTGCTAACAGTGCAATCTACATGACTAGTGATTGGAGTATCGATGAGCACTTAGTGCTAGTGAGTGCTGTCGTGACTTGCATGCTCACACCATTCGTAGTGGTGCAAGAGATTATTCGGAAAGTTCAAAATCACACAATCCGCTCCAATTGGGAAACTTTACAGTTTCATACCATCCTGATACTCATATCAATCGTATCTGTATCATCGAGATTCTACTGTAGGCAAAATATCAGCTTAATAGCAGTCCTGCCTCAGAATTTCTTAGGTGCTCGTTCTGGCAGGTTAGATTCCCTTTTAAGGTTTGAAGCATCTTTCCTAAGGCACGTTTCCACGGTAAAGAAACGTCTCTGCATTACTGCATGCCTCTTCTCTTTATATTTCTACCTTTGCACCTTATTATGTAGTTGAAAATTCACACTATGCAAAAAAATGTCCCAGATAAAAGTAGCACAATGGCTCTCCATTTTGATGCTTTTGCAAAAAAAAAAAAAAAAAAAAAATCGGGACACAAGAATGCGAAACAGAATGAGATACAATGCGGCGCTGGAAGAAAGTGCACTGCTGAAGACACAATACATCACGCAGACTTCCGGTTGAATGTGCCAGCGGGACAGCCTGGACTGATCCATGGAGCCCGCTTGGCTCGGTGACTGCCGCCAATCTGCCACTGGAACAAGCCATCTGTGATCCCCAATCTACCACTGAAGTAGCACTGCTTCGAAAAGAGCACTAAAACTGGCCCACAAGTGCTCCAAGTCTGTGTTTGGAATTCACAAGAGGCCTACAATGCATACAGTGTAGTCTCAGGTCAGGTTTACATTAAGTCAATTCTGACCTGAATTCAGACAGAAGTTGCCGTATTGACTTAAAAGTAACGCGAGGGGCGACTTTGCATATTGCCCAATGGAAAAAAATAAAACCACGAATGTAATGAGAGATATGCGCTTGAAAAAGTACTTTCAACAGGCATTTTGGCCCTTGTAGTCTCATCAAAAACGCTCATTCGTCGTCGTCGGAGGCCAAGTTCTCGGAAACTAAATCTTCCTTTCCACTCTCGTCCTCCCAGACGACGCGATTGGAAGCCTTTGCAGTCAGGCTCACATTTTAAAATCTCCTCCCGCCCCATCCACCACCCATATATGGTAGATTAGTCAACATCTAGCCGTTGAGCTGCCGCAGAATTTTCGATTTCTTCTGCTATCAGAGCAGCTTTCTTTTGAAGTGAGCATTATACTGCGCACGGCACGTCGTCATCGTACGAAATGCAATATCAACAGAAGTAACCGCACTAATCCACTGCGAAAAATACGATAAGGGCATTACAAAGGTGACATGATTCTGAGCCTACGAGCAAAAAGCACATTTTTACTTTGGATGGGTTAGGACTTGGCTGATTTGGCTTCCCCGGTACCCATGTTGCCAACATAACATCGTAAAACCAAGGAAACTGAAACAGAGTGGTGACGAATTCAATATGGCTGCACCCTGACGCTGCTCTAGGCCAACTGAATCGCAGTATTCAATTATAACGTGAGGGTATACTTTGAGCCAAAAATCATGAAAAATAAACTCTTATTACATTCGAATAAATACGGTATGCGTATGCATTCAACAGTTTAACTGAAGCAGGCATTTCAACACCTGGTCCACCGATGTGTGAAGTAAATCATGAATGAAGTAGTGAGCAAGTCACGGTGTGCATGTATATGGGAAGATGAACGTGAAGGAATCACAAATTAATGAATAAAAAAAAGACAAATGGAAGGTTCCATGCTGTCAACCATGTTACAATGGCAAGACTACAGAAACTGATTCCTTATCACTCTGTTTGCCTTCACCAAAGTCACCTTTTTTCAAAAAACTTCACTAAATTTTGCTCGGCTGTGCTAAACTTTTTTCTATATCACAACGTCATCACCACAGTTAGGGCACACACTTGAAAGCCACTAATAATATGTAGTCTTGACCAGGTGTCCGCTACTCCCCCCTTGTCGCATGTGCCCTTTCTGTAAAAAAAAATAAGAAAAGAGAGAGCTTGCAACTTTGTTCCTACGGATTGCTCAAACCGATCTCGACTCTCTTCTCCGTGCAGTGCAATATCCTTTCAAAGATATTAATCGAACAACTCTCCTATCCACGCAATGGTATCCATCCAAGCAAAGTAGCAAGGCATAACAGAGAGCACACTCACCGGCGGCCATCTCGCTGGCCGGCACGTAGGTGCCACACTTGAGCTGCTCAACCAGGAAGCGGTAGTAGACATTGAGCGGGTGGTCAAATGCGAGGAAGGCGAACTGGGGGTTACCCGCCTGCTTGGTCTTCACCAGGATCTCCATCTGGGCCCCATGCTGGGACACGAACAGGGCTGTCTTCTCAATGATGGCATGCAGCTTCATGGTAGGAGGCTGCACAGACATCATGCCATACAAGGACCCTTTATCCATATTCCACAACTAGCGAGAAACATTGGCAAATCTGCCAGGAAACAGTAGGTTTAAAATATCAATGGATGGATATCGAAGAGGCCTTTACTCCGCAGTGGACGTAGTCAGGCTGATGAATTTATATTTTACTTTTATGGTAGTTTGGCTACTGAGGGCTGCACCACAATAACTGCGAAGAGGTTCGAAAAACTGAGCAATTACTATCAGTTCGTCTGAAATATGTCACTCTATGCACAAGTTCCATGAGGCATGCCACAGTGCCACAATAAGCTCCCAATAATCAGGCATGCCCAAAAAATCTGCTGCCCAAACATCTAATTGGCAATTGTAAACAGCAAAATTCTTGGGAAAAGAGGCATGCCATGATTTTCGCTGCTCTGCGTGGCATTGCTTTAATAAGCACCCTGCTTTCCTGCATATCTCTTACACTTCACAAGCTGCACAAAGGCATTACATTCCAAGACCGTGGCCCTGCCTTGACGCTAACTACATACAGTTGAATCCCGCGACAACGAAATTCGCCGTGCACGAAAAAAACAACAGCTTATCACAGAACATTGTTGTCGCGAGAATTTCACGTGAAATGCAAAAAGAATTGCCCTAGCAGCAGCAAATACCTTGAATGCCGAAAATCGGTAATATTGGCTTGCTTGCGCTTCACGGCCAACCACGCCGTCACGCGACGTTCACATTCAGTCAGCAAACCCATTGTGACGTCATCATCACGGGTAGCAATAAAACTCCCGATGAAATCGAAAGCGTCCGTCCCCTATGAGGCGGTTGCATCCTGCAGGTCATCTTCGTCATCGAAAGAGTCTTTATTCCCGGCGGCTTTGATGATCTGCTCATCACTCAAATCTTCGTGAACTTGCACACAAGCGTCAGTGCCGATGTACTCGTCGAGCTCGAAGTAAGGAAGCACGAGCGCAATTATATCTGTGGTATCCACACTCTGACAGCCATCCATGTTTGTGTAAAGTAGCACTGTGACATGCTTTTGACTGTGTTTGCCACTGTGACAGCGCTGTCCCCTTGAAGTCAAGTGTCCTTGCCGGTAACATCTCGTAGAACAGCCCGGTCTGATCGGCGTTGTAGACCTCTGTCGGCAAGCAGTCGCTTAAAATGCCAGCCATATTTCTCGCCTTCCAACCAGTCGCTCCCTCAATGTCTGCCAACATTGATTCGCTGCACAGCACTTTTCCAACAATTTTATGGCAGGCCTTGAAACGATTCACACAGCCAATGTTGCCTTTAAAACCGTCAATGCCGAGTAGGCACTTATAGTTCATGGCTTTGTCCAGCTCTTCACAGTGTGGCTGCATAACCATTTTGTGCTTCGAGAACGTGCCTAAAGCAAGTGCTTTCTTTATGTTTCCCTTGTTTCTAAGTGTTGTGGATAGCGAACTTGCAGCAATTCCAGTCTTCAGCGATGGCCGCTTTCTTTCTTCCGCTTTCTGCTTGGGCGATGATTTGCGCTTTCTGTTCCAGCGAAAGGATTTTGCGCTTTTTCATTTGTGTTGGCATCGTGTCCCGCAGATGAAAGTTGGATGTTGTCGTAGACACCAGCAGTGAATGACGCGGCCACGAAACAAGGTCAAAATGGCGGAACTGGTGGAAATACAATCGTGATTATGTGCTGTGACTTTGGATTTGACTTGGACATTTGTCTAGCCAGTAAATTGCATTTTGGTTTCGATTTTTTTCGCGAAAATTTCGTTGAAGCGGAAAAGCGACGCAAAAATGGTTCGTTGTTCAAAAAAATGAGAATAAAAAATTCTTCTTTGTCACATAAATTTCGTTCTCGCGATATTCATTGTGGCGGGATTCAACTGTAACAAGTGGCATGGACGCAGGGCAGGGCACAAGACCAATAATATAATTTCAGATGAGGCCATCGGCCAGCGTGCAACATTCCATTACGGGCACAGTTCAGAAAGAGTGATCAAGTAAGGGTGAACACACTGTAATTTATAACTCTAAAATTTCCTAAAAAAAAACGGCACTCTCTATCACCCTGATTAGAAAGTGCTAGCAGTAAGATCTGTCCTTCTATTGTCCACTACATGCACTCAGAGGCCTCCTAGTTTTCGGACACTATTTACCACACACACAGCACAACACATGCTAGTGTTTAGAGCTTCATGGAGCCTGGTCATATAGGAGAGCAACAAAGTCAGAGAGGAAGAAAGGGTAAATAAACCAGTTCTCACTGTTGGAACTGATGCTGGAATGTGAAGGCCTTTGGGTGCCTTGAAAGGTACTTCTGCTTCGTCCTCTGGAAATGAGAAGGAAGTGAGTGACGCAGTTAGTTGTTGGCTGCACAGCCATATACCTGACATATAGGTGAGTATAAGTGGACGCTGAGCCCTGGAAATTACATAATGCACAAGAGCCTATGGGGCTAGTGCAAAACATCTTCATTTCTTGGTACTTCTAGTTTGACTGCCGCACTCACGCTGTGAATACGGTACAATTTCATATAATCCTGGCAACATGACCACAATCCTTTTCTGAACATACAGTACAAATTTCCTACAAATCCCAGGTGAGTTCCAAACACAGCTCACTACTTTCAAGCTAACACATTTAAGAAAAACCTTAAAGCAGAGAAGTCTCAGTAAATGTAGTTAACATTTTAATTCAGTAACAGTAGAACCTCACTGTTAAGTTTTCTGACAAAACTGCATGAAAAAAGAAAATGTTGCAGCCAGAAAATGAAACACCTGCTGATATATCATGTGTAAAGAAATTGTACATCTTGCAAGCCTCATTTCTATACTCCGTTTCATACACCAGGTGCAACGCAGCAAAAGCTACGTAAGTAGTCCGCAAGAAAAGAAAAAGAAGCGTATCATTACACGCTCGTTTCGTGGCCGAGTAGCTTCTGCAGAAGCGGGCTCTATTCCGAGCATACACGTTTGCAATAACTTGCTTCGCGTGCCTGAACATCTTTGCAATGCGGATCTTATAGAAAAAATCCGCTCCAAAGAGGCAATCGAGATCGCTGCGTTGCGCTGCATGGAGGGCACTGCTGGCAGGGTCGCAGGGCAGCGAAAACGCGACACGAACGGAAACGCGGGGCAGCAAAAATGTGACACGAAAGAAAACGACAAACAAAACATACAAACTCACCGAATCCGATCTTTTCTCCTTAAGAAAAGGTGCTTTTTGTGGAGATGATGGCAAATGTTAGATTTTTTTAAGCTTGCAGACAAAGCAACTATTATTTCCTCTCGTCAAGAGCAGGCACTATTTTTCATCAAGAATGCCAGGAGCGCAAACAAGGGCTCTAGCTTTGGCAGTGTTGCACTTGATGTATGAAACGGAGTATAGTTATGTGAACTTGAGGGTGTCATTGGTGAAACTTAGCACAACAGCAGTCTACCCATAGCCAAGTCATACATAGAACAGTATACCCCGTGCCCATACAAGGTCACAGGAGTGGGCATTCCCACCTAGGTGGGAAAGATCTTTGAGTTTTGACTTGAAATTCGACCTTTGACCTACATGCTTTCGAGCAGATTTACCGGTTTAACCAAGATCAAACCACGACTAACTTGCCTCGGATCCAAACAGCACACCCATATCTTGTGGAGCTGTGCAGACACGCTGTCTATTAAGACATGGTTTCATTTTAGCATCTTTGGTTCTTTGCATTGCTGTAGCAGTGACGATAGAACCATGCTAACATTTGCAACAATATTCACGCCACAAGCAGGTGTGGCATATGTGTTAATGCAACTTGTTGGCAGCCTGAGGATGGCACTTGAGAGTGCTTGTCAAGTGTTGATAGAGTGTGAAGTCTCACTTTGATGGGTGTGCTGTCAACGTGCTGTGTACGCCTAAGAAATTCTGTCAGAAAAGCTAGAAGGCCAGGGGGTAAAGTACTGGATAAGGCAATTCTGATGTGGTACCACATCATGATGATAATATGGCTAAGTTTGTACTGCATGGTTTTTTATGACAGCCTTGGCGTTACCGACTCATAAAAATATTGTTGCCAAGAAAACGTTGCATCTGGAGCATAGCAGTGCCATGGGTTCTTTGCCGTTACATGGCTACTCTCAGATCAGTGCTGCGCTATTCTCTTCGTGCACCTTTTGCAAGAAGAGAAAAACCTGACATACATGAGTCTTGATTGAGCGAACCTTATCACAGAAAAAGGCTGCTTGAAACCAGGAGGCAGCAAACTCTACTTACGTGCATCTTGCGAGTCCTGGGTGTTCTCAGAGTCGTAGGAAAATGCGGTCTCCTTGTAGGTGCCATCAGCGTTCATGGCAATCTTAAGCCTCTTCAACTCCTCCTCTGCAAAGGACCCGACAACATCCGCACAGTAAGCCCCACTGTCTACAACATGCCTACCAATTAGAGTGCAATGTAACAGCGGAAGGTGATACAGTGCACTGCAGAATAGAACATGGCATGGTATGGGGTTTAACGTCCCAAAGCGATCTAGGCTCGGACATTTTGACCACTTAGAGCTCTTACATGTGCACTGATATCGCAGAATACACAGGTGCCTTGATTTCCGCCTACATTGAAAAGTGGCTGCTGCACCCAGTATTGAATCCACATCCTTGGGTTCAACCGTCAAGCACTCTAATCACTGAGCCACAGCAGTGAGAACATAGCGAAGGGCAAACAGTAGAAACCATCTGTGGTTCTGCAACGCATCTGATGTTGCTGCAATTTATAGTCTGAACTTACAGTACTTACATTCACAAACTGAGCTCTCTATGTACAGTCATGGACAATATTTTGCGAGACGCCGGAGCCCCGTTTCAAAGCTGCCTCTGGGCCACTAGGCGGCGTGGTGCGCGCGTCGAGGTTGCGCGGGCCGATGACTAGGCGCATGCCCGTCCTATATGCGTCCGCTGGCCTTTCTCCTCGCTCGTTTTGTTTGAAGCGCTGCTTATTCCGCACTTGGGCGCGGCTGGCGCTGTTTACTGCTCGCGCCGCTCGAGCTATGCGGCCGTCGTGCTCGGCGTGCAGCCAGTCGAAAGCGATAACAGCGCTCGTGCACGGGGCCCGCCACCTTTATACCGAATCATTTAGATCTGTTTCTTTTTTTCTTTCAATAATAACATAACTTCTGGCATGCGATAAAGGTCTCGTTTCTGCAAACTGCCCACTGCGATGAAAACATCTCGATAAAGACACTCGGTCCTTATGCTTCAACTGCGAGCGTTAGCGTGCATCGCAACTCATTCATAGTTATTGTGCCGACCAAAAGCGTAAAAGAGAGAAATAATCCTTAAGCAACAAGTTTATTGTCATAAAACAAAAAATAAAAATAAAACAATGCAGACATCACTGGCAAACGAAAAATTCCTAATACTTGGTGAAACCGCCATCAGCAGCGATGACGCTTGCCAACCGGCGTGGCATCGATTCGTAAAGGGAACGAACCACATCTGTGTCCGCACGAAGCCTTTCCCATTCACCTCTGATCGCTTCCCAGAGTGTGTCTGCGTTGGCATTCCCAATGTGAGACCTCATCAGGTGAGCTTTCAATAGGCCCCACACATTTTCAATGGGACTCATGTCGGCTCCCTTCGGAGGCCATGGCAGCTGCCGCACGCCACGAGCGTCGAGAATAGCGCTCACTTTTCGAGACGTGTGTACAGGACTCCTATCTTGTTGAAAAAGGTAGAATCCATCTGGGAATGGTCCGTCAAGGACATATGGCGTTAACACACTCTCAATGATGTCGACGTAGGCGTCCGAGGTGAAGGATCCATCGACTCTCACCAGAGGCCCCAGTCCATTTCTTGACATGGCGCCCCATACAGCCACGGAACAGCGACCACTGGAGAACACATTTTGCACGTATGGCGGGTCGTATCTATATAGGAGAAGAAAATCAGTACAAAGTTATAATTTGGGTCTTATGCATCAGGTTGAGCGCGAGTGAAAACTAACTTTTCCGTGTAAAAAGGTTTGATTAGCAACTGTGAATCGTTTATAAATAGTTAGTACTTGAACCACGCTACTAAATGACAAGAGTTGTTTCGGAAGAGCAATTACTTTAGAGTAAATTGCGGCATCGGCACTAAGAAGCGTTTGCTAATGGACTCTCTTCGGAAGGGCGCTTCTATCAACATCGTGCACCTCCGAGATATTGCATGCTGAGGAGGAGTATTCGGCATTGTTTACGACGTATATTTCATTTGGGAACAAGAAGACAGCAGTTTGCCGCTATATCCTACTTTATTCGTATTCTTCATATAAAATATTCAGGATTTACTTAGACGCAAAAAAAAGGGTATCCATACCTGCAATTCACTGGCCTCCAAACTCGGCACTTCTGGTCCCAGCGGGTGGAAAAAGAAGACTCGTCCGAGAATATAACTTCGGACCAGTCGTCCACAGTCCACCCTTTCAGAGAGTTGGCGAACTCGAGCCGTTCCTTGCGCTGTTTAGTTGCCAGATGCGGCTTCTGGGCAGCCATGCACGATCGGAGACCAATTTCTTTGAGCCGCCGCCTGATAGTTTTAGCAGATATATTCAGTGCAAGTTCCTTGCGGATTTCTGCTGCAGTCATGAAGGGGTCGGCCACCGATGCCGCTATGATCAGGAGGTCATCTTCTTCTGTTGAAGCTCTCGGTCGACCTGGGCGCTTGGAATCTGCCAGGCTGCCTCCATTGCGGAAAACGCGAATGGTTCGGGCTACTGCAGATTTGGAACGACCGGTACGGCGAGCAATTTCTCGCTGGGGAACACCTTCCACGAAGAGACATGCAATCAGTCTCCTGTCGTCGATCGGCACTCTTGGAGGCATTTTGCAACTGGCAGGATTTGCGATGAAATTATATAGGTTTTCCTGGATATCGCTAACCAATCATAAATCAAGTAACGTCGATGGCTGAGCAGAAAATATAGGCGTTATGTGGGAAGAGTGCTTGCGCTATCTCGCCTTTCTACGATCAGACGATGCAAGCATGTGCTCATCAGCCTTATCACGTCAAAGTGACTTTTAAACAACTATAGTTCGAAAATTACGGTATTACATCACATAAAATGACAGTTACATTTTACGGCCTTACGTCCCCGACGTGATAAGGCTGATGAGCACATGCTTGCATCGTCTGATCGTAGAAAGGCGAGATAGCGCAAGCACTCTTCCCACATAACGCCTATATTTTCTGCTCAGCCATCGACGTTACTTGATTTATGATTGGTTAGCGATATCCAGGAAAACCTATATAATTTCATCGCAAATCCTGCCAGTTGCAAAATGCCTCCAAGAGTGCCGATCGACGACAGGAGACTGATTGCATGTCTCTTCGTGGAAGGTGTTCCCCAGCGAGAAATTGCTCGCCGTACCGGTCGTTCCAAATCTGCAGTAGCCCGAACCATTCGCGTTTTCCGCAATGGAGGCAGCCTGGCAGATTCCAAGCGCCCAGGTCGACCGAGAGCTTCAACAGAAGAAGATGACCTCCTGATCATAGCGGCATCGGTGGCCGACCCCTTCATGACTGCAGAAGAAATCCGCAAGGAACTTGCACTGAATATATCTGCTAAAACTATCAGGCGGCGGCTCAAAGAAATTGGTCTCCGATCATGCATGGCTGCCCAGAAGCCGCATCTGACAACTAAACAGCGCAAGGAACGGCTCGAGTTCGCCAACTCTCTGAAAGGGTGGACTGTGGACGACTGGTCCGAAGTTATATTCTCGGACGAGTCTTCTTTTTCCACCCGCTGGGACCAGAAGTGCCGAGTTTGGAGGCCAGTGAATTGCAGGTATGGATACCCTTTTTTTTGCGTCTAAGTAAATCCTGAATATTTTATATGAAGAATACGAATAAAGTAGGATATAGCGGCAAACTGCTGTCTTCGTGTTCCCAAATGAAATATACGTCGTAAACAATGCCGAATACTCCTCCTCAGCATGCAATATCTCGGAGGTGCACGATGTTGATAGAAGCGCCCTTCCGAAGAGAGTCCATTAGCAAACGCTTCTTAGTGCCGATGCCGCAATTTACTCTAAAGTAATTGCTCTTCCGAAACAACTCTTGTCATTTAGTAGCGTGGTTCAAGTACTAACTATTTAGAAACGATTCACAGTTGCTAATCAAACCTTTTTACACGGAAAAGTTAGTTTTCACTCGCGCTCAACCTGATGCATAAGACCCAAATTATAACTTTGTACTGATTTTCTTCTCCTATATAGATACGACCCGCCATACGTGCAAAATGTGTTCTCCAGTGGTCGCTGTTCCGTGGCTGTATGGGGCGCCATGTCAAGAAATGGACTGGGGCCTCTGGTGAGAGTCGATGGATCCTTCACCTCGGACGCCTACGTCGACATTATTGAGAGTGTGTTAACGCCATATGTCCTTGACGGACCATTCCCAGATGGATTCTACCTTTTTCAACAAGATAGGAGTCCTGTACACACGTCTCGAAAAGTGAGCGCTATTCTCGACGCTCGTGGCGTGCGGCAGCTGCCATGGCCTCCGAAGGGAGCCGACATGAGTCCCATTGAAAATGTGTGGGGCCTATTGAAAGCTCACCTGATGAGGTCTCACATTGGGAATGCCAACGCAGACACACTCTGGGAAGCGATCAGAGGTGAATGGGAAAGGCTTCGTGCGGACACAGATGTGGTTCGTTCCCTTTACGAATCGATGCCACGCCGGTTGGCAAGCGTCATCGCTGCTGATGGCGGTTTCACCAAGTATTAGGAATTTTTCGTTTGCCAGTGATGTCTGCATTGTTTTATTTTTATTTTTTGTTTTATGACAATAAACTTGTTGCTTAAGGATTATTTCTCTCTTTTACGCTTTTGGTCGGCACAATAACTATGAATGAGTTGCGATGCACGCTAACGCTCGCAGTTGAAGCATAAGGACCGAGTGTCTTTATCGAGATGTTTTCATCGCAGTGGGCAGTTTGCAGAAACGAGACCTTTATCGCATGCCAGAAGTTATGTTATTATTGAAAGAAAAAAAGAAACAGATCTAAATGATTCGGTATAAAGGTGGCGGGCCCCGTGCACGAGCGCTGTTATCGCTTTCGACTGGCTGCACGCCGAGCACGACGGCCGCATAGCTCGAGCGGCGCGAGCAGTAAACAGCGCCAGCCGCGCCCAAGTGCGGAATAAGCAGCGCTTCAAACAAAACGAGCGAGGAGAAAGGCCAGCGGACGCATATAGGACGGGCATGCGCCTAGTCATCGGCCCGCGCAACCTCGACGCGCGCACCACGCCGCCTAGTGGCCCAGAGGCAGCTTTGAAACGGGGCTCCGGCGTCTCGCAAAATATTGTCCATGACTGTACAGTTATCTCAAACGCTCCATCATTTGTCCTTATATATGAAGGGAGCAAACAGCCCCTTCCACCAAAGAAAGAACAGGAGATTTCTTCTACTGTTGCTCAGTGCGAAGTAATGGAGTAATCATAGTGTAACCGATTAGAATGTAGAAGAAAAACTAAAAAAAAAAAAGTGAAAATGCTATCAAAACCATATAACCCAGTTCTCACATCAACTTCCCTTTTTGTTCTGATAGACGAACATTTTCTTTTGCAGCCAACACAACTGAAGAATCACTCTCGTAACATCTTTCATTATTGATCAACGCCATTGAAAAAGCCAGCCATATCTAATGTGTGAACTGATTTCTTGATCTCAGCAGGATAGATGTTCTCTTAAATAGGAGTTCACGTTTATGCCTGGAGCAGCGTTGCCAGGATGCCAGTTGTGCTGTCCTTTTATATTATTATGTTAGCACACCTCTAAGTCAGGACAAGTGAAGACCAACTAGTCCAGTGTAAAGGTTCGCTGGCTTTAAAATTGCAAATTAATATGGGAAAAAATAAACACTACCTCTGCAAAAGACAAAAAGACTATAGCAAAGAATGCCATTTAATTGGAGCCCGTTGAATTCATTTCATGTTTGTCTCAGAGGCCCATTTAATACTTTCAATGTTTGTTTTTTGTCCATAATGTATATTATGTCATCCAAATGATTTCAATGAGAAATTCCATGAGGTGATCCGTTTATATGAATTCCTAACATATAAATAAGAAAAAAAAGACATGCAGTAAAGAATTATGTGTTCACCCTACTCCTCTAAAAGGAGGTCTAGTTTCCTAAAAAGTGACCGACAGACAAGGTGTTCCACTCTTACCTTGGTATATGGACTCCTCATGGAGGTCTCTGAAGAGTGCTAGGAACCGTTCTTCTTCGCACAGCTCTTCCAGGGCTTTCTCTTCTTCCGAAAGTGATGCAGCATACTCGAGGATGGCTCCAGGCTTTGGCTCATATTCTTCAATGCTGTGTAGGTAGCCTCGTGCATCATACCTGACCAGCATACAAAAGCATTCCATTAGAATGTGGACTTCAAATTTACACTGTCTAGACTATCTGAAATTTTTAAACGAAACAAGCTCTGCCTCAAGCTTAAGAGGTGACTTACATCTGTGTGCACTCACCAAACAAAGGCCCCCGAAATGAATTCTTTTACTTTGATGCTACACCATGGCGACTCAGTTGGGTGTTTGGGGATGCCGTGTCTGCAGCACTGTTAACTGCTGGTTTGGATTAGACCTTTGTCTTTCTTCTTGCCCTCAATCCTGTTCAACCTCCAGCCTAATATGGATTTGAAAGTATGCCCACCAAGTAATGCATGAAGGCAGGTAAATAGCCTCGTGCTGTAATTACTGAAATCGCGTTCGTATAAGTCTACGGCTCATGCGCCGAAAGTGGTAAGCTTCAGGAAGGATTATATCAGACGGGCAACTGCCAGCCATAAGGCGCCTTTGAAAATACGCCATTCCAATTGTCGGTGCCCGCTTACGCAAGAGGATTCTGGCAGCGACGCACTAACTCGGTATTTCCAACACGCCCACTCCCTGCTGATGAATTTTGTTTTCATACTTCAGCTATGCTGACCCTTCAATGGTAGTGAATAGAGTGAGCCTGACGCTCTTCATCCAGCCAAAGAAACAATACCACATCGCCGAGACTACGTGACGCGCCACAGACCGCAATTGCTACCCTGAATCCAAACACCAACGTATACAGGCTAGACGCAACACGTTCACGACCAATGAACTCCAAATGCTACGCTCCATGCATCGGACGAAACTCATCGGTGTGGTAAGTGACGAAGAAAGCAAGATCGGCAAATCGTTTGGCGGTTTTACAACCCCGCTTTGCCGGTTTGCTACGATAGCCAAGGTGGGAGGAATGAACATGAACATTCGCAACGGGCCAACAGTTTGTTACATATACCTTTTTATCTCACTCCCAAAGCCGCGATGCCTCAAACACATTCGAGCCACACAATCACAGCGCAAAGAACACCCAGCGGGTTCAGGCCACGTTAGAACAAACTGATCGGAAGGCCGGATGGCTCGTCTCTCGGTAGCTGGGTCCCGCATCCTGCAGCCGCCGGGACGCTAGAACAACTAGGGCAGACTCATTAGCAGCGAAAAAAAAAAGAAACAAAGCATGCATATAAATCAAAACATCAGTAAAAACCTGCGCTCTTGCGATCGTAAATCCACAAAGTCAAGGAGGCATTGTTTGCTTGGAGACGGACCTGTCAATCATAAGGCTGTCGTCGCCCATCCATGGGATCAAATGTTTGCCACGGTCAATAAGTATAGCTCTCTCGTCGTCCCTGAACAGTTTGCACGAGTAGCCAAACACTAAAAGATCCTCGTCCGGTTTTCCACTGCGTTCACTGCTCGCAGCCCACGTTCGGCCATTAGCTGGGACCGCCATTTTGTTTTCTAACCCTGCGCCTGCGCATAAATCTTGCGCAGCATTTTTCTTTTCTTTTTTTTTTTTCGGTTCCGCCACCGACGGAAGCTTGGAAATTTTTCGCAATCCAAACAAAGCATTTTAAGGTATAATAATTTGCGCGATTATAAAATTAAGTATATTGCAGTTTAAAAAAGGCTTAAACGTTCTATATTCTAGTTTTCGCCAGATTTCGGTTTCGTTATTCCAGTTGCTGGCGGCAATTTGAAACTATGAAAGAGTGGTAGGCTATCTCGGGATCTTTTGTGCATAGTACCGATTAAGCCTCGGTACATTCAATAATGAAAATGAGTTTCGGGGAAACGAAAGATGCAGCAAGGCGCTGAGTTTACTGCAAACTGCGGTTGAAGTTTGCAGTAACTGTGCGCATTCGCTCCGTGTTTATTTTGTAAATATGCGTTATTGAGAATTGTGTGGATGTTAAACCTCAGCGGCTTTTTTTGTCGCGTATTCATAACGTGAACACTGTGTTCACGTTATGAATACAAACTACAATCATGTGATTTTGTTTGGTTTGTGGGATTTAACGTTTCAAAGTGACTCGGGCTATGAGAGACGCCGTAATGGACGACTCCGGAAATTTCGACTACTTGGGGTTCTTTAGCGTGCACTGACATCGCACAGCACACGGGCGTCTTGATTTTCGCCTTCATCGAAAATGAAACTACAATCATTTAAGATAGATCTTATGTAGGATCCCCCCCCCCCCCCCCCCCCTCTTCCCGTTGTAACCTCTATGAAGTTAAAAACGCAGGAGATATAGACAAGTACACTCTCCGAGGAGTAAAGTGGGATGGAATGGGATTTGCTTGAGGTAGAACTGTGTACAGTACTTTTTTCCAACTTCTAGAATTTCATACCAGGAAATAATATATGGATTTAATGATCTCATCTTCATACCGTTCACATACAGGGGGTTTACATGAGACCGACAAAGTCGAGTCGGGGAGGCCTGTCGGACTAAAAACCGGCTATCGGGCTCATGTATACGCTAGGGGGTCGAGCTAAAGGACCGTCGGGTCGGGTCCCGCCAGCCCGACTGCAGGGGGTGGGTTGGCTCGACCCTACCCGATGGGCGAGGCGCATGTATACTCTGACGCGTCGGGCAGGCACCTCCTCTCTTGCCTCCTTGCTGGTCGGGGACGGGACCGTGAGCTGTTCCTCTGAGCATTCCTCCTTTTCCTCCTCTCCTGCCTGCGCCTGGTTCTCTTGCTCGACGCACGGTGTAGCAGCGATCTTTGCCCGACAGAAACGAGCTCATGTAAACCCGGACGGGTCGGGCTGGCTCAGCTCGACAACCGGCTCCCCCCTACCCGACCCGCTTGCGTCGGGCTCATGTATACAAGGCTATATAGGCTTATCTCCTTTCATAAGCATGAAGTTGTGTGCCAAATGGGCGTGTCGAATACAAAGACAACATAAGATACGCGTGATAGTTTTCCAGCAAGCCGCGTCCTTTCCGCTGTAGTAGTGGTCGAGAATACTCATCGAGCACATCCGGAGACTCGAAACCGCATTGTGAACCCGCGACGCCGCAATCGACTGGCTCGCGCTCTCTCTCTCCGGAAGCTGCCTACTGAAAGCAAAACACGTCCCGAACAAATGCACTTCCGGTGCAGCGTTGAATAAGATTGTAACGCCGCTATCCCGAAGCAACGACCGAAACAAAGTTTAGAACGGCGTGTTTGGTGGCACCCCTGGTGGTGAGCGCGGATGTCAGTGAGCTGACATCCGCGCAGGTTCCTTTTTGCAGGTTCCCTTTTGCGGAAAATGGGATATTTAGCTATTTTTATGTCCTGGTGGCTTTTTCTTTAGCGGTGTTTGGGGGTTCTACTTTTTTTAGAGTAGCCTTAGGGCCGGATTAGCAGTTATGAGCTAGGGTCCAGTTCAAAAAGAAATTAAAAGGACCCCTATAACCTTACCCGACCCCTGCTGTCACGTTTGAGACTTGGCGTGTTTTATAACTTCTTACCAGAGAACACACGTCATATTTACTCGAAGAATATGTGGACTGCTTATGAACATCGCTAGAACATATACTTTCCCGCAGAGCACACGGACAGACTGGCACCTAGACTGAGCAATTCTAGGAAATAACAGGACACACAGCATCTTCCTTAAAATCCAGAACGCCTATTCATGAAAAAATAAATTTCTCGAGAAGATATTTTCTTGGCTAATTCGATAGCGCAGGACGATTGGCTACGTGTAAACACAGACGAAACAGAGATGGGTCAGAAATCCTTACTGAAAATGAGCTACCAATCATTTCATAGTTCTAAGAATTCGTCCAGCAAGATGAATTGAAGCTCGTCTAAGGGAGTGTTTCAGCGAAAACTCCCATATTATCCTCTATATGCGTGCAAATAATATTTATTACTCCAAGCGTTGTCACAATGCGGAGAGCTAAACTTTTTCGAAAAGGTTGCGCCTGCGGAAAACGACATCGTTACTGAAATCGCACAGAATTAAATTTTTAATATGGTAAAATAATCAGTAATATATATATTTACATTTATACAGATTTCCAGACTTACAAAGACAGTATATTTACGCTTCGAGCATAGTTTCCACTTTTAAACAGACAGCACTATATATCACGCGCCTTTTCTGTATTTACAGATTAAATTTACATTTTACGATATAGCGTATGCAGCTTGTTCCACCGAGAAACCACCGTAGATGGCGGACGGAAAAATAGGTTGGATATTGAGAATAGGGTGGACACTTAAGCTTGGCCTTTATGTTTGTTATGATTAATGGCTCCCGTTTGCCGGCTCCCTTTGCGGATCATCGTAGGATGAACATTTTAGCCGTGCTATCGCGTCTACAAGGCGAAGCTTAAACGTCCTCCTAATTTTTTACAAATACATTACTATATTTTATAGGAATTTAACTTTTAAATGTGGCGTCTGTTGGAGGAGGAGGAGGAGGAGGAAGTTTGGGGTTAGAACACAGTATGAAATCAATTTCATTTTTAGTCTCCCCGTTAGGGCCTTTCCCGGTTCTTCATTCTGATGAAGAAGGTATTCATTATTCATAAGTTATTTCGTTCAGCAAACTCAACTATAGTAACTCCCCTCTGCTATTTCTTAACCAAATTACATAGTTGCCCACTGCGTGGTCTCCACTCTCCAGTTTGCTTTCTATCTAGTTTGGAATTGAAGTTGCCCATACAGTATAATGTGTTTTTATTTTCCCGCCGCTTCTACATTTTCATAGAGGCTTTCACTGCCTGGTCATCATGACTATTTACCTCTCCGGTAAGTCTCAACAACACAGTACATGCCCGCCCTTCAGTACAGTATATGCCTCATTTTATCTCCTCACTTCACTAATCCCTATGATATCCCATTGTGTACCCTCCAGTTCCTCTAAGAGCACTGCTAAAGTGCTCTCACTAGCTATGGTTCTAGCGTCATACGTTGGCAGGGCCAGCTTCCCAATAGCGGCCTGTCCTCAGAGCCAGAAATTCTTATCAATTATTAAAATGCAGGATTCTGTCTTTTCACGTTGACAGGCGAGAGGCTGACGTCACGGCTGCTCAGGACCTGCACTGGGAGTTGTATATATCGCAGGAATGCCATGCTTTGGCCTTCTAAAGATCCATGACTTTTGGCGACCCGTTTCTGGGTGATCTCGATGTAAAAATATGCCTTTGCCGGTGATTTTATAAGAAAAAGGGCACCTAGGTGAGCCTTTGGCTTTTCCAACTGTTAATACTCGGCTCCAACACCTGTAACCACCTTGCTAACGAAAGCTGTGTTTTTTGTAACTGTTTTAGTAAAGACCAATAAGTAAAAAAAAAAAAAAAGTGTGGGAGGAAGCTCAAAGCTGTAAAGAGAAACATAAGCAGAAATCAAATATACGCACTCAGAGACAAACATGGCAGCGAATTTGCAATTTGATTAAGCTGTTTCAAGTCACAGAGCGACTATGTGATGGTCTGTAATAACCGAACTAATCATGATACCAATTTTGGAAATAGTGGCTCCGAGGAAATGAGTATTTCGAGGGTAATGAAGCAGGAAACAGTGTAAAGACCTTAGAATCAGCACAGAGGGAGAAGTGAAAGGTGATTTTAAGTTTGTTTTTTTACTATATGAGACTCAAAACTCGTATACTCTTCGCGTGCAAGTCTAACAATGTCAGCTAATCCGCTGGCAGCCGCTTTCTAGCTTGTAGTCGTGTCGACTGTCTCGTGGTCGTTGAGACAAGAACATCCTTTTAGTAATCTGTACCACAAGAAGCCATACATATGCTTGACAGAGCTACATAACGCGGGGTACGATCCTGAATCGGACCGCGCCACGCATGTTGCCGTGGCACGGATACTTGAACAGCCGCTGCCGCCTTCTTCTGCTAGCAAGATACTTCTTTCCTAAACACCACGAAGCTCTGTTTGAGGTATGACCTTCTTTGTGGTCAGTGCTTACATTCGGGAGAGCGGATGATCTCAGTTCTGGCTTTGCGTTTAAGGTTTTCCATGCTAAGTGGACGGCGGGCGTGAGGTAATAAATAAATAAATAATAAATTGGTTCACAGGAAGGGAAAGGCGAAGTAACTGTCACACTTGCTCTGTGGACACCCGAACCGCGCCGTAAGGGAAGGGAGGAAGGTGGGAATGAAAGTGGAAAGAGAGAAAGAGGAGCCGTAGTGGAGGGCTACGGAGTAATTTCGACCACCTGGGGATCTTTAACGTGCGCTGACATCGCACAGCACACGACGCCTCTTCGTTGTGTGCTGTGCGATGTCAGCGCACGTTAAAGATCCCCAGGTGGTCGAAATTACTCGCCCTTGATCAGTTTTCTCTGCGTTGGCTGTGCAAGAAACTATGTTTTAAAATCTCAGCGTTTGTTTTTTCTCTTCGGCTACTCAAGGGAAAAAGCCATAAGAAACGTTTTCTTCTGCATTTTTTTTTTTTTCACTGTCTTTTTAACGAACTTACTCCTAACGTTAAGCAGAAACAACCGCAGTCTCGACGATGTGTCGCAGCCTGTTAAGCGAAGAAAAAATTGTTGCCTTTCTTCTGAATATCTGTCTTCATTTCTGAAAAGGCAGCCTTGGACTCTGTCTTGGGCCTTTCCAAGGCGCACCTTGTGGAAGAAGTTCCCAAAGCAACATAACTTATGTTAGTGACGGTAATGCCCTAAGTCAGTATCGGATTCTTGAGTTGCAGCATGGCGCATCCTAAAGGAAGAAATACGGACCTTACAGCAGCGGGGTAAGAGAAAAGTGCTTGCGGCGGTGTTGGTTGTTTGAGCAAACATCAGCGAACACGCGAGAACTTCCACAAATCTACACGTGAGGCCGTAAAGACTGCCAGCGACTTAGTAACGCGAAGTAAAGGCTGAAGGATATCAGCATTTTGGAGCTTCTGCAGAGCCCGCTTGCACATTTTCGCCGAAAGAATGAGGTGTAGAGAACAGCAAAGGAAATGCCTGACTTCCAGATGGCCCAAAAGAAGAAATATGTGCTCAGTAAAAAGAAGGCAATGTCTTCGATGGTGCTTCCACATCTGCTTGGTAGTCGAAGAGATTTTGATGTCGTTGTAGGCTCGTGCTGGACAATAAGATGCTCAAATACAGACATCAACGGTCACCCTCTATTTCTTGATGATATTTTACTTAATATAGCATGGAGCTGGAACAGCGTTACATTTTTAATTTCTGCATGCCTTAGACTTCTAAAATGCTTCCTTCAGAGCACAAGATAATTTCCCTGCTAACGGTCTCTAGCTTCTATACAGAGCCACGAAACATCGAGGCCCTGGATAAAAAAAAAAAAAAAAAAGTGGGAATATTCTTGTGGTTAAAATCAGGCCTAATACGAGACGAAGGAGAAAGGGGACACGACGCTAACTAACAACCAGGTTTTATTGCACGCTCGCTAGTTATATACCTCCCGTTCGTACAAAAACAAATACTGCTTCGTCAAATGGTAGCCCAATGAAGTACGACGCGGTTTTAAACCTGAAGGGGCGGTCTTATATTTTTGCTTAATCTACTTGCAACATATTGCAATAATTAGTTTTGTTATAATCAAGAAATGATTTAATTATACTTAGCAGCTCGATTTAATACCAATTTACCTCGCGATGGAAAAATACTAGGTACAGAAAAAGTTATACCTTCATAGTTCTTTTCCGAAACAAATTACACTAAATAGCGAATTTATAGCGTCTTACGCTTTCATCAACCGGCCACCCGGCCAAAAACAAAAGAAGACTTTCTTAGGCATTGAGAGGGCTTTGGTTTTTGCATGAGAAAACGTAGCTTGATTGAGTCGACAATAAATCGAATTTCTGACATTTCCTCATTCTAAGAAGCAGCTATAAGCAATACAATAATAAACATAGTTTTTCTATTTAGTTTTATAATTTAAACAATATATATCAACACAATTAGTGCCTTATACTTTAATACACTGAGGATTATTGACAGAGACGTTATTAAAAATAGAAAAGTTTTTTTTTTGTTTTTTCAATATACGAATCAAAATTGTCGATTTTTACGTTTGTAAATTTTGGGAGATTTTGAAGTGGTGTAGAAAAACACTTGCTGATCTAGAGCTAGAAATTTTTCCCGCAGTGAACAACGTGACCTGCAAAATGCAGAGGAAAATATTCAGTGGTAAGACCTCAATGCATTAGGCCAGAATGTAGGGCTAGAAATTGCTGTTAGTTGTGGTGCCCCGCTACTGAAGCAAACTTTGGAGATTTTTTTTGCGAAACCACTGCGGCAACGACAAGAACAACAATAACACTTTTTAAAGTATTCATAAGAATATAAGTAATTGCACAGATTTAATGAGTGAATACTAACGTGAGGCGAAATTTCAGCGTGCAGCAGAGCTCCAAACTTGCAAATTCACGAAAGATCTAAAACAACGTTTTGAACAACTTGTGAGTTACGTAGATAATTACAAGAAATGATCATTTATAGAGGCAGAGAAGTTTTTATTTTCATGCTCATTCCAAAAGATGCAGATCGATTTATATTTTGTCAGGTTTAAAGTCATGCGCCAGTTTCGAGAGGCCCTCGGCTCAAGTTCTCGTTGTTAGCCATTTGCTGAATGCCAAGATTACGAAAACAAGCGTTCAAACTGTGTTAATGTCTCCGATAACGTCAGCGCAGGCGACTATTATGTGAACATCTGGAGATGTGCTCTCTCTTGAGGAAAAACCACCCACGCAATATGTTTTTCTTGCATTGAAGTATTTTTTTTAATATATGAACAGGCAGGCGCCTGTTCGTATAAAAATAAAAACACGCAATACTTGCACATTAGCTCCTATAGCATAAGTTAAACCATTGCATAAAAAAAAATAGAAGCCAAATGACCTAGAATACATTGGCATTTCAGAGCACTTCTATTGTTCATTTTGAAAGCGCTCCTTAGAAAATGCCAAGTCCTAGGCCTTGCTGGGAGTATTGTCACTGTCCGACCATTAAGGAAAAAAAGAATATGCTTCGCAACGCCGGTGCTGTGATGTAGGTGATTCCGCAATACTGAAAAGAATTGCAGATTAGGAAACAAATCCATTAGCAACAACTTCCTTCCTGCTTGTCTCCGGATGGATCTCTTCGTTATATATATATATATATATATATATATATATATATATATATATATATATATATATATATATATATATATATATATATATATATATATATTAGATAGGTAGTGGGTAGAAATACAAACTGAAGCATAGTAAAATAAAAACACTCTGACGAACGCCAGTCCCTGGTCGTCGAAAGGTTAGTAAATAAAATTGTTTCGTTTTTCACCATGCTTATGTATGCTTCACCGGATACATCAGCACTTCAACTTCAATTCCCGCACGCACGCACGCACGCACGCACGCACGCACACACACACGCACGCACACACACACACACACACACACACACACACACACACACACACACACACACACACACACACACACACACACACACACACACACACACACACACACACACACACACACACACACACACACACACACACACACACACACACACACACACACACACACATATATATATATATATATATATATATATATATATATATATATATATATATATATATATATATATATATATATATATATATATATATATATATGCTGTAAGCTGCTCAAACACGCTCTTAGCGTTGGTAATTTTGGGCTGCATTTCTCTTTTGGGTTGCTTTCTCCCCAAGCACCGTGACGAAATCTGGTATAGAGCAGATTGTGGTTTGCTATTTCTTTTTTTCTTTTTGTTGCTTCATGAGGTCACATTGTGTTTCCGAGCAAGCAACATGCTAATAAGCGAAAATAGGCATTGCAATGCGCTTCTTGAAGATATCGTTCTTGGGCTCTCCTGTCTAGGCCACTTAATTTCAGTAAAAATGTCACTGGGAGAAAAGGTAAAACTACGGCTTAACTTTCACAAATATAGGAGACGACAGCGCTTTCCAAGACACCCCGGGATTTTAGAACTAATATGTCACTGTTGACTCTTAGACTCAACCTTCGAAGGCTTTTTAGGGAGACGCTAGACATTTAAACAAGCGTTCTCAGGTTTGATGTCCATTTCCATTTGTGGTCATTTAATGCTACTATGAGGGCTTTACTGTCGCCCACCAACCTTTCACATCTACCTTTACCAAACGTCAAATTTCGTCTCGCACAGTATAAAAATAATTGCAAGAGGCGAAGCTTTGAACATCGGGTATTCGCCCATGCATAATGAGATTAATCGTATGGCTGTTGGTTTCTATAGCGTCATGCTTCGCGACGAAAGGTACGGTTATTTGCTCATGTTGTTCAAAAATTCTGAAAGGTGGCGTCTCGAATTAGTTGTTGATTACTTTTATCCACGTGAAAGCAATGAGAACAAGCTATTTTAGCTTTCTTTTGCGGCAATACGACCGTGCCTATGTTGTTAACTTTTTCAGCAATAACGGTGGTTTCTGTCGTAATAACAGAATAGATAGGTATCAAGCTAGATGTAGTGTAGAAACTATAAAATATATGCAAAGTAGATTTTTTTGGATTGGATTGGAAAACATTTATTCACCGGCAGAAAGTGGTTCAAGGTGAGGTCTTGGTCGCGCTAGATGGCCGTCAGCCCGTGGCTAACCGCAACCTCGTTGGCCCGCTCCACTGCCCGGAGTTGGATCTCCGGGTCGGAGCTGAGCAGCACGGCCTCCCACTGCTCGGATGTTAGGAGCTGAATTAGGTCCGAGGGAGGTGGATCCTCCGGACAGTTCCACAGGATATGGTCTAGTGTGGCTCTGTCGCCGCACTTGTTACACTGGGGGGAGTACTGCCCGGGGTACATGAGCGAAAGTACCGCCGGGTTGGGGTGGGAATGGGTTTGCAAGCGACGCTATGTGGTCTCCTGGGTCTTCGTGAGCGATTTATGCGGTGGAGGGAAGATGCATCTTTCGAGGCGAAAGTGGTGTGTTATGTCGTGAAACGAGGTCAGGCCATCTTTTGAGAAACTCGGGTCAGAGGAGCCCACTGCCCGGCCGACGAAACCTCGGGCGTAATCGTGGGCTGCCTCGTTCCCCGGGTTGCCCGAGTGGGCCGGAACCCATAACAACTCGATCTCCCTTGAAGGGGTGTGGTGGGTGCTTGTGAGGATTTGGAGGGAGATGGGGAAGACGCGGCCCCTCGCAAAGTTGCGTATGGCTGCTTTGGAATCGCTGAAAATAATGTCAGCTGAGGTGTTGGCTATAGCTAATGCAATGGCCGCTTCCTCCGCCGTCTCGGAGGAGGTGGTGTATATCGTGGCGGCTGTTAGGGGCGAACCGGTCCCGGTCACTGCGCCTATCGCTTACGCTTTGTGCGGTGTTAGATATTCCGCCGCGTCCACGTAAGCGGCCGCGGGGTAGTCCTTGTATTTGGCGTGTAAGGTGCGGGCTCTCGCCTTGCGCCTTCCCTCGTGGTGCGTAGGGTGCATGTTCTTAGGTAGGGGTTTAGCAGTGAGCATTCTGTATACTTCGGGGAAGAGTTGTTTCGAGTCCTCGGTTAGGGGTTGGGCGTTGATCTTTATACGGTGCAAGATGGCCCTATCTGCCTTGGATCGCGTGAGACGTGCGTATTGGGAAGTGAGGTGTGCTTCGCACAGTTCGGGTAGTGTGTTGTGTATGCCAAGGGCTAGCAATCTGTCGGTAGGCGTGTCGTGCGGAAGACTGAGCGCTGTCTTGTAAGCTTGACGGATGAGGCACTCTATCTTGATCTTTTCCACTTGATAGAGGTGCAGGTACGGTAGAGTGTACACGAACCTACTGAGGACGAATGCCTGGATCAGTCGGCAGAGGTCGTTCTCCTTCATGCCGCGTCTCTTGTTGGCTATTCGTCGTATGGGCCGGGTGGTTTGATTGACCGTGGCGGTCAGTTTGCATATCGTTTCGGTATTCCTGCGGTTGCTCTGAATGAGCATCCCGAGAATTCTAATTGTTGATACTTCTTTGATAGGCTGTCCTTCGACAGTTATGTGTAGCAGAGGCGGGGGTGCCTGGCCTCTGTGGCTGCCTCTCGGACTGTTTCTAAGCACAAGCAATTCTGATTTGGGATGCGAGCATTCGAGGCCCGCGCCAGAGGCATGGGACTCGATTACGTTGACGGCCTCCTGCAGCGTCCCCTCTATTTGGCCGTCACTGCCGGTGGACATCCACAGAGTGATGTCGTCCGCGTATAAGCTGTATTGTATACCCTCGATTGCAGCCAGTTTCGGGGGTAGCGTGACTAGGGAGAGGTTGAATAGGAAGGGCGAGAGGACCGAGCCTTGCGGCGTGCCTCTGCTTCCTAGGGGGATGGGATTCGATGTGAGACCTCCGAGCGATAGCTCTGCCCTTCTCTCCGAGAGGGAAGAGCGAACGTAACTGAACGCTCTCTCCCCTGGGTCGATGTGCGAGAGGTTCGTGAGAATGGCTTCGTTTGAGACGTTGTTAAAGGCCTTTTTTAGGTCTAAACCTAAGATGGCCTTCGCGCCTTTCCTGTATGTAGGGTCTAGGACGTCTCTCGAGATTTGGAGCATGACGTCTTGCGTAGATAGGTTCGCTCTGAATCCTAACATCGCGTGTGGGATGAGGTCGCGGTCCTCCGCGTAGCTTTGTAGCCCGTTGAGGACAACGTGCTCCATGAGCCACGCACGAGGTTAAGGATATAGGGCGGAGGTTGTCCATATAGAGTTTTTTGCCTGGTTTTGGGATGAATGTGACCCTGGTGTGAACTAGTATGCGTACATTTAAGGCCCTCAAGTAGGTTTAACAATTACGCTATCCCGGGCGTCTTAGTCCATGCTTTATGATATGTGCTTTGTTGAGCGCTTTTATTGTCTCTTAACCAAAATGCTTTAAGCGAATACTAAGTTCAAATTCTGCCTTTTCCCTGATAGTCATTCACTGGATTCCAGCCCACACAGGCGGCCTAACGATTGCAGCCTGAATTGATATTCTGGCTGCCCTATCTACGGAATTCTTATATTGCGCTAACAACCATCGATGCATACAACCCCTGCTTGGGCCTTGTTTATGTACGAAGGTTACAGATATCTATTTGGTGTGCGTACATGCCTCAGCTAGTGCACAGCAGACATCTTGAAGTGGGATAGATTTGCCCAATTTTCCAGGAATCAACAAAAATGTTTACAGCATTTGAACCATGTAGGATCCTCCTGTTTTCTTGGCATCAATCTCGCTAACAACTGCAAGTTTTACGAAACGACTCAATTCATGTGAAGCAACAGTTACAGAACTGGAATAAGACTTTCTTCGGAAAGTAAGCAGTTACTGAAAGCTACATAACCTTCCTTATGTTGGTCATTTATATTTAACGCGTTTTGATTTTCAACTTTTGTGTTGCGTCAGTGCCCACCTATCACGTAAACGTTCTAAATTGGAACATCAGGGGACTAAATTAACAAATAAACTTGACAACCTAAATATGGCACAACTTTTTTATTGCTGTTCAAAGGTGAAAAATGAAGGGGAAAGTCTATGTATTGTTTATACGTCGTTTAAATAACTTCATATTGCAGAAAGTACAAGATATTCGTGATTTTCTGAACACCTGATGAGCTAGCAGAATTTGCAAAAGTAATACATAGATAACTAGGTCTTCAGCGTTGGAACCTACAGATGGCGCTGAACTACTTTTCATTATAGCAGTGGACAACCATGTCCACGTCACTTGCTTGCGTTGCTCACCTTTGCTACGTCACTGTTCGGCCGATTGTTGACGAACAAAAAGATGCGGAACAGGCGATGCGCGCAACTGATTGTATGCTTCATAAGCACTCTGCATGCAGCCAATTTACTAAGCACCTGGCTAAACTACTCCCCAATGCAAAGCCATCAGCTCTTGCTCGTCTTGCACAACCCTGTCTGACTAGATTTTCGCATATTATTTTATATTCTGTGTCATGTGACCTCTTCAATCGTATAAAATGAATAAATGGTGCTGGTAAAATGTACTGATTACCCAGACTGGCGAGGTCAATACCCTGTCGTTGCTCGTAACTGTATCAGTCGGAAGAAGTCTGCCTCCTGGCTTTTTCGGAAGAAGCTGTACGCCGTGAACGAAAATTTCCACGTTCATTTTGCTGGAAGAAGACAGTGGCCGCCTAGTCTAGGAGTAACAAATGCATAGGCTGCTGCCAGTAGCGGTGCGGTTCAGCGGGGCATGGTAGAAAGCGCGATCACGGAAGTTGAGCGCCGTGCATCGCTGCCCCATCTTGGCCTAAGGGAAGTCAGAAAGTCTGGAAATTATTGTTTGCGGATTTATGCTTTGTAACGGCGGACGAAAAAAAAAGGAGCCTTTGCTTTGCTTGGTTGCCAGAAAAATCATGACATCAGGTTACAGTTATCGGCACAAAATTGGCAAACAGATGACATACTGACAGCGTCCAAAAAGAAGTCGAAAGTCAAAGTCTTATTGATCTGAGCACCCAATTATTCTACTTTACGCGAACTCTATATTCAACATCTCTGAATAGCTAAAAAACATGAGTGCCACGAAGTGTGCTCTATGGTGTGCAAGCCGTGTTACCTCAGTGAGGAATTACAGGCATTTTCATATTTTCCCTATTTCAGAAGTGGGCATAATCTACCCAAAAATGCTGAGTTCCAGGGCAGACACGGGAGAGAAGGTTATTAAACTCACGGATGACCTGACTCTAAACTTAGAAAAGAGCACCATTTTTCCAAAGGAGTTTCTCGTGCACACCACCGTCAACGGCATTCCCGCTCGCTACCTGGTACGTGTCTTTGATCAAGAAATTTCCTATAGTACCACAGAGCAAAATTCCCTTTGTTACCAGCTATTTTAATGAGTTACTGAGACAAAGGTATTGATTTTCGCCGTTTCGTGAATTGTTGCCATGGGCTTGTGTTTGTACGAAGAGCTGAAAGAATAAGTCAATTCTGTATACATCAAACTCGGATATATCGAATTATTGCTTATACAGAACTCTCAGAATATCCGCTTGAAAATCTTATGGAAATTATAGGAGTCGTAATCGCGTCTATCGAACTCCCGTTCAGTGGAACATTCAACATATTGGACTGAACGCCGCACCTTTGCAAGGTGCGCTTCTCTAATGACGCCCCGACGATAACTTTTCGCGCGCGAAGCCGAGTCAGTTGAGCAACTTTGGGCACCTCTTGTCAGCGCTGACGCTGTAAAAACGCTTGATGAGATGAATGTTGAGTCCGCTTGAAAGAGACCTTCGGTCTGGCGTGCTTGTTATCAACGCGACACTGCTGTCACGCGGGAAAGCCAGAGTTCAATGCAGCGGTTGTACGGTGAAGCAAGCCTACCTGACCGAAGGATTGCATTGGTTGTGGCGTGGCAGCTACTTCGCTGCTGAAGAGCACGGAGAAATCAAATGCACCCTTTTTTAACTTAGTCATATCGTTTATAGTGTGTCAGTAACAGAAATACACCTCTTATAGTGAGCAGAGGCGTTTCCCAAAGCACCGTTCGCCGCATCTTTGATGGGAACCCCAAACCTCCACGGCGCATGCGCCACGCGGCGCTAGACGCTAGGTGCGAGTAGTGTGAGCTTCGAAGCTCCGGTCTTACTCCACCAAACATTTAGAGCATGCGCTCGGGTCCACGGCACATTGGGCTGCGCTCTATTCGGCGCCTGGTTTGACGTGAAGCGACGATCTGCGCGCGGGTGTGCGTACGTGCACCGCGCGAGGTGAGCGATGGGCTGCCTGTACGCCGGCATGCAGTACGTCACTGCAGGAAGCGTGCCTCTAGCTTGGGTACACTGTACTGACGCTTCTGTGTTGCAGAGCAGCTCATCACTCGGCATGTTTTATATATCGAATTATCAATATGTCGAACTATTTCGCGATCATCTTCAAGTTCGATACATGTGAAATCGACCGCGTCGAGATGCGGCCGATGGTAAAATCGGCGTCGCATAACAGAAACGCAGCTATCACTCCAGCTACAGAAATTTCAGCATCTACTAATTACACTTCTCTATTGAAAGAAAAGAAAAAAGACGTCAATAGAAAATTTAGTACGGTTTGGTTTTATTGCTCGCGTCTAACGACACAAAGCAGCCTAGGCTACGATGAATACCGTGGGGGAGGACTCTGGAAATGTCGACCATCCGGGATGGCAGAGAACCAGCCTAAAAGAGAACCGAGGGCGACTTATAAGAACTCATATCTGGTCTTTCTAGATATGCAAACCTTTACCTGGAAGTAGAAAAACCGATTTTAGGGGCGAAAAATGACTTTAATAATTTCGTGACACGCCAAAACATACTTGTGACGTCCACACAGAATTTCGTCATTCTGAACTAAATTATTTATAGAGTGAATGAATTGCGGGCAGTTAAAGCCTTCGAGATCTGTGGCGAAAAATCGATGTGAACGCATTCAGCTTACAGTTAAAATTGTCGGTGATGGCGACACTCCTACTTTGCTTTTGTTTTTGTATACCCTTTCCAGCTTGAGGGCTATTTATCTGCCCACGAGAGATACACGGACGGGCCGAGGCAGAACATAAGAAAAAACGGGTGTTTATTCCTTACATGGCGTCCGTGGCTGAGGACAGGTGAATTAAGGTAGGCAGCAGAATGCGACGCGCCAGGAAGCAGCAACAAGGACGAAGCAGAATAAACCCGCGAGGCAATAAAATTACGAGGGACTTTAGCGACTAAAATAGTGAAAGACGAAAGCCTGATAAATTTCATCTTGTCTAATGTTCCTGCCACCTGCAATCCCACAATTTAATGCGCGCCAAGGAACGCCACGCGACAGGAGCGATGGCGTACCATTCAAACGCCCACTTTTCGCAGAACTAGTGTGACCGATACTGCGCCTTTCCTCCAGGGGTCTCATCTTGTCTAGCGTTCCTGCCATTTGCAATCCCACACTTGAACGCGCGCCAAGAAACGCCACGCGGCAGGAGCGATGGCGTACCATTCAAACGCCCACTTGTCGCAGAACTAGTGTGACCGATACTGCGCCTTTCCTTCAGAGGTGTCATCTTGTCTAGCGTTCCTGCCATTTGCAATTCCACACTTTAACGCGCGCCAAGGAACGCCACGCGACAGGAGCGATGGCGTACCATTCAAACGCCCACTTGTCGCAGAACTAGTGTGACCGATACTGCGCCTTTCCTCCAGAGGTCTCATCTTGTCTAGCGTTCCTGCCATTTGCAATCCCACACTTTAACGCGCGCCAAGGAACGCCACGCGACAGGAGCGATGGCGTACCATTCAAATTCCCACTTGTCGCAGAATTAGTGACCGATACTGCGCCTTTCCTCCAGAGGTGTCATCTTGTCTAGCGTTCCTGCCATCTGCAATCCCATACTTTAATGCGCGCCAAGGAACGCCACGCGACAGGAGCGATGGCGTACCTGCCAAATGCACACTTGTCGGAGAAAGTGTGACCGATACTGCGCCTTTCCTCCAGAGGTCTCATCATGTCTAGCGTTCCTGCCATCTGCAATCCCACATTTGAACGCGCGCCAAGGAACGCCACGCGACAGCCGCCGCAAAGGCGGGACACACTTTGTCCACGACAGTATGAGCCATTAAAGGCTTTCGCCTTAATAGCACGATCGCTTTTAACGCGGTAGCGTTAAGGAGCTCGTGTCGCAGAAAAGCCGGTGTCGTCGGCGTCCAGTGAGCGATAAATCCCGGCATGCACTTCATAAATAAAAAGCAAGTTCCAAGATGGGCTGGGTGGGAATCGAACCAGGGTCTCCGGAGTGTGAGACGGAGACGCTACCACTCAGCCACGAGTTCTTTTTTTTTCTTTATTGCATGAAAAAACTTCCATAAAAAGGAACAACACTTACTTAAACATGTCCATGTCTAAAGTTACCGGGCTGCTTAATACGATCCCGTCATATCCTCAGCCCGACAATGCACAATCATCAGAACATCAAAAGTCTGGGAGACATACACATGGGTCTAGATACGGCATCCAGTTTGGAGGTTCTTCACGTGCAGCATATACACTTCTCACTAAAGCACACTGCTCCCGAAACACGGATTTCGACGATCTTGGTGGCTCTGCATGCCTGTCGATCATGCGGCTTTTCCAAAGGCTGAACAGTCCCATCAACACAAATAGATCGTAAGGCACGACAGAGTTTTTGTCAGGAGGCAAAAATCTAATTGTATAAGGCGTAATTTCAATGTCCTTTTTAAGAGTTCTTTGTAGTATGTCCCAAAAGAACATAGCATCACGGCACAGAATAAAGCAATGATCAATTGTCTCAGGCACGTTACAGAGACAATTTACCGACCAGGGCACAAACATCTCCTTATTGTGAAGAAATGTCTTGACAGGCAACGTCGCTGTATGTAATTTGAAAAAGAACGTTTTTGCAGCTGCCTGAATGCACATTTGCATAACACGCTTTAGAACAGTGATGTCCAAAAACCCCAGGTAAGGCTGCCGATACAACGGTGTAGGGAACAAAGACTCAGTGAGAGCCTGGGTCATCTGCTTTCTCGAGAGGCTATACAGGTAGTCTACAGAGAAACGCACAGTGAGAAAATTGAAAGTGTCAGCAACCTCCTTAAGGAATCCCCATAAACGCCCCTCACGAGCCTGCCCAGTTGGTGCGAATAAGTAAGGCAAATGTGGACTAAGGCGCCTAATGAGCACAGTTACAAGAAACGGATGGTTCGCCGATTTGAAAAAGAAAAAACGGGAGACAAGTTGATGCACAAACAAGTGAACAAGGCCCACTCCACCAGACTCTAAGGGAAGAAACAAGTTGTCACGCCGCATGGGCTCCCATTGAGAGCGCCACACAAATGTTGCAAATATTCTGTGTATAACTTGTACTTTGCTCCTCGCACAATGCAGGACTTGAAGGACATATGCAAGCTTTGCAAACAAAAATATGTTACAGACCTGTGCTCTAGCAAACACTGAGAGTTCCCTACCCATCCAAGCCTGCGTTTGTCGCCGCATAGGTACGATTTGTGAATCCCAGTAGGCTGCGCTGTTACGAACTTGGTGCAGCGGAACCCCTAGGTACTGAAAAGGACTACAGTCCCAGCATATGCCTCCAAACTGGCTTGGTCTAGTGCCCCAGTGTCCCAACCAAAAACCTTTAGATTTATCTAAATTAAGGGCCGCGCCTGATACATCGCAGAACTGTTCAGTCAAGTGTAAAGCCTCAAGTACACTCTTTTTGTCAGAACAAAAGAGGGCGATATCGTCCGCGTAAGCTAAAATCTTAACTTCACATTGAGCCAGAGAGAAACCACGGATGGCTGCACTGTTAATTATACTGAGACAGAGGGGTTCCAGATATAAGCCAAACAACAGTGGAGACAGTGGACATCCTTGACGAACAGATGATTCCAGTAGTATTGCTTTCGTTAGCTCCTGATTAACAATTAGTCTTGTATACGAGTTCATATAGCACAGCCTTATGCCTTTGAGCAAAACGTCACCAATGTTTGCATTCTCCAAGACCGCGAACAAGAAATTGTGCCGAACTTTATCAAACGCCTTCGCCAGGTCAATTTGAATCAGAGCTACTTGGCCTGTCTCATCTGATACTGTCTCGATTACTGAACGTGCAATATGGATGTGTGTTTGAATACTGCGCCCTCTGATACCACATACCTGATGCGAACCTATCAAGTCCATGATAACCAGCTGCAAACGAGAACAAAGGACCTTGGCAAAAATTTTGTAATCAACATTACAGAGGGAAATTGGACGATATCCTTCAACAGTTTTCAACCGATTAGTATCTTTGCTTTTGGGTATTAATATTGTGTGGCCTGAATAGAAAGTGGGAGGCAGGAAACCCACATCATAAGATGCTTGGAATACTTCCATCAAAACAGGCGTTAGGCAAGACGAAAATGTTTTATAAAATTCGCTAGTAATACCATCTGGGCCAGGAGATTTCTGATCCTGAAGGTCTGAAATGGCTGATTTAATTTCTTCCAAAGTGATGGGTCCCTCTACTACAGCACATTTCTCATCGTCTAGTCGAGGAAAGTTCTCAAGTAAGGAATTATAATCGAAACCCTGATTTGGATCCTTACAACTGCCGAACAGCTTTCGATAATAATCATAGAAAGTAGCAAGAATACTAGGAGCATCACTATATGTGCAATCACCATACTTAATTTCCAATATTTCCTTCGTAAGAGCATTCTCTCTTTCATCACTGAGGGCCCGACGTGAAGGTTGCTCGTCAAGAAACCTTCGAGTCCTAGATCTTATTAGGGCCCCCTTGTATCTTTCCGTCGCAATTTGTTGAAGCTCTGCCTTTACTTTATTAATTTCTTCAACATAGGCACCCGGGCTAACCCTCTCTAGCTCATGTAGCTCAGTTAGAGTGCGCCCAAGCTCACGAAGGTGGTGTCTCTTTAGGAACGCGATTCTTGCAGAGGCTTCAATTGCTAAGTTTTTGGTTTCCTGTTTGAACAAGTCCCATTTTTGAAAAACTGACAGTTCATGGCGTGACCATATGTCTTTCAAACAAGTAGGTACAGCACGCTTAAAGATTTCATCTGAGAGCAGACAGTTATTCATTTTCCACAGTTCCCACCGAGGGTGAAGTATCTGCCGACTGTACCTCCCTACCTGAAGAGACACCATACAATGGTCACTGAAGAAGATGGGCCGCACCCAGTAACCAAACAAATTTGCTAACATGTCTGCAGAAACATAAATTCTGTCAAGGCGGGCATTAGAGGAGAACTGAAAATGAGTGAAATGAATACTGTCGCCTTTTTCCTGCCCCACATCCACAAGGTTATATTCACAAGCCGAATCGTTAAGTAATGCAGCACTAGGGTCATATCTCTTACATAATGCTGATCGGTCCTCATCCCTACAAACACAATTAAAATCTCCCAACAACATAATTTTGCGATCTGTGCACAAATGATTAACTAATGAAAGAAAAAAATGCCTTCTGTCTCGCTGTTTTACAGGGGCGTAAACACAAATAATTCGCCACTGCACACCTGAGATTGTGAGGTCACAGCATATAAGTCGTCCCTCGCCATCTATGCAATAAGACATGGCTGTCATCTCTAGTGTTTTGGCCAGGAATAGCATACACCCTCCGGACAAGCCTCTAGCGTGGCTAACAATAATGTTATATTCCGGCAAAAACGGCTCAAGAGCAGCTTCCGTCTCTTCATCGGAGGACCACTTGGTTTCCTGAATTGCTGCTACAGACACACTCCATTTCTTTAACAGATGTCTTAACTGCTGCTGTCTCCGACGATTACGCATACCCCTGACGTTAAGGGTAGCGACTTGATATGCTGCGACTCTAGCCATTTTTGGTACTAGTCCTTTTAAACATCATCCCCTGGGATGGGGTGGCCCGCCTGCAAATTGGCGGCCTTTCGGGCAGACATCGCCCTCCTCTTTAAAGTCACCCTTCCTGTGGCCTCTACACAGTGTGCCTTCTGGCCAGCACCATCGATACACACCTCATCATCTGCGGGACGCTTCAAAGGCACTGTGTTGTCCATGTCCTCCTCTGAGACACTCAAGGCTTCGGCCCACGAACCTGATTGGAGCACATCGCTCGCTGCCACACTGACAGCCGACAGAGAACCGGACGCACCAGAGATCGGCGCCACAGACGGCTCACTGTTACCCTCCAACGACGAAGGAGAATCAGTGACGAAGGAGGATAGGCGAGCATCCACTGGCAGTATCTTCCCTATTGATTCCACAGGAGGCATATCCAGACGTCCTTCAATGACAGGTGGTTCTTGGGCAGCAAGCGCAGCACTCTGAGTGGCACTCACAGGCGGGCCCGGGTCCGGCGGTTTTGGCTCTGGAGACGCTGGTTCTTGATGGCCAGTCACTGCAGATTCTTCTGAGTTGGTGTGAAGTGCAGAAGGCTTCTGGTCCCCATCAATTTGAGGTTCACGACCTAACTCACCAGTTACATCAACAACCTCTGACACATCCATGATATGTTCGGACGCCACGTCATCTTCTCGTGACCACTGGCCTTGACGCAGTCTATCGGCATAACTTAATACACAGTTCTCCACAGTATGGCCAAAGCGCCGGCACTGGGTGCATCGAGGCGTTCGGCACTGACGCCGTACATGACCTACCCGGCTGCATCGAAGACACAGTGGAGGTTTCCCTGAGATAAGCACTAATGCCTGCACCCCATAAACATTAAGAGTGTGAGGAATTGTACTTGCTGACACTCCGTCCTTGAGCGTGAGGGAGATTTCACGGTTCGCCGTTTCCATGTGCTCCATCCCTGGGCACCGCCACTTTTCACGCTCCACAGATTGAATCGTTCCATAAGGCTCGAAAGCTTCCACAATCCTCCGGTGCTCCATATAGCGTGGAAGCCAGAAGAGCTTAACCTTGACATTCTTTGTATCCGGCTCGAACACCATGCACCGAAGTCCTTTCACAGGGAACTCTGCTTTGTTAATTAGCTTCTGCTTTGAAGAACTACTCTCGCAGGTAACCATCCACACGTGGCTCATTTGGTATTGACCAATGCACAAAATTTCCCGGAGGTCCAAAATCTGTGCAAGTGCGTCTCGAAAGTCAGGTGCTCGGTACGGGCGACCCTTAAGGTCGGCATGCAGGAAAACGGTATTAAAGACAACATTACCGGTGGGCAGGCGTGGAAGGACAACTTTGTACGTTTCGGTAGTGTCCTGAGGAGTCGAAAGACCTCGGCCAACGGCCGATGCGCTGTTTCCAGCAAGCAACATTTTCAGGCTCAGCCGCCCAGAACGCCAGCCACGAGTTCGATGCTTGAAAGCGGTACAAAAGCGCTTCTAGTGAATGCGGTGTTGCCTTAGAAACATGCCGTAGAACGTTATACTGCAGTGTATATCGGTAATTATGAGCATGTTACTTACAGAAGTCGCAGTTACACGAGTAGCGAAGTACGTTTCCGCTACATTTCTTCTACGCTCTGCGCACATGCAGAGCCATCTTGCGGCAAACACAGAAGAACCCCTCCTCGCAATGTGCGGCGCTGTCCCGACACGTGGCGCGCCACTCGCCCCTGACGTTTCGCCGTGCACCCTCACAGGTTGTAGAATCAAGCGTCTTTCCTTTCTTTAGATCACTATCTTCGCTCACCCACTTCTCCCCTTCGGGCCGCGCGGGTACCGGTGCGAGGATGTCCCAATACCCTTGCGTTTAGTAAGTTTTCTCGACGATGTGCAATAACGCTATCGCGTTCCACTCTTGAAGGCGAAGCTTAAGCGTCCTCCAAATTTTATACCCCGCGTGGGGACCGGTTCTCCCGACCTGCGCGGGAGGGTGAAGGGGTATGCGGGGGCCGAGATGGGAAGTCCGGGAAATACGTACGTGATTTCAATGCGCTATATGCGGGCCCCACAAGCTTACCAAAAATGCCCACGGTTACGGCGAAAAGGTCATTTTTGTCGTCAGAGTACCGTAAACGACCGATAAAGACCAACTTTAATTTGTTCTCAGTGGCTACTTAACCCAAGGCACAACCCATCTCCTCAGACCAGTTAGGAGTGCCCATTTGGGTCATCCCTGTCTTGTGGGCCACTTTTAACCATACAGTAGATTAGAATAAATAAGATGCTGGAAAAAGTGATTACTTTTGAAGTGAAAGCTTTATTATGCCAGCCATGTAGCCATGTAGCTTTATTACGCCAACATGTAGCTTATTCGGGCTGTGGCGTTTGGTGCAGGAGCAATGTACAATGCATATTGGAGCATGACTCCAAGCCTGAAAGTCGGTTATTTCGCTCTTCCAGATCAATGGAGCTGAAGCGGAAGCAAACCTTTATCACGACAGCCACAACATGGCTTCGCTGGACGTGTCTGAAGAAGATGGCCTTGAATTAGTAAGACGAAAAATCCTCTTTCATAATATTTCGATGCCCGCGTTCTTCACCCCATTACCAACGGTGCAATACATGGGTTTGCAAGAATAGCTACTTTGAATGAGTGAACAACTTGGTAAGGTAACCACCGAAGTGTCGTTTCAAGAAAGTTCCATGGAATTTTACGTTTTTGGTGAAGACAATTAAAGGAACACGTTAGATAGGAGTACGGCTGCATTTTGAGTAGCAAAGACTTACACATTTATCTGTACGGTAACCTTCGCAATTTGCTCAATTGAAGTGTGGTATGAGTAACTATTAAGCCTTTACTTTATTTCTTTCGTTGTGCACAAAACTAGAAGTTTGCTTGAATATTTCGCCTAGGCAAATGAAGAGCAATGTTTGTTACTGGGCGAGTTGGTTGATTATCATTAAAAAAACACAGCTGGCAGACGATGGACGAGAAGAAGGAGGACACACAACTGCGTTGACTAACACATTTTATTCCGAAAGTTTCAGTGTTATTCGTATTCGCCAAACAAAGTTTCTATTTGATGGGATTACGCCTATAGGCTGCTTGCCACCACATGTGCGCGAAAGAAAAGTCACGAATATTATACATACGAAGCCGCTGTATTCATTTACCAAACAATTACTGCCACAATTTCACATATATCACCACAGCAATGGTGCCGTGTTTCCGTGTAAATTCTGAATCTTCGGGGATATATCGTCCCATGGATACAGCACTCATTCGAATCTAGGCCGATAGTTCTTTTTTTTTTTATGAGATACAAAACTATTATGCCAGCTTAGAATCGAGGATTTATAATTTCTACAAAATTACAGGTCAGTGAAACTGAAAACAATGGCATGAAGGCGGTGTCACCCACAGAACTCTATCAGAGCCTAGCGTTATATTCGCCTACTTCTATTCGTAGAAGACGGAAGTATGGCTCTGACGAGTTGTCGAGTGTCGTTGTCCAAAGTGACCCGTCAACCTTCGGTCTTTATATGAACGACGCATGTAAACCCTCGAGGCAAGGGTGGGAGGCCTCTAACGTTTGCGCTTTACAACTGTTGCATTCTTGTTTTTCTATCGACTTACGTTTGAGGCCAGTTTATTTTTTTTCGTGGCCTTGAACATTTTCCTGGTGTCAGCTTAGAATCGAGGCCGGTCTAGATTCGATGAAATACGCTAGTATGGGATAATGTCCCCGTAGTTTTTTTATATACACTAAAGAATAGATTACTCATTGCTCTTTATAATTTCGCAGAAATTTACTTTCAGACCTGTGATAAAGTCGAATAGCGACGCTTGAGGACCAGTAGAACGCTCTTAGAGGAGAACGCGTGTGTCTTGAGTGGATGCATGGAAGATTACGGGGTTGTACGTTCGTCGAAGAGATAAGGCAAATTACATATTAATGAAGAAACTAACACACTGTAAGGGCATCACATGTGGCAATTATTCTGCGACTTTGATGGTCGTCTCGTTGAGCAGCCAGAGGACCAGCTAGCGGTGATTGGCAAGTGCGTGACTTATGTGGTCTTGTGTTTTCAGCTGGGCATCATTGGACACACGCTGCGAATAAAGCCGGTGCCTGAGATGGAGCGTTCTAGTGACGGCCAAAAGGCCCACATGCTGTACCACGCTGACGAGCCGGAGTTAATCAGGAGGGACTTTGGCAAATACTACGGTAAACAAAAACAACTACTGCTTTTTATCACGCATTCTCCAGCATTGTGAAGAGAACAGGCATAAGTGGCTGTGATAAGTTTAGTTAAACAAAAAGTAATAACAGCAGCAAACACATGTAAATAATTCTTAGGGTTTAAGACACAAAAATATAGCTGCTTACTGCGGCAGCTTTATATACATATATCTGCTTTAGAATGGCATCAGGATGTACTGAAATTGATTTTCTTATACTGCTTATCACAGGTAGTAATCCATTTCTGTTTATTATTACATTTCAAAAACTAAAAGAGGCAACCCTTAGGAGATGTGTCATCTTCACTTGCTGACCCCACTTTCTTATAAAGTAATGCTCGGTCGATGTACGCGCATCCTTTGGCCGATACCTTCAAGTGATGAATTATGTTCGTGCTTTTTGTTTTAAGTGGGCGTTAGCGTTTTCCCTAAGGTGTACTGGCATGCTATTTGAAAAGCAACAAATAATAACATTTGCCTCCTCAGCGTTTGTGAATGCTACCTAGCAAAAATCAATTGCAGCCATCGAAGTGACGAGGGGACCAAACACCCTTCTGTCCAAGACTTTCATGCCCGCGCGATCAGCGACGTTTTAACGCTTCGAATGCGTCTCCACGCAGGGGCAGACAGCTGCACTGACTGCAATCTAAACTACCGGCAGCAAGCATCCTGAAAGTAATTAGTTTCGCTGCGCTTTGGAGATGCATGCTCTTTTTCATGATTAATACAACCGCACAGAAAAACATCAACAATCAAAAATTCTCTCTGTACCTTTGAGCTAGCTACTCAGCTTATAGCAATACGCACTGCTTCAGATGTCGTTATTGTGTGATGTAAGCTTGAAATTACCTAACAAAGGTTTTAATAAAATTTTGCCAGTACGCGTTATGAACTCAATGGGGAGAAAATGGTAGTAAGAAACAATCTATTCTTTTCAAGGGATCCATTCTTGGACACCACAATGACAAAGAAATGAAGGACTTCATATTGAAATGCATTTTTCCGCAACGCTTTCAGAAAATAATGTAGTACCTGCAAGCTTACTCTTCTGCTGCGTATTAGTGTATATTGGCTCATTACGTCACTTAAATGACCTTATTATGCGCGCGTGTGAACATAAAAGATGCTATATATAGTAACCTCTAGGATCTAAGCATCGTGTGTCTAACTGGTGCGTAAAACAGTCGTGTCTATTCGTGATCCAGGTATTCCAGATGACATATCTGCGCTTATGGAGTCGCAAAAAATGTCCCCAAGTAAGTATGCTTCGACCTAACCTCTTCTTAGTTACAACGTGCGGAGCACCACCATTCGCGGTCCTCAAAAAGCTCTCAAGAATAAGGAGAACCTTGTCTGTGAGCCTTAGTCAGACTCAGGAGTCAGCATGCTTAACACATAACCGGGGGCTCACCTCCGGCCTGCGTACTTTTGATGCATGTAGTATAACCGCAAACGCACTGAACACAGACCAAGAACGTGCGGTTTCCGGCATCTAGCATCATGCAATGAAGCTGTGATGGAGAGAATTTTCCATTAGTGTTGCTTGTCAGCGAAAGCTCAAAGTATGGGTACGAGATACCATCAGATCTTTGAGCTTCGTTATGTATTGTCAGGAGTGAAAGTGGTGTACAGCCCTCCATCTTCGGTTACGTTGCATTGTCACGCCACATTCCGGCAGACCCTAGCTACTATCAACAGAGGGGAAGATAATGCCGTATTTACCTAGACGCACATCTGAACGTAAGTCGCGATCCGTGGCCCTCGTGTTCGGCAAACACACCGCAGGGTCGTGCAAGAGCAGCGAGCCACACAATTATAGTATATACCATTCTGCTACACTATTTTTTCTCCCGACAGGGAGACCAGAAAGTCATATGTTTAAAGGAACGTGCAATCGCATGGTTTCTTTTCATCTGCTGACAACAGTGTAAAAAATAATGAATGAGCCAACGGCAGAATGGGATTCAGTGATAGTCAATGTTGGGGGGTGTATACTAAGAAGACATGTCCAGTTGCGACGCTAGGACGTCTTAGTGGGGTGGCTTGATGAGCATCATGGTCGAGCAGTGCGAACAAGGACATGCACAAAAGACGCAGAAGGAGACGAACACAGCGCTGTGTGCGTTGTTTTCTTCGTTCCTTGTGCGCGTGCGTCTGTTCACTCTTGACCATGCAGTTCTTGCGACTAGCAGATGAACAAGAACAAACGTCCGCATGGTGCGCCACTGTGACCATTTATCCTCGCGGCTCTGGTGACAAGCAAGCACATGACGGCATGGAAGGCGATGTATTGCTCTTGATTCTTGAAAGCAATAATACCTATATATACTTCGTCTGTACTTGCAAGTTCCTGGTGAAGAAACGTTCAGCACGACGCACTCCTTGCCTCTACTTCTTTTTATCAAGGGAAATCACAGCCTTATAAAAAATCCAGTCACAGCAACACACGTTTTGCTAAGACGTGAGAGCAATGTATGCCGCATTATACCTAATTTACACATGGCTTCTGAAGGTTTCGCGACCTAGCCAGGACACCAGTGATGAGAACCAATTTACCAATTAACAAATAATAATGAGCGCCGATGACCCATATTTGTTTTATAAATAAAGGGTGTAACATAATAAGCATGCATGCATAACATTTACGAAACAGTTCTGGACCTGACTATGTCAGTCTGTGTGCCCTGCGTGGGGAATTAACAATTTTGTTTTCAGCCAAAATTTATTCCGGTAAATTCGCGTATGCATTACAGCGCGGAAATTATGGTAGATTACTAAATGAAATATCGACTATTCGGAAGCATTTGCATGCACAACATCATATAAGAGCTTGGCGGCCTAAACACTGTCGTTCTGTGGAGGGCGCCCATTAGTCCGCACGTGTGCTTCTTATTTGTTTCCAGTTCAAGGGACGCTTCGGTTTCTCGTTTTATAATGTAGTTTTTCTTTTCTGAGCAGACAAAAAAGCAGTGAGATGAATAACTAACACGCTGGTTTTGTGCGTGTGTTTCCTTTCAAGCTGGCCCTGAATCATCGAACGTTTCCGATCTCATCGAGTCAAGAAGCGAAAGTAAGTTTTTATGGCATCGAAAGTGTGCAGTTGCCGGGCTTAAGCATTACGCGGCATGTTCATCAAAAGTATTGGTTTGGTTTATTTTAAGGGGTTTATAAGGTCCCAAAGCGACTCAACTATGAGAGATGCCGTAGTGGAGGGCTCCGGAAATTTCGACTGCCTGGGGTTCTTTAACATGCTCCGACATCGCACAGCACACAGGCGCTTTGCTTTTCGCCTCCATCGAAAAGCTGCCGCCGAGGCCGGGATTCGATCCCGCACCCTTGGGAACAGTGGTTGAGCGCCCTAACCACTGCACCCCCACAGCGGGGTCAATCGTATTGGGGAACTATGGCTATTTGGCTAGCAGTAATGGCCGCAGTGTATTCGAAGACTATAGTCTAGAGAACATATATCCCCGAGAAAGACAAAAAAAAAAAAAAAAAAAGAATCTTAAGACCTCGCATTAAATGTATTTTGGACCATTAGCGTTTAGCGGGTATAATATATGATAGCGCACGTTGATAGAGTGACCGTATGTCGAACAACATAAAGCGTCAGTGATTCAAAATTTCACAGATACGCTGGCACGCCTGTAATCTTCCGCCGTGACCAATAGCCAGCACGGGCAATATACGTGTACCCAAGAGTTCCCTTGCTCTCCCCAAACAGAATGTCACGAATGCGACATTACCACATTTCACTGAATTCAAGGGATCATCTACTCATACTTGGCAAAAACGTGTGGCTGGATGAGTCCACATTTGCTGTAAAGCATATTTTACCCCATGGAGGAGTTCACGCTTAATTAAGAAAAAAAAAAAAAAAGCTGCGACACCATTGCTGACCGCAACTTGAATTTTCTTTAAATATTTGTTTTCCTGGTGTGAAAATTTAGTTCAAGCCAACGTCAACGCCAGCTTATTCCCCCGTGTCCTTTCAGTCTGGAGCGCAAGGCCACTTGTTTATTGAAAACACAGGGGCTGCCTTCTCAATTGGTTCCTGAATTGATTGCGATTTTTCACAGTAACGCACATGTTTCTTTTGCGAATAAAAGCTTTCCGTTACCTTCTTAGCGCTTCTTCTCCGCTCTAGGTTTCAACAAGGTTGGACTATCGTGAAGATGCCGGCCTAAATATCGCCAGCATGTTCATACATATAGCACGCGTTCACTGCTTATAGGTATTGCTATGGCGGTGGCCATGATCAGCTGACGATTTCTTTCTTTCTTTATTTATTACATACTGCAGGCCGTGAGGCCCAAGCAAGAGTGGATTAAAAACAAATTATTACAGTAATCAGTTATATCAAAATACAAACAAAACAGAACACAAACAGCAGGAAACGAAAAATGATAATAGCAGAGCATGAAATTATGCTAAACATGGTCAATGATCAGGTCAAGAGACTGTAGGCAGGAGGCTGGCAAGCTGTTCCAATCATTAATGGTCTGGGGAAAGAAAGAGTGTTGAAATAATCTAGACTTGGCAAAGTACGCGGTCAGAGAAAGAGGGTGGGAGTGTCGGGTTTGTCTTGTGTTCGATAGTATTAGGTACTGTGAAGGATTTTTTCCAAGTGTATGATTAAATATTAAAAATAAAAATTTTGATCGAAGAAATTTTCGCCGAGACTGAAGGGTAGGTATTGAATTCGATTGCATTAGTGCAGAGACAGAGACAGTTCGACTGTACTGCGAAAACATGAATCGGACAGCTTTTCTTTGGATTCGCTCTGATGCGTTTATGTTGGTAATAGTACATGGGTCCCATAAAATACAGGCGTACTTTAATTTAGTTCCTATAAAGATTTCGTATGCTATCCTTTTAACTTGGAAGGGTGCATCCTTTAATTTATGGCGCAACAAGCAAAACTTTCGAAATGCTTTCCGCTTTTCCGCTTTTGTTGAACGATTTCTTGCGATGTGATCTATTTTGCACCGCGCTTTACTCATTTAGCGATCATTTTATCACATTTATGCCTGTCTTAGACACTTTCCTGCTCTCATGTAGTATTTTACAGCACTTGCATTAGCTCGGTTCTGCAGCTAGCACAGAACCGGGTTAAGTGGAGAAATATGGGAGAGGCCTTCGCCCTGCAGTGGGTATAAGGCTGAGGATGATGATGATGTTCGTTCGCCCTCTTTTCTGCAGCATGAATGCTGAGTAGTTATCGCTTTCGCAGCGTTCATTGAGCAGCTTTTTCAGGCCATGTTATTTGGGGTGTTCAGTCACTGAAGTTTCGCCACTTTTACAGCGTTCATTCAATCATTTTACGCGTGTTACGAATGATTCAAAACAGCGAATGCGTAAGCGTCAGGAACCTCAGAAAGGTAGCTTGAAGCAAAAAGAGACAATTTTCAGCGTCTCTAAGGTTGTCCGCTAAAATCAACGCCATTACCTAACTGATTTGCGAGAACACCAGCATCTGAAGGAACGAGCCCACAGTCGCATATAGTTTGCAGCTGTTTTCAACCATCACCACACGTGGGTATTATTAAAAACTAAAGGTCCCAGGAAAGGAGAGGGGCAAACAATGCGCATTAGCTTTGTATGGACACGTGGTTCCACATGCCATTCGCGGAAGTAAGAATTGGACGTCAGTTCCCTAATGTGTGCTAGTGATACCCGGTTATTGTTCGCATAGGCCGAATTTATGTGCAAAAAATCTCCGAGCCTGCATTTTGGGGCCTTTTGATCCGATATTACGGAAGGTTCCAGAAGAGAGTAACTTTTTGTGCCGGACACTGAAGTGAATGAAGCAGTCAGGAACAATGCGGCAATGGCTATAACCTTTTTTTTTTTCTTATTTTGCTACTAATGTTTATTTCAACAGAAAGCCGATTACCAAGCACGATATTCCCCGAGGTGCACGTTGTGGCGGATTATCTGTACACAAAGGCATACGACTTCAAGTACAAAAAGATAGTAAAAAGTTTTGCCATCATGGCCAATGGGGTAAGTGCAGACGTACTTTATCCAATTGGCAGGCGTTGGTAGCTGTCATGCGCGTTATATCCCTGCGTATACAGACAGTAAATAATACAAAAGCAGTGAGAAGCACTCGGAAAACGTCCCCAGTGTGTCATAGGCAGTTTTTAAGCTTCATAAAAAGGAGCACTAAGGGCACTGAATCCAATAAATGTTCTTAGTGAAAATTGGTTATCTGCCTCTTTCGCGCTGCGCTGGCGCATATCCGGCAAAATAGAAGCATTCATTCGTAAAAGAATCAGTCTTAAACATTTATATGCTTTAAGAATGAAACACACATCAGATACGGGAAGAAGTAAGTAGGCCTCATGGTAGTAGAACAGCGCAAGGCTACGGCACACAAGGAGCGAAACATAGAAAGACACACGAGCGCTTTCACTGTTTCGCTCCTTGAGTGCCGTCCCTTGCGCTGTTCCATTACCATGAAAGAAAGAACTAGCGCGCCAACTAGCTTTCTTCTTTACCTCGTATCTGCGACCATCAAAGCAGTATATTTAGCCGGGAAATAAACATTCATTAAGCTTCCACACATATCTAGTTCATGACATGAAGGTGCACTCCTCTACTTTTGTCACCTTTACACAGAGGGGACACAACATACTTTTTTGTCGGATATGAGCGAGTTCCGCTCCGGATTCAAAAGGAGTTTATCCTGCAGAAACTCCCGTTGAGCCTCGCTATCTATTTGGTGTCGCTTGCTTGCCCAGCAACTAATGTGCCAAAAGGAAATATTAAACGTGCGCAAATGCCTGTAAATACTTAGAAAAAAAAATTAAATAGTTTAAGCTGAACTGATATAGAGTTGGTAATTCATTTCTGATTTATTCAAGGCAAACTTGAGATATGCGAGCCTAAGAACTCCGAGGGTCCAAATTAAGATCGTCGGAGTCACCGTGACGAACACAGTAAGTTTCCCCACTTTTATTTCTAGTTCACTTGGGACACTGGTGTGCACTGAGTGCCATCCGTTACACTTTTTCTTCTTTTACTTAAGGAAAAAGAAGAGCCGTACATGGTGCATGTTCGTGGCTATGAAGAAACTCGTAATATCCTTTACGAGCACACACTGTGGAACTTCACAGTATACACCAGGCGGCAGGCCTACTTCAGGACTGCTGACATCGTCTTTCTCGTCACAGCGTGAGTAACAGGTCTACTTGAAACCTTCTGGCATTGCCTTTCTCACCACAGCATGAGTGACCGATTTACAGTGAGTGTCCTTATTTATTTGCTTTCATATACTTAAATGTCTCTAAAGGTGGGGCACTACATTTGAAGAGTGATATACGTATTAAGGTCTTCCGGATAAGAAACCTAAGGTGTCCCCGACTTATGTTCTGCATCGACAGAATACTGCTTTTTAATCAAAATGACGCTACCTGAACAGAAAATACAGCCTTTGGATCCTAGAAAAAGCAACAAATTAACATGTAGTTTCGCCGCCATTGGGCGTTTTCGGAAACGAATTCCGATGAGTGAAGATATTTTCTAACGGCGGATCTCTGAGGCTTGGCTACACCGTCATTCACTTACAAACAGCGATCACGGAGCCTTTTCGGCCTTTACGTGACCGAATATAGCAATGCTGAAATGTTAAAATGCGATTTTTTTCGGCAATGAATGGTTTTTCTCCCGGAGGAGAAACATCAAAATAGACAGGAAGGGGCGCAGGGTCTTGTTAGTTCAGAAATAAAAAAAAATAAAAAAAGTCCGAGAGCACTGTGGGATCTACACTGCAGAAATGCGATAGCGTGAGCTTTGCTGCTGCACACGGTGCATTGTGTTTGCTCTCATTATCATTATAATCTAAATGCACCGTCATTATCATTGCAACTGTCATCATTGTCATTATCACTAATTGCAGCGTCATTGTCATCCCTACTCTCATCCGAGGATAATTATGATGTGCATTTCACGATCCCGGGCGAGGGATCCGAGGGAGGGTGTTTCAATTCCCGGTGGGGAGAGGATTTTTATTTTTCTGACGACGCCATCAGGATTATGGACAAGTGACACATCAGCGCACAGATCCCCTGCACAGATCCCGCGCACATCTCGCATGCAACTCTCGCCCATGGGATTTCGTTTCATGAGTCCACAAAGGCTTTTGCCTTTCTGGACTCATGAACTAGTGATACGTGCATGAACTAGTGATACGTGAGGAAGCTGTGTTAAGCATGGTTATGCATTGTTTAGCAAGGTTGGACATGGGTTGACAGTTTGAATTAGGGAGACGGTTAAGCTTCGCCTTGAGCGCGTGCGCGGCGGTGAACCAGAGGCGAGTCACGTGGTTAGGCGCGCCTGCCGGATGAGCGAGTAACGCGGTTAGGTCCATGCTTTCAAGGCCACTGGCACGAAACGAACTGACCTTCAGCTTTTCATGCGAAAAGTGGAAATAAAGCTCCAAAAATGAAAACTGTTGCTTCTCGGTGCTCTTTTGAAAGCCATCCGTGACACTTTGGCAGGTTAGTATAGTGCCCAGGAGAATCAATCTATACATTGATATGGTTTGGCTTAGAGGGCTTAACGCTCCAAAGTGACCCAGCCTATGAGGGAGGCGACAGCGCACAGTATATTCTCGCGCGAATCTCAAGGGCCTTCGGGGACCTCGCCTGTGGACGGTGCGCGCAAATTGCACAGCTGTTTCATCGAAAGACGCGGGAGTTTCGATGAGAAAGATGCCAGAGAAAGCAGGTTCTCGGTAATTTTTTTTTCTCCGCTTTGGCAGATAGCGCTGATTACGCATGGCTTGTAGGAAAATGGGATATAGAAAGGAAGCTCTTCGATTTCACGGCTGAGCAGCATGATCGGAGAACGGGCTCGGTTTGCGCCTCTTCGTTTAAGCGCTCGTGCTTACGCCAGGGCTTAATTGCGGCCGGAGGTATACGCGCAAATAAATGGAAGGAGTGATATTGTTCAAACTAAGAAGCATTGACTCCGTGTGCAGTTTGAAAAACATGATTTGCCCTGGACTTCTACCTTCCACGCATCAGCTCGACAAAAGCGTGCCGGAGACGAACGTTGTCCCGTAGCATGGCTTGTTCACTTGCAAAGTGCGCTGGACGGTATTTCTTCAAAAAGTAGAAATAACGAAGATTGTTTTGTTTTGTTTCAGGCGAAACTTGTCGGAATGGAAAGGAAACAAACTTGAAACTTGGGTTGGAGGTAAGAAAAACGCACTCTCAGCGCATTAACTAGTGCGTTTTCTTCTGAAGAAAACTGATTGAATGTCTGCGTAACAAAACAGCCAGCCTAAACCCTTGCAAGTCGAACTGGATGCATTAATATTTCCCAGAGTAATTGAGCAGCGGGGTACGTTGTACTTACCCACTATAGAGCACCACTTAACGCATATTTTAAGCTCGAAATGACACTAGGAATAATCGAGTGCAGCATGAAAAGGGGTAAGGAGGCTGTGGAAACAAATCGCTGTTGACGCTTCTGAACCTGGACGCGTCACGTTAGTGCTTATCTTAAACAATGAACCTTTGCTCACACTTGTCATAATATATTTATAGGCTGAATAGAGACTGACAATTCGAATTGACTTACGAACTTCGGCGTAAGGAGGTTCATGTGGTGAGATGGGGAATTGCATGTCCTTGCAGAACCCGATAAAAAAAAGAATAGAGGCAAAGGGTTAACCCCGCTAAGCCTAAGTAACCAAAGCGACAGCTTGAAAGCCCGGTAAAGCTTCGCTAGACTTAGTTATTGCTTGATGGCAATGACTGACGTTTAGCATCTGATTCGGCTCGTCTTCGTCGGCGTTCGGAAACGTCATTGCGTCGCTTGGCGAGATGGGCTTCACGTTCTTCCGATGTCTCGGCGGCACGTTTCGGTCGCCCCGCCTCTCTTCGTCTCTGTGCGGCAGCCTCTTGGTGAGCTACGTCCACTGGATGATCGGATGCGGCCTGGTCGTCTTCGCAACCTCTGAGACGCAGACAGTTCACAGGCGTCTCGCTTGGATCATCCATGGCGACTGTTGCCGTTAAATTGTTGGAAGCTGTTGCAATCCGTTGGCACTGGCTAAGAGGAAGCTACGGTTGAGTGACGCGCTACGGCTCCAGCGTAGCTGCGGTTGAGTGACGTCATGGTTGTCACATGACTAGGCCCATAGCGTGCTGTTACTTCGGTTTCGGCGGCGGCTGAGTGACGTCATAGCTACCATGTGGTTTCTCCTCGGTTCAAAGACAAACACGAGCACACGCGCACACGGCGAAGAGGTACGGAGGAGAGTAGTAAATGCTTTCGCTTTTAAAAGGTAAGTGCAGGGGTTAAGTGACAACGTTAATATACAGAATTTTTTGTATAGTAGTATATTAATAATTATACCGCACACGTGACCCTCGCGCATGCTAACTGCTAATGCTGAGAGCACGCCTGCTGAAACGGCGATTCGGTCACATTTTTTAAGGCGAAAGCCTGTAATGGCTCATGCTGTTGTGGACGAAATGTGTCCCGCTTTTGCAGCGGCTCTAATTGGTCGAGGCGGGATGACGTCATAGAGGTCTCGATCAATCACAGAGCACCACCACAGTATGCGCGAATGCGTGCCTTATATGGCCATATCCCAAGCAATTAAAAATTACGAATGAATAATTAGGTATCACCAATTAAGAGCTAATTAATACCCAATTAGATTGTTATTCTTAACTAATTAATTACTAATTATTTACTAATTCATTGCACTCCTTAATTTCTACTTTATAAATACTTATTTATTGACTAATTAATTAAATACCTAATTACTAATTAGTGCCAGTTGCGTAGCAGAATGCGGCACTCAGGCTTTCGCCTTTCACTACTTTAGTCGCTAAAGTCCCTCGTAATTTTTCATATTTTTTTTTTGTTCCAGGCTACGCATACGTCGGTACTGCCTGCACCGACTGGAAAGTGGGGATGTCTGAAGAGCGGCCGCACAGTTTCTACGGTGTCTACGTCTTCACACACGAGATGGCACACGTGTAAGAAGGCTTTTGAGTTAGTTGTTTTCGCGTCGGCTCATTTTTTTTTTTTTACCTGATTTTGCAACGGAGTGGTTAGCGGCTCACATCGGGAGTAAGCTTGGGCGTCGACTTCGAACGATGGAGCAACTCATCACGTGACCATCGGGACACTTAATTACGATTGTGGCACGGTGTCATCAGCAGCGAGAACAAAGGCGAGCCCACGAACGCCGCGCAAGCTGCTGTGCGTTCGCTCCAGCCGGCCTAGGGAGCGTTCAAGGATAATAAACATCGCCAGCATAGTGGTCGCACTCTTTACCGAACACGCGAGCAGGGTTTGAACTTTCCGTTTTGGTATTATAAAAATCGCAGTTTTCGGAGGATTCTGTGTCGTACATGCTAGGCATATCACTGCGACTTACTGAAGTGGAATAATGAGCAGAATGCACAAACGTTTTTTTAGCAATAGCTATACTTTGTGCTGTTCCTTGCGTGTGCTTGTGGATCCAAATTTGAGCAATAAGCATGCATTCCTGCCGCGGGTTAGAAAGATAGATAGGGATGAGGATGGAAGGCAGGGATGTTTACCAGAAAGGCTTCCAGTTGGCTACCCCACACTGGGAAAAAGGGATAAGGGGATTAAAGAGAGGAAGAGAAAGGGGACGTGGAGCACAGTCAGAGTTTGTCAAACAAGCCGGTGGCAGTTAGAAAACTAAACAGTGCCTTGCCGCGGGTTGATCTAGATTAGGTGCAGTGCCGTATATGCAGCAATTTTTTTTTTTTTTCATTTTCGTTTCTTCCAGCCTCGGGTGCATGCACGACGAATCTGGCCCCAGAGGATGGCCTCCAGGTATGATCGGCTCTGCAGACTGCCCTTGGAAGGATGGCTATATGATGAGCTACGAATTCAAAGTTCCCAACATGTACAGATTCTCCTCGTGCTGCGCACGGGAAATAATGAACTTCTACAAGTGAGTTCAACCGTTGCTTCTTCTTCACGAACTCTCCAGTATATAGTTAAAAGATTCGGTTAGCCTGGCATCTATTCTACTGAGCGTCATTGCATGATAACTTGGTTGTAAGGCTGGTGGCGTCGCAAAACATTTATTCAAGGGCATATACTGGAGAAAGTAGAGACTATTCTTAAGGGCCAGCCCTTCACAAATTCTATAGAATGGGCTCCGGTTGCCAAATTCTAGTTGCTGACGGTTGCCAATACAGAAAAAAAAGTATGGAGGACTTTTAAGGTCCGCATTTAGGGTTGTGACGTTATAGGCCACCATGTGACATATAAATTCCCGCTTTAACCAAGACGTATGAACGTACCAGCGTAGCCTCGCTATGACCTGGCTGACTCAGCATCTAAGAGCTCTGAAAGGCTAATTTTTATTTTACGTTCCCACCTTAACCTTAAATAAGCAACGCTAGTTAACTGCTGCATCCTGTTTTCTGATATCATGTAGGTTGGTTAAGTCGCAATAACTATCAATTAGAATCAGTACACGGCCATGCCTGCTGCCGGCTACCACCTGCCAGCGCCATACCCATGATTGTTTCGCTCACTACGCCGACGCCGACACCAACGCCAACGCCGACGCCATATTCTGAATTTTGAGTAACAGGACCTTTAACGTTGTCGCGTTAAAGCGCACGGATAATGCGGCCATAACTAAAAGCAAGCTAAACGTGAAATGCTATTCGCATACGCCTCGTTTTGCACATGACTTCACTCAGCTAAATTATCGGTGGCTGATGATAATGACGATTTTGACGAGGTTGAGAAGCTTAACCACTTGTTTCTTTAACTGAATTTCAGCCGTCCAAACTATACCTGCCTCAGCCAAGTAAATAGCCCAGAGAAACCGGTTTTTTTCGACCGGTTCCCAGGAGAAAAACAGAGCGCGGACATGTTCTGCAGGAAGGTATACTACGAATACGGCTATGGAAAGGCAGATCAGGCGAGTTTTTACACACCTTTCATTATTGTGCTTTTTTCTTTCATACAACCACACTTCTAAGCAAGCTTGTCTACAAAACAGTCTTGTAGATTCCCCGTGAATCCTTCCTCTGCAAAAAATGACAAGAAATCTTAATGCAGTTGGATGTGAAACTGAAAGCTCGAGTGAGTAAGAGAATGAATCAAGAGGGTTTTGGTCTGACATACTTTGGTGTAAGGAATAACGGCAATACTTCTGCCAGGCGAATGCGCAGAACCCAGGTTAAAATGAAGTGCTGTTTCGGAGACACTTGCTATAAGTGTCAGTGCGCCCTTGTGCTCACTGCACGCGACCAAGCTTATTGGATGCTTCTTCAAGGAATGACACCACTTTCGCTGTTAATTGTGCGCACAAACAGAGTCAAAAGATTAACCTTAATTTTCGACCTGTGATATATGTTCAGCGATAATGTGACCTTTTAGATGCCTTAACAAAAATTATAAAACTTATAATCTAATTTCGCTCTCCCCGTTACACGTGAGGGAAACCGATAGGTTGACGCGCCTAACGCTTCGTTTTATCTTTTCAGGCATGGGGTAGCCGTAACTGTTGCTATAAGTGCTACTACAAGAAGGGCTCAACTGATTACAAGTACGCATACGTCGCCGATGGAACATCATGCGGAGGAAAAAATGTAAGCGCAGCTGGTTCGGAAGGCAGCGTCGACTTTTGGCGCGCACGACTTCAACAAAGAAAGCTGTATTTGTATACGGGATGCACTTTGGCTTTGCAATATGGCTTGCGTTAAGGTTACCATTGTAGAAGGTCGAAACGAGGGTGCTTCACGGTCAAAATACTAAGTTCATATGGTTGTGGAGAGGGGAAGCCGGTTAGTGACCATCTGCTCTCGTAGGATCGAGGTTGACTTGACATAAGACATGGGTGCACAAGAGATATTTTGCAGCTGTCGGTACTTCTCGTTCCAATCAAATTTAATGTATTTCAATGATCCCATTATACAAAAAAAAATTACAAAACAATATTCTTCGAATCGTAGCTTGAACCTAACTATATGTCTAGAACAACCAAAAAACACAGAAGCCAATATTCAAGAAAGGTTTAAATAGTGGTATGGCCGTTGATACGACAATCATGGTTATCGAGAAAAAAGAAAATAACAATAACAGAATAAATAGAAACCACAACAATTCAGAGTGTGTGGAGCAAATGAACAGCTAATATGTCAAGAAAAGCATGCTAATAGTTTTGTTTTTGTTTTGTTTTTTGTTTTTCAAATATGAATCGCGACTGCCTTCCTTTATCTTAAGATACAAAGCGTGCTTAATGCACAAGACATGGTCTTGCGTCAAGGTCAAGTACCAAACAATAATGTTTCATATTTTCTGAGAAAATGCTTGTAGATCTTAAATGAACTGAAATTTTGCTGCATAACTTTGTGCTTGCAAAACGGGGGGGGGAAAAATCTACTAGTTTGTATTAAGATTGTGGTATAGCCTGTTCTTATCATAAAAAAAGACGGTCATTACCCCCAAAGCAGGATCATGCGGCTTTGTAAGCGATACGAATAATTAGAGGCAGCTAAAGGATTAATCCGTTCGCTATTCTTTGCAGTGCAGCTTTTTTTTTCTTTGTGCATTCATGCGACCTACGCCCGAAGATCACGGCTTCTGCAGGATAAAAAAAAGTGATTGGCAATAAAAAAAAATACATTTAAAAGGATGAAAGGCAGACTGTTGAACAAGCCCAGCCATATATCGTTTTAATAAAAACATAACCGAGGGAACCTAAAGGACTTACGAGCGATTAATGCAATAGCATTGAAATCCAATCGCTTGCTGTATTGAATTGTTGGTTGCCTATTTGGTGCGAGTGTTAGCGTTTTTTATGAAATCAGTCATGTTAATTTATGTTAATTAGTAATTGTAAACTATGATCACCAATCGTACGTAGTAAATATGGTGATGCCAATTTTCAATGTGATAATGGGTTTGTTGGGAGTTGATTATTTTTTTAGTATAAGTATCCGTATAGATTGTCGATATATTTTGATGTTATGAATTTTGTCTTGGTTGGCCATGTTCTGACTTTGAAGGTCTTCTAAAGTCGCTACTGGTTTGGCAACACCGAGTTTTTGCGCCCATAAATCATCTGTTTCCATATTAATCGATTTTCTGGCTCTTTATGAATATATTCCGGCGGCATAGAAATACATGCATGGCTGAGAAAACTGAACTGAAAGATGTGCAGACGCATGTCTCAAAACACACAAAGAAAAAAAAAAGAGTAGCTGCAGAAACAAGCCTTCATGCGCCTTCTTTGAAAAACAAAGTAACCTAAAAATGGGGTTTGTTTCTAACACTGTATCGAAACATTCATGATACACACTGAACTATAAATATGGGCAGGGTAAGGAGTAACGATACTCATTTTTGTCAGCTGTCGAGACCTTTTTTTGTCTTTAGCTAGCGGCGCTGAATGGGATCCACAATACACTTGAGAGAAAAAACCCATCACTTGGTTACTCTTAAAGAAGACAGTATTTTGTATGCTCGTTCTCGTTTTCACTATGCGTCTACCAGTGTAATTCGGCCCAGTATATGCGTGATTAAATCATCTACTTTTTCTCCAAGTTGAAATCTAGGCGCAATGGCACTCATGCATCCAAACGTTTAGAGTTTAAGTCTACGCAGTAAATGAAACCATAACGACCATAACAACCATAACAAGAATAACGAAAAAGCGATCACTGTGGTTTCAAAAGCCGTATTCAGTAAGCGCGTGTTACGATAGTGCTCTTTGTATGGTATGATTTAGGGCTGTAGCAAATGTGGCATCCATCGAGAAAGTACTGCACAATTACAAGCGATATATTCTATTGCACATGATCGCTAAAGTCGTACTATAAAGACATATAAAAAAAAAGGTGTCAAGAGCTCACTGGTCATCCACACTTCTTCGCATTGCAATCTTTCGGTTCTAGTCTGTTGACAGTAACCAAGCTCACAGAATTTTCACTACCCCTCTCTCTCTTTTTCTCTTTTTTTTTTTAACACCAGTGAAAAAAAAAAATGAAAGGGGTAGTGACGGCGCAATCCTTCACATGTTCTTAGCTCACTATGGTTGTTATGACATTCTATTTTTTTTTTCTTTTCTGAGGTTTTCGCTTTTCTGTATGTTGACCGCTAACAAATATCCTTGTTGTTCTCTCGTAGGTTTGTATTCTAGGAAACTGCACAGCACGACCGGAAATAAAGAGACTGGAATGACCTTCTGGCTTCTGATTCCATATGCAAGCAATGTACGGACAAAAATATCTCGTGGAGTCTATTAAATTGTTTTTGCGTAACACATTAAAGTTAAGTACCTTTTCGCTTTGGGTCATATAACGTGTCTCCTGAGTAACTGAGGTGCGCTTATGCCGCTTCTACTCATTATTTTTGCGATCGACTGTTACGTCTTCACCCGTTAGAAAATGCAGAATACGTGAGAAGGCAGAATACGTGAGAAGAATGCCTTTACAGTCGAAATTATTGAAGCGTACACTGGCGTCTACGTAAGCTTCCTACGCGGTCGCCTTGTAATTCTCTGGATTAGATTAAAGACACAAGGAAATTACCAGTTACAGCGGTGGCGTAGCGGCAGAACATCCGCCTCGCATGCAACAGGACCGGGGTTCAAATCCCGGTGCCGCGCAATTCTCCACCGGATGAAAAAAAATAAAAAAAATTCCACGTGTCGATGGGATTGCATAGACAGGTTTGGGGTGCGACCTGATGCCGGTGAACACCTCCGGCAATGCACTCCCTCACCAGAACAGGAGTTGGCCACCCTGGTGCAGTAATTGGCCGCACCCTCCTATGATAATCTCCATAACCGGGTTAAGTGGAGAAATATGGGAGAGGTCTTCGCCCTGCAGTGGGTATAATCAGGCTGATGATGATGACAAGAAAATTCTTTCGCTTCGCATTTTTATATAGCCTGTGAAAATTATCGGGAAGCCCCTGGTGTCCCATAGATGTTATGCGCTGGTGATGCAAGACAGATAAGGTGTAGGAACGCGTTTTTTTTCTTTTTTTTTTCACAATTCGTATTATGGACAGATGCGGCAAAACATGTTTACAGTTGAGAAAACTACATTTCCACGCAACAGTGATAACGCCAGGGAAACTGAAGGGCAAAACCTTTCTTCCCGTCTGACACTGCGTAATTTTGTTAAATTATAAGGAAGTAGACAGAATTTCACGGTATTACCAACACATGACAAGGCGCGTGTTTAGGAAGCTGCAGTGACTATCGTTTATATGAAAATCATTCTTTTTGAATGCCATTAGCTTGGTAGAAATTCTCTCAAACTGTTGTGTGCTATGAACGCAGTTGAAATTTAATGCCGTGTGAAACAGCACAAATGAATGGCCGGAACAGCTATACAAGACGGTGCTCGTCGTATTTTATTGTTTTACACATCCTTTCGGCGAACTGCATTTGTTTTTAGGCATAAATTATACGCTTTTATCTCCCATCCTCTGCAAACAGACGCGAACTCCGTAACGAAGTGACGCTGATTCCGAAGCTGAAGAGAGAACGAAAGCCGACACTTTTCATAAAGTTCCAAAATTTTCCTTCCCAACAGTGTCCATCAGGGAGGAAAAGCACCAATTCTAGCGTCGCGGGCGAGATTATAACAAAAGCATGCATTTCGAAGCCAGTGACGCTCCATGTGACACTTGTGACATGACAGGGCACAACAACCGCGACGTTAGGCTATACCAACACAAGAATTTCCTAAAGTATATAGCGAAACATTTACACAGTGTTGAGTTGGTGGAGCACTGCATGGGATTCGTGGGGGCAGTGAGGATCCGAACAGCGGCATGGGGTACTCCTTTCTGCTGTTGCCTTCATAAACCTCATCCTCTCGAAAATTATTGGCTCGGCTTAGTTCATGGGTTTTAACATCCCAAAGTGATTGCAGGTATGAGGGATGCTATATGGGAGAACTTCAGGTAATTTCGATCACCTGGGGCCATTTAACGTGCACTGACCGTGCACAGTACATGGACGTCTTGCGTTCCGCTTCCACCGAAACTGGGTCAAACCCAACTCATCCCGCTCAGTATTCGCCACTGAGCCACCACAGTAGGTCTAAAATAATTTACCCGCAGCGGTGGATAAGAGACTATGGCATTCAGTTACTAAACCAAGGAGTGAAATCGTGTATATCAGCCGCATGGGCCGCGCTTCAATGGTAGCGAAACACGAAAGGCATCCGTTAGCTATGTGACGTCAATGTGTGCATGTTAAAGAACGCCAGCTGGGTGATATAAATCAATCCGCAGCCCTCAACTACACTGCTTCTAATAGCTGATGTCCAGATCCAGGACGTTAATTGGCACATAGCATGCTAAATCTCCAAGATGAGTCCTAAATCCCTCTGAAGAAAAAATGCGTAAAAAATTATGGTGGACACTTAAGCTCCACCTTAAACGGTATGACGCTATAGCGTATAGGCTACCAGCCCACATTAAAGCGCTGCTTTTATAAAGTCGCATGAACGTGCCTGCGTGGCCTAGGAGTATAATGCGAATGCATGGGTCCTGACAGGCTGATTCTAATATCACCCTCCCATATGAAAGGAGAGGCCCGAGTTGACAGCTCTTGCCAAACTTAATGTCAGGCAGCCTAATGTCCAGTTAGGGCTAGGCCATGTCGGCTTCCGGCTGTCGCCTGCCAGCTCCGAGTGGGGGCAGCCTCTCGAGAAGCTCCCGTCGGCCGATTTCTGCCGGTCAGCCGCCAGCGCACACGTAGACGAGCTGAAGAGAGGTATAGATATTTCACGGACGCATGGACGCTGTGCTAGCCGATGAGGAACTTTCCAGCGAGTCTTTCTCCAAGGTCCTCGCAGATTACGCGCCATTGTCAACATAGGCTCGAATACCACACTCATATGTCAAAACACTAGCTTGGTGACTGTCACTGCTACAAATTTAAGTCTTCTAATGTGACCATGCTTCCAGGGTTCATTTAATGACTGGAACCATTGTTAAAGCCTCATTGTAATTAAATTTTAGGAAAGGAGAACAAAGAAGCGAAAGAAAAACAAAAAGAAAAGGATTATAAAAGTCATTCAATGTTTTTTTTTTTTTATTATTGCAGCGCTAAGGTGCACAGGTAATTCCAGTGATTGTAATTTTTCTTTTCATTGTAACTAGCAGCGATTTAACATACAAATATTTCCCTTAGAAGTGATTAAATAAACAAAAAAATACTTGTGCTTCAGCTCTGGTCAACCCTGGTTGAATTGCGAAAGCAACGGCGGAAGCATCTTTTGCCTGCTACTTTATTCCCCTATCACGCCCTATCAGTGCAAGGTGCTACATTATTGGGGACACTTAAGCTCATACTTTAAGGGTATGACGCGAGAGCGTAAGCTACCAGCCCACATATAATGTCACGCTTCAACCAAGCCGTATGGACGTCCCTGCTTGTCGGGGTAACGAGAATGCAAACGGTTCTGGCAGACTGATTCTGATATCACCCTCCCATATGAAAGGAGGGACCCGAGTTGACAGCTCTTGCCCGTGGCAAAGGAGTAACGTGGATGCAAATATAATGGCAGGCTGATTTTTATCTTTTATTTATTTATTTATTTTTTATGAGGAGACCGTAGCTACGCCTCTTCATGGCGTAGCTGCCTCTTCACGGCGTAGCTGAGTCACCCGAGGTCTCGCTCTGGCTGTCGTAGTATTGCTTTCACAATAAAAGGAAGATCGGATATCAAAGCGATCAGGAGACTTTCAAGACGAAACCCGATAGTATTCGAGTTTTCTAACTGCTTTGTGTGTTTACGGCAGTTTCCTTGCTGCATTACCAGCACATAACCGCCAGAGGATTTTAGTCGAGCGCAGTAACCACTGCGTCTCCTCGGCAGGACCTTTCAAACCTGTGCCGCATTGCTTAATTGTATCATTACGTGTGTTCATCATTGTTTTTTGTTCATTTCTTTTATTCTTACCTCTATGTAGTGCCCCTTGAGACATTTACGGTATGTGAATAAATAAATCAATAAATAATTAATTGAATGCTTAGTCCGAAAAGAAGGGAAGTTTGCGATCATTGATACAAAAGCCGACGCGCTTTGATGATATGTGCTGCATTGAAACGTTCGTCTAATCTCCGAGCTGATTTTTAAATTTCGTTATTGCTGCATAAGTGCCTCCTCTACTTAATTTGGCGTTTGTTGTGGGTCACAAGGCTGAGCGCAAACGCAAGCTTGCAGCTCGTCAACTCTCACTGAACGGCTTTAAAGAATACGAGCTATTGTCAAATCCACCTGTGCACATTCGCATGGTACGTTCACGCAGATACATTAAATGCGCATTCATTGGTTAGAAGCTGTTCTGCCTCAAGGCATGAAAAAGGAATCCGACATTGAAAGCTAAACAAAGTATCTTGCGAGTAGACGTTTACTTCCTGATTGCATTCGAAACTGCAGACCGTTCACTTCGCCGCGCAGATCGGGGAATGTTTCCTGTTTGTGTGTCTCAGCCCGCGTCGCCACTGAGATATGCACGTGCCGAGCCTGAGTGAGTCCTCGTTTCTCCCTGGTTCCATTGCAACCGCATTGCCTTCATAAAGTGCGGCGTGCTTCTCGTGTGTAGTGGCTGCCGTTATTTCAATTTCTTGGCTGCACCAATGGCAACGGAATTGCGGAAAGATCTGGTAACTTCACGCTCTCTTCCGCCTGTCACACGAGGCTACGCGGTCCCGCAAGGCTGACTGCAGTAAATAACGGTACTACATTTTCCGGGTAGCGTCGACAAAAATAAACATGGTCAATGGTGCGATCTTCAAGTACGAATTCAACGATGGGTATTTCCAGGCACATCGCAGTGGAGGGCACCTGATAAATTTCAGCCACGCGGAGCTCCCTTAGCTTGTTCCTAATTAATTCACGGTGTTCGTGCATTTTAATTAGGCGCAGCTGTCGGGACCCAGAAGTCATTCACGAATTTTCTACGTCGATCTGAATCACAGGCAACGATTGTGTCTATACTTTCTTTTCTGAAAAGGCATGGCCCGCAAGCCGATACATTCATTTTGTAGTTGTGAGGGCCAAGCCACGAAAGTTACAATGTAGTCTGATGCCTAATGCACATAATGAGTTGATCATTTCTGTTTTTTTTTTTAATGCCGCCAGAAGTATGTCATACAGGGAGGGTGAAGCCATTCTTTGAAGCAGCTTTGAGAACAAAATTATTCTTAAGCATCCACATTGGCGATAATTAGTGGTCCTCTGCAGCGCGTTGACTTCGCCGAGCAATCAGTCTTCAGGATCTGGGTTTGGAGGAAATTTCACCCATCGTCCACAGGTGGCTCCTGAGGCACGCCAATAGCGGCATAAATGGCGGGTACGCGACTTCCTATCTATTTTTTCTTTAGCAAAGTTTGTTTTCTGCCTCTGTTGAAGCAGAGGCAGAAAAAAAAAAAGCGTTGAGAGTCCGCCCACACCTAGCGCTTTTTGCGGTGATATGTACAGCCTTTGTCAAAAGTGTAGAGCCCGGGGGGTCGGCTTTTGAGCCAAATAGCGGCGCTAATCTAACGCTAGTGGAGGTCCTTCCCATTGGAGAGGGTAGGGCGAAAAATCTTCTTACCATCGAGAGATTCGGAACACTGGACATGCATTACAAGCCGCACGAAGCGGCTCAGAAGCAGACCCCCTGGGCTCTACACCTTTGACAAAGACTGTACGTCTTATTAAAACGCAGTGTATTAAAGAATATTTCCCATCACCACCTCTTTTCGTCATCCATGTTGTTTACAGCCTGCGCACTGGGACATTATTATGGTTTCAGTCGTCTGATAAAGCGAGGTGACTGATGATTGATGTGGCTTCAACCAGACAACACATCTGAAGCGCGCTGCTCTATGTTGTCGCTTCTAGCCTTCGTTTCGTGCTGCTGTATACCTGTGCATGGAAGGAGTAGACTTCACAAAAACCATCTCTTCATACGCTTACCCTTTTACTCAAATGAATGCATGTAGCTTCTTTTCGGTGCATCTATCGGTTTCTCAAGAATCGTTTGCATGTTTCATGATGCTGTGTGCAGTAAATACATCTAATGCTGAAGTTATACCACATTGTAGGCGGCTAGGGAAAAGTTCAGCTTTCATATAACTGAGGTTAAACTAAAATTTTGTACACTTACAAAAATATTGGTGAGAACGATTTACACATGCTAAGTGTAGCGAAATCTTGCTTTTAAAATTTGTCCTGCGCTCCCACTGAGTAATTAAGACTACATAAGAAACAGTGATGTGCGTATTGACAATGATTTTGAGAAATCTCCAATATTGTAAGAAACCGTTGAACCATTGACAGCTTCTATTAATATGTTGTCGAAAGTCATCTTAAAAAAAAAACACAAAAAAAAGCGTTACTACGGAATTGTATAGTGGGAAATCATGCGCAAGAGAAATTAACGCTCTCACGCCACTCTTAATGCTGACAACTATCCGTAGAAACAAGAATAATGACCACGGAAGGATTGCACTTTGTTGCGGTTTCGACCTTGGACATGCCCTCCCATATGGTCCCGCCAAACAACCATGGACGATGGATAAACCTTTGGTGCTCCTTCGTGTTCCCGGAATGCTAAAGAAATCAATGGTGCCACTTAGTGGGCTCAAACAACTTACTCTGGCACACATCTGGTCGGGATATCCTAATTATATTCACGTATACACCGATGGATCCGTGTCAGCACAGGCATCCGCTGCAGCTGTGGTCATACCAGCTCAGAAAACGACTCTACATTTCCTTTTGGGACGTACTTCTGCATCAACCGCTGCTGAATTTCATTCGGGAATCTATTCGCTACATATGTGGGGAACCACCTCAAAAATGGTGTATATTCACGGACTCAAAGGCTGCATTGCAAATTTTGGAAAACTTCTTACGCCACACTGCCTACCAGTCCCTGGCATTAAACATTATGGAGCTCCTCACATCTGCTTAGCTCCAAGGTCACAGGATAATGTTTCAATGGATCCCTGCCCACTGCGGGCTCCATGGGAATGAACAGGCCGATGTTGAAGCGAAAAGCGCACTCAGCAATGGCCTCCAAACAGCTGTGCATTTTTCAAGAGCGGATACGACATGCCTTCTTACGAGTTGTATGAACAATGCTACAGCAGCTTACTGGGTCCAGCCAGACGCCCGACACATTCTTCTAAAAAGGCTCGATCGAACATTGAAACTTTATGTTCTGCGTGATATTCCGCGTCATCAGGCATGCTTTCTAGATAGACTTCGTTTAAACGTGGCTTTCACGTGCAAGTACTTGCACTTAATTGGACAGGTGGACTCGCTGGAATGTTCCCCTTGTGGCATCCCAGAGACTGTGGATCATATATTATTGGTGTGCCCAGTGTATGCGGCTGGAAGAAGTGTGCTAGCCGCTTCCTTGAAGCGTTTGGACAGGAGGCCTTTGTCGGAGAAACTGCTGCTGGGCGCTTGGCAGGACAAGGAGAAGGGTGTCCAGGACGTGCGAGCTCTTTGCCGTTTTTTTGTACGCCAGCGGGCTTGATTCGCGCTTGTGAGGAAAGCTACTGTGCCTGTATATATATTTCGTATGCCTTCTCCCGCAGCGTCACCCATCATGATCTTCTTTCTTCTCCCTGTCCCGTTCCCCCGTGCAGAGTAGCAGGCCAGACCTGAATTATTCCGGCCAACCTCTCTGCCTTTCCTTTCAATAAATCCATGTATCTATCTTGGACTATTTAAAATATTTCTTTGGGTTTTTCTGCCGATCATAATGACTTCATTTCCATTTTCAAAACTTGGGACTTGACTTAAATATCGTTATTCAAACATCCTCCAAGGTTCTGCCGCTTCTTCACTGTAGTCACGTTATGAGAAAGGCGAAAACGAAAAGAAAAAGGCGCGCGTAGATGACAACGCGTGAAACAAAAGAAGAGAACGATCCTCGCGATCTCATCGGAGCGTTCGTTCGGTTACCAGAACGCAGGCCTCTCTGCCAGTAGACCAGGAACAACTTGACGTTATGACCGGGAAACGTAAGAAGAAGAGTCGTTCCCACAACTCCCGTTCTCAGCAATCGGCAACGTCGTTGTCAGAACCAGAGAAGGTGGACAGCCAGGAAAGTCAGGCGTCAAGCTCAAGGGGGAAGAAGTCTTCTAGGCGAAAGCCGCCAGTTTCGACTCGGAAGGAAGACGCCGCGGATATGAAGACCTCAACTAAGACAGGGGTCACCCAATTACCATCTACGGCTTCACACACGGAGGTAGCCGATGCACCAGCCCAAGGGAATCTTCAGGCACCGCCACCGGCTCTGCTTGCAGCTGCTGCCAAGTTCAAGGCCCTGACTGACAAAGATAAAAGATCGCTGCAGGGATCGCTATCTAAGCGAAGCAACAAGAGCAACCATGAACCATCACCGTCAGTACCGTCGCAGTCAAGCTTCCCGTCAACGGCCACGGTTCGGACACGTTCGGACGGAGCAGAAGCAGATGCACCGCGCCCTGCCCCGGTGCCTGGAAATGACGCTCTGGCACCGCCCCCGACTGATTTTCTCCGTCCAGAGCCGGGGATTGGGGCTGGACCAGCTATCGCTTGCTTTTTCGGCACTATCATCCTAGCGCTAGTGGGCCTCATGACCTTCAAGCAGACTCTCCACTCTGGCATTGAGGGGCACCGCGCCGCCGCTTTCTGTTGCGCAAACGATGTGCAGGCCCTGGCGGGTTACGTCAACGCCAGCATCGACCCTTGCGACAGTTTCTTCGAATACGTGTGTTCGACGCTTGTCGCCCAGCGCAACGTGAGGAATGCATCGACGGCTTTCACTTCCGTTCTCCCGACGAGACTGAACCCGAGTTTCGAACTCGATGTCCTGATGGCGGTCAACGGCACCAGGAGTGAGGTGAGCACGTTTCTGAGGTCACTGTTCGACTCCTGCTTGAATGCGGATACGAACGAGAAAAATATTTTATACGAGATCGGAACACTCCTTGTCAAAATAGCGGGAGATCACCTTCGGGACTCAAGTCTTGCAAATGTCTTCGCATACCTGCTTCTCACCAACATCAAGTACGGTATACCATCTATTATCTTGGCTGCTTTCAATGGAATCGATTCCATTTTGTTGGCACATAACCAGAGGGAAGGCTGCCGAGTTGCCGATAAAAGATTTAAAATGTGCTCAAACTTCTCTATAATGAAGCTTAACGACCTTTTGAAGAGACAGACAACGTTAAATGACGTTATTGCTTATGGTACGTCATTAGAGACCTTAAAAGGGGAAGATGATATCAAGTCGTATACACGCGGTGAGGCCGACGAGCTCTTGAATCGGTGGAAAATATTGGCGGCAATGGAGAATATCTCTATCGGCCTTAACAGCATCAATTATGTTGCCGTAAGCGGTGAGCGCAACCTCGACGCTCTGGTGAAATCCCTGCATACACTGGAAGGAAAGAACGCATCGGCTGTGTATCTCCTTGCATCTAGCGCCTGCAACGTACTGGTGAACCTCGAGTGGACACCAACGACTTCCTCGCCGAGCAGAACGGCTTTTTGCATGCACCGGATTGACCTGATGCCAAACGTGCGGAACGCAATGTACTCCGTGGAATTCGTCACGCCGGAGCGAAGCCTTCAAGTGACACGCGTTGTAAACTTTGTCATCGAAGCAGTTAAATCGGACGCTATGTCAAGCGCAGTCTTCGGCCCCAACGACACGTCACTTTTGAAGACTTTTTTCAATAGCCTGACTCTTCTTGTGCCAAATTCAAATAGTATTTCGGGAATCCAGGACAACCACTTCACGCAGACGTTCCTAGAGAAGCTGTTACAAGGTCACGCTTCGGAGCACGAGACGCGCTTAGCGCTGGCACGGCACCGTCTCCCCTTCGAAGGCCCCCGTCGTTCTGGAGAGATCTACGACTACATTAAGCTGCAGAGGGGAGACAGGATCCTGGTATCGCCAGCGCTATATTCCCTCATACGAATCGACCCGACGCATTCCGACGTCTTCAACACACCGGTAATCGCCGTGGCCCTAGCGCAGTCCATCTGGCACTTTATTCTAACGGAAACTACGCTGTGGTCTCGCGCTGCCCAGAAGCACATCAGAGATCTGGTGGACTGCTTCCGGGAGAATTATTATACTGCAGAAAAGAATCTGCAAAGTGTGGGTTCCCAGGTTTACACGGTCGCAGCCTCTCTGGCTGTTTCTTCCGTGCTCTCAAGGCTCACGGAGCCTGACTGGTACAAGGTGGAAAGGGCCTGGAGCCACTGGAGCTTGTCTCATAGCCGATTCTTCTACATGCGTGAGACCTTCTTCCGCTGTCCCACGTCCTTGAATCCCGCTATGAAAGACAACGTAGAAGTCCCGCTGATGTACATCGAGCAATTCTCCAGGGCGTTTCAGTGCCAGCCAACTGATCGGATGGCAAGGAAGCGAGCCTGCACTTTGGGTAAACTTTGACGTCGGCAATTGCACGCTATTTGTGTGCGTGGTGACAAATTTTACGTCAAACTGGAGGGGAATGACGCAATATGGAGTGTTTCCGCTCCTCTGCATCTGACGGCGGCTCGGACTACACAATGATGCATTTAAGATTGCAAATATTATTCTCTATATAGCAGACCATAGGTATTTTTGGAAACAGTGATCAGTATTTGAATGAGGTCAAATAAAATCTGTGTTCTTTTAGTCATTTAAATCATATAGCATATATATATGTTTGGTTTGGTCAGCTGTCGTGCGAGTTTTTCCAAAAACAAAAATTCCTCAATGAGCACATTTTCTGCTATGTAGTGGAATAAGGTACACCTGATGTTAGCTGGTAGTGCTGGCTCTCGTGCGCTGAAAGCTAAACAATATTTTCGCTACACTGCCCAGAAAGCGCGGAGGTAGTGCACCCCTGCGTGGACTGATTCGGTGGTGGGTATTAAAGCTTGGCTCCTAGCGTGAGGCCGAGCAGTACATTAAGTAACAGCATATTGATGCGAATTCTGGTTCTGTGATGAGGACGATCGGCAACCGTTTCTGTGATCAATGTCTGCTTATGGCGGGCGGTTTTCTCATTCTACACATCCGGTATGTAACGCTAACGGAAGCATTGGGATTATGCTGGTTTGCAGGGCAGTTAAGGGCGCTAATTTTTTACAAGGCAGTGTCATTAGTATGACGACCAATTATATCTTTGTGCATAGTATGTACATGTCTTCGTTGAACAATGACGCATTTCAAAGGTGATTGGCTAGGAAGTCAGCGCTGCATTTTCTGACTTCTGCAGGACATGTGTGGAGATTGCGAAACACTTGTTTAGAAATAGCAAATTTAGCGCAGTGAGCCTTTAACGCATACCGCTGGATTGTTAACAGTTTTAGAGGAGGAAATTTAGGCAGCCACGCTATACAGCACAAAGAACCAGAGCTCCAAGAGCGATAAAACATATTTCACTTGTTTCGCAGAAGAAACATTCCGAGCGCAATGTGGGATCTACACTGCAGAAATCCGAAAGCCGCAGCATTGCTGCTGCACACGGTAGATCACGTTTGCTTTCAGTGTTATTAACTAAATGCACCGTCATTATCATTGCTACTCTCATCATGTTACCACTTTTGCAGCTCCATTGTCATCGCTACAATGACCTTCACGATAGAAAAGGACAAATATGATGCGCAGTGCACGATCCCGGTTCTGGTGCAGTTGGTTAATGTGGTCGACTGGGGATCTGAGGAATTGAGGTTCGATTCCCGGTCGAGACGAAATTTTCAGTTTTCTGATGACGCCATCAGGATGATTGATAAGTAACACATCAGCGCACAAATCCCGCGCACAACTCTCGCACACGGGATTTCGATCCATAAGCCTAGAGAGGCTCTCGCCTTAAAGAAATACCACGAAGGGCCGGAATTTTACCTTTGGAGAGAGGTTTACCGGAAGCGTGGTTGTTTTCGCAAGTCCTGGAAACGTAGACTCACTGTTTTGGATCTCCCATCAGCGGTAGGCAAGGACGATGTTTGCTTCATGTTTTTTGCGATGTGCAAGTGCTTGTTATAGTACAATGACAAGTTAACTGAAACACACACAATGTCCTTATCATGGGGTATTCAGAAAAACCAATTGATTCCTCCTGATGTTTTCCGCAATGAAGCAGAACTTTTAAACTGGCTTAAGACTATATATGGATAGACGGATAGGCTTTCGCACTTGGACCTGTGTGTAGCCTTGGTTCAGTTTTATGTAAGGTCCTCGTAGACTATACTTGTCACCAACACAGGCTATATATTCTGCTTTTAAAAATAACATACCTGCAAGTATGCGCACGTGAGCTTTCGTGAGTTTGTTACACTTCATATTTATGGCTATCATCCGGTGCGTCCTATTAGGTACGTGTATATATCTAGAGGTAACATTTACATTATTATATAAAAGACGCTACTGGTGTTATTATTTCTTTATTTCTGGGCATGGTGGTGGTTCTCAGACAGAGCTTCGTCGAATGACACTAACGCCAAGAAGTGGCACAGATGTTTGCGGTCCTGGAAAGAAGCAATGACAAAGACTTGCCCGGGTGCGCATTGAACGCAAATATTTCACCCATACTTAATATCATGCAATTGTGCTTTTGTTTTTACTTTTTGTCTTTGCTAACTTTGGCTTCTTTAAGGTCACGAGGAATTACAAGTTTTTTTCTTTAGATCCCGAGTTAGATCCCTGCCGCTCCGGATGAGTTTTAATGACGGCGAAAGGCTAGGGGCCATGCAGTGTGTGAGGTCAATACGCGCACATTAAAGAGTGCCAGGCAGTAAAAATTACCCAGGGCACTGCATGCATTACTGTGTCCCTTATACTCTTGCTTAAAACAATAAAGCTCATTATCGAAGCAGAAGCTTTCAAGCGATTTCAACATGCTTATCTTTTGTTTTCTTTTGTCAAGCCAGATGTCGTTACTTCATTTCGTCCCCCAATTGTTCATAAAACTAAATGCCCCACATTAGCAGGACATGTATTTCACTCGGACCGACTCGTCACAGGGTCTTAGTACCAATATTTTGGCGCCTATTTAAGCCTTGCTTATTTTAGTGCAGTGGAAATTTTGTCAAAGTTGAGCATTGTTACTGATCTTCAACCACAAGATTTCTTCAGCTATGAGCCTCCTACTGGCATGTGTTATTGCAGGGTCCCCTTGCCAGAAACCATGAGTTTTCATGCAGAAGATGTCATCATGAGCTAAAGCTCTGCCCTATAGCATGCATGCCGTGTTGGAGGAGCAGGTATTGGAACTCATTACGTATCGATAATCACTCGTCTGAGGTCCATGAAACGGAGGCTCCTTGCGCTCGGGATAAGCATCTGGCCTAGCAGTTTTGACATCGTGAAGGCAGTCTGCCATGAGACACTTCCCCGCACTACCACAGCACTTCTGATAAGTTATTTTCATCGCTTCGCCGTAATTATAAACGCAGCCGTCTCATGTGCGGGTCTACATCTTATCCATATTCACATCGCTCATATCTGTTACGATTTGTACTGTCTGTTGCGCCCTGAAAGCACGTCTACCAGCCCGCCACTTCCATGTGACCTTTGGGCCAAGCAGTGTCTCCCTTCTGAACAGGAGCAACAATCCTGGTCAAAGTGAGCACTGGCTGGCCAATTTCATGCCGAAAGGAGACATTTATGAAACTCCCATATGGCTGTACGAAATTGTACAATTGTACATTTTGTAAACTGTATATCTGTTCACTGCAACGATCCACCTGACTTCGGAAGAGCGGTGTCTGCAACAATTCGTTTCTGCATTGAAAACACAGCCCAAGGGCTCACAGAGGGCTGATGTGCTCGAATGACCCACTTCGTCTTTCTCAACGAGGTCGAGATCTTAATGGCGCAGTGGCTACCCTATCTGGGCTTACTCTTTGGAAATCCGTGATACATGTTCTGAAACATGGAGTTTACCAGACATAGTGACTGAGTGTCAGCTGCATACGAATGCCAACAGCCTCCTAAAGCGAAAAAACCAGACTAGGAGGAGAATGAGGATGAAAAACGTTTTTATTGTCCTACAGAAATGCCCTCAACGCCTTTACAATTTTTAATTCCGCGGTTTTTATATATTTTATTTAAGTTATCTTTATGGATTGTAAGACGCATTATTTTCCCTCTTCTCAGTGGAAACTTACAATTAAAGGCATACAATTGGAGGTACAGTCTTTGTCAAAAGTGTTGAGCCCAGGGGTTCTGCTTTAGAGCTACTTGCTGCGGCTTCTAATGCATGCCCAGTGTTTGGAATCCTTTAATAGAAGATAATTTGTTCTACGCTCTCCAATGGGAAGCACCTTCACTAATGCTAAATCAATGCCATTACATGGCTCAGAAGCAGACCCCTTGAGCTCCATACTTTTGACAGAGGTTGTACGTATGTCGTCAGTTCGGATCTCTGTACGAAACTAACTTGATCTCAAGCAAAAGGCCGAGAAGCGATCGGATTTAACTAGCAGACGGATGCTACATGAGAAGCAAAGTGGTTTAACGTCATCCTGAAAACTATATGAAGAACTGCCGCGTCCCAAGTCTGATGCGAATTTGCGCGTGTATATTTTCCGGTAGATTCTCTCGCGTGTTTTTTACGCGACATTTAAATTCTGGGGAACGAAGACGGCTTTTCTGTCGAATGAGCCCAATACGCTACCGTTTAAAGCGTCCACATATACTGATGGGATTCTATTCCACGACCTCTGAGATGTCGCGGGCCCGGATCCTATCGTACCAACTCACCTACAATAGCGGCCGCCCAGTCTCTTACTTCCGCGGACCTTTATGGGGAGCGTAAGCTAAACTTGATGGTGGCACCAGCATAGCGAGGTCGTAGTACGTCCTGTGTCACGTGCCAAGTAGAACAGCACCTGACGGCGAGGTGGAAACTGCGCGAAAACCCTCTGATGCTACCTATGGCATGGTGGCTCGAAGCTATTTAGTAGACAAATATATGTAAATCTCGTTGTGGCATAGAGGCGAAAGAGTACCACTAAAATCCAGGAAAACATGGAAAGCAGGCGATTTTCTTACTGCGTTTTTTAGTTATCTACAAAAGAGGGACGGAAGGTTTTTTAGAAAAAACTCGTTGGAGGCACTGAGATCTCTCTTAAGGTAAGGCGAAAGCCTTGGCTGCGACACTTGGCGTTCAATTGCCGCATTTTCACTCATTTGCTGCTTTTCTTCGTTCTGGCTCCTTTTTATTATTTTTTTTATTTTGCTACTTTTTTGGTTGCTTCTGCTATTTTTTTACGGTTCTTACCCTTTTTTTTCTTTTACTCTTGACTAACTGTTTTTGATATTGTAACGCAATGAAGGCCTAAGATTAAAGCTTTGCAGCGTTTATTCACAATTTTAACACTATTTTGCCCAATTTCGATGTCCATGGCTGTTTTGGCGTCTGCGCACTTTATCGTTGTTTATGACTATTTCAACATCCAATAGACTACTTGCCTTTAATTAACTACTTAATCCCCATAAACAAAATTTCTCACCCTATACCTCAAACAATCATTCTTTTACTCATAAATCACGTCGCTCTTCGATAGGGGCGGTGTGATATCCTCTGCGGTCTGACAATTTTTTCGCACACCATTGAGCCTATAAAAACTTTTGCCTTAACTAGTAAAAACCTTCCTGCAGTAGCTTCGCACTACAATTCCAGATATTTAAGGAGCTTAGAGATCCAAGGGAGGCTGGAGAGAGACGTTCCTTTAAAGCGCTAGCGGTGAGCCTTAAGTAGCGTCCAACGTTCCGAAAACTCGCTAACATTATTAATATGAAGCACTCAGGAAATCAAAGTTTAGCATAAGCGCCTAAAATTTATGTCGAAGGTACGTAGTGTTGTGCTTGTAGTGTTTTCACGTTGAGGAAAAAAAACAGAACTTTGAAGCAAAGCGGATTCGAATCGAGGAACTTCACGTCCAAATCGAGTACGGAATGGCGTAGATTTCTGCGAATTTTTTTAGACATGGTATTTATTGAACTGAAAATACGTCATACTTATATGAGCTGTTTACAAAAGCTGTAGGAGACGCCCTGAAAGACGTCTAAAAATGCGAACTAACAGAGCACTAGACGGGAGGTTACAAATACTAGACGGAGATTACGGGAGCACGGCATCAATAGAGGGTAGCACTTTGGATTAAAGTCTGCCATACGCTTCCGTCAGTTGATCAATAATTTGACAGAAGTGAGATTTCATCAAAGCAACTGGTTCACATCGCCAGTCTATCATTCTAGTTTCTATATGGAGCGTAAGCCAACAACAAGAGTATCAAGAGGGGCATCAATATATTTCGTTGCGCCGAGGCACCAAATTGTATGGGAAGTCAAATGAATTCGCTTTCTCAAGCTACGTTGCGAGACATCCAGAACATAATTGTCCCCTTACAATTGATGAAGCAGTGTTCAATTGTCTAAGGAGTATCACAGAGGTGGCATTTGACAGATGACATGAAAATGCATCTCTTTTTTTCTTGAAGCAGTCTTCACTGGAGAGGTTATCGTATGTAACTTGTAGAAGAAAATATTAGTTTAAACATGGGCATCACTAAAAAGGCCGAGAATCAGTTTCAGCATCTGCTTATCATGGGAATAACCGATGTCGGTAGCCAGGAAGTGCGTATAGTCACACCACGGCGTGACTATACGCACCCCCACCCTCTCACACACACAAAAGAACAGAACGAGGAGAGAGCGGGAAAGGTAAATAACCGGTTTAATCAGGCGAAGAGCGTGATGCTTGAGATTTAGGCACGAGATGTCATCTCGGGTGACTTTTGATGCGTCTTGTGTGGACAGGCGCTCTGCAAATTCACTGACAACGCTCTCTTCTGGGTATCGCACAAGAGCCAACGCGCGCCCTGATATAGCAGCGCAAAGTGGTAATCTGCTAGGGTGCGTTAACACTGGCGTGATGAAAGAGCACACGCCGTCTCCTGTTGTGTTTTTTAGACGCAGTGCCGACAAGCTCACAGCATCCTCTTGAGATCGGTGCACTCGGAGCACCGGGATAAATGTTGAACCTCGGAGGATATTCTCAAGTGGCCTGACAGGGCACCATCGCCAAAAAATCTCGAGGGTTCCCCAAACACAGACAGAACAATGGATCAACTTCGTATTTCTTTTCATTAAACGAAGCCGGAACCGCACTTGTCAGCTCTTTCCCACGTGTCATCCGGTCCCTCTCTCCCTATGTTTTATTTGGATTGATATGGCAAAGAGTTAGTCAACAAGCAAAAATGGAAGATGAAAGGTTCTGAACAAAATCAAGCCACTGCTCATGAAGTATCGAGAGCAGCGCTCACCATGGCCTACCTCCTCTATTTGCTGGGCCCTTCACCCTGCTAAGAGAGAAACACTTAAATTCAGATCTTATAGTTGCGTGTTCACTGCCTGTTAGTTATCGCTGGAGGTGTCAATTTCGGTCCGATGTCAGAAATTCTACCACGCATGTGTAGTTCATGAACGCAGTCATTCGTGCGCCGGCGGTGGAGATAACCAATTACGGTCTACTATACGAAGGATGCAGCTAGCACAGGACCGGGCTAATTGGAGAAATATGGGAGAGGCCTTCGCCTTGCAGTGGGTATAGTCAGGATGATGATGGTGGTAATGATGATACGAAGACCGACTCTACGAAGTTTATGGCTAGTACAATATTTATTTCCGTCCACTGTGAAGACGTTCAGGCGGCCTCTTTACAATTAATCGCAATTAGCTTGTACAAACTAATGCAGCCCGTGTTCGCAGTCAACACCCCGAATAAAAGACACGCGCAAAGGGTGTTGGACCACCCGAATATTGCACAACACTACAGATGAGACGTGTGCCCGTCTTCTGACTACTTCGCAGCTGACGATGTCTGTTTTGAAAGATTAATTCACAAAAGTAGATATCATATTGTTACGACGCGTAGTCGAAAAAGTCTAGAAACGGCAAGGCTGTTTTGGGAGTAGAGCCGAACGACAACGACGCTAAAGTTATAGAGCTAGTACGTTGGGGTGTGCGCTGCTCTTCCGGGGGTGTTCCTTACAGTGGAGTGTTATTCTTGAAGCTCGGGAACGTCCCGTAACAATATAACATCCCGTTACCATTAATAACGCTGCCGTCGCCGGCACCATAAATATCGCGTCTACTACCGACGCTGGTAAGCCTGCTGGCGTCTGAACTATAAACTTCCAGGCAGTGGTTAGTAATGCCTCCTCAGAATGATTTGTTTGGTAGCATGATATGTTATTCAATTCGATTCGATAGGGCTGAATCAGATTGGATTGCACATTGGAAAGCTTCCTTGAAAGACGTCGTAAAGGACTTTGGTCATTTGGCGAAGTGTGTGCCGTCCATTTACCGTCAGGTGTAAAACTGTCGCAGCCTACATTTAAAAAGAGTCTGTGGTCAATGCAGGGGAATATCAATGTCAACCCACCCTTTGTGGATAGAGTCCGTGACACATTTTCACTCCGCCTAGCCACTCTAAAAAAAAACCATATGTATCAATCTCCCTTCTCGCAACCAATGGGAATAGTTCTGAGGAACCGCTGCATCTACAGAACCAATCACTCGTACTTTTTTCTGTGCTCTATCGTTCATGGGGGGGGGGGGGGGGGGGAGGGGGTCATTGTTGTAGTTGCTTCAGTGATCTTCGGCAGTTACAAATTTCATCCTGAGGACACTCTGCCAAGGGAAACGACTTTATTTTGTTTTAGAGCGCAGCTCTTTGGCGTCCGTTCCTGGGTTTCGCGTCGGCGTCGTCGTCGGCCTCGTAACCAGCTCCGCCTCCCTTTCATCCCCCCAGCGCTAGCAGCGACCGACTGATACCGCTGGATGCCGCTGACGCCGCTAGAGAGTCAAGATAACGTGACTGCATAGAACACCGTCGCCGCCATGCAGAAAGAAGAGGGGAGGGCCCCCCCCCCCCCCCCTTCCCTGTTCCTGTGTGGCGGATAGGGGGCTCTTCAGTTGCCGACGCGCCGGTTATTTCACGTAGGCCCCGGCACGTCGACGAATACGTGACCACCTTCCCACGGCTAGACCTGGTTCTTGGCGCTGCGGAAGCGAGGGTATCATATTGTTTGCGTCGGCATCGGCGGCGTTGTCCCTGAAACCAACTCCGCAGCTGGGGTTGACTCCCTATCGGCGTCAGCAGCATCAGTCAGTCGCTGCTATCTCTTCCCTCCTCCCTTTATCGCGTTGTCCGCTTGCTGCGCGCGCTTCTGCCCCCATCGTTTGCCGCTGGGTGTACACGCCGCCCCCCTCCCCCCTCTTCCTGCGAATCTCCGGTTGTCAATGCGTCGGCTCGAACTTAATTCCTTTCTTCGCGCGCTCTAAAAAATTCTGTGATAGCGCATACATGTGTTGCTCGATTTCTTTGCCTCAATCTATCGAAAAGGTGAAACAGCTTATTTGCTGCGTTCAAATTTCGCATTAGGAAGTAACGTAATCGTCGGTAATTTTTTTCCTATCCCACTCCTTCTCGTTACTATGCGGTTCAATGTACACATGCTACTGCGCAGACCCTGCAGAAAGCAGAGAAGCTCAGAGTTCCTAAATACACGAACTGCCTACAAGCTCTTCTTCCCTGTAATTGCAGTAACAGATATATGTACAGAAAATCTTCAAACGGATACATGGAGACCAATTACATTTGTTGAGTCCTTGCTGCCCCAATTTAAAAAGAATACCTTATAGATTTAATTACCAACACTGTCTAGTAGTCGAACAATAATAGAGTGGAACGTTGCGCTAGTTGGTCGAACATCTTGCAGCAGAGCAGGCAACAAGACAAAAGGAGCCCACACAGACACAAGGACAACGCTGCACTGACAACTATATTGATCAGAACCCGTACATCTTCTTCTCCTTTCACTTTACCTCTGCAGCTAACTTATTAACTTTAACGTACTGCCGATAAGCGTAAAATATATTTTTCCTATTTCAACAGTACCACTGAAGGCGTGCTAATACATTGGTCTCCCGAGTTCCTGATCGCACATGCTTCTAAAACTTCCCTTGTCAACCTGACCTTATTCCTTCTCTAAACCTGCACATTGTGAAGGTCTGCTGGGCATTTTTGGTCTTTGCAAATCACACAGTCTTTGCAGTGCACCGCGAGGTTATGTGCCCGACGTCTCCGATATTGCCGCAGCGCTCTCTAATTCTGTCATTATTGTATCTCCCTGTTTGTTCAGTGCATTGCTTCCTACAATGCAAGGTTAATATTGTTGTCAGTGCAGCATTGTCCTTGTGTCTGTGTGTTATTCTTCTGTCTTGTTGCCTGCTCTGATGCCTTATTGCAAAGTTTAGTAGTCCTATCATGAAATATTTTTCTTTTTAAACCCGACAAAGAGCTAATTTTAGATAAGCAGAGTGCACGCGTGTACTATGCAGACATAGTGAGCCCGACGTGCTCATGCTTATATATTGTATCGCCGCGAAGGATTGTAATCCTTATTTGTTGCTTTCAACGGTCAGCAGTACGTGGTTCACGCCGAATGTTCCAGAGAGCTGGCTTAATCATTTTCTTTGCCGCGAAAGATGCGCAAAATGTATCTTGAATGATTACCTGTACCTGCGTCTATTTTCACATTGTTACAGGTTGTTCTCGTCACCTTTGACCAGATTACCTATAGATGTTTCTTCGCGGAGTTTAAATTTTGAGCTGCAGAACACACCGGGCATTCGCGATTCGACGACCGACGAACGCGATCGACGCAGCCATGTTGCTTAATTATGTTGCGAGCGCGAGTCAGCCCAATAAGGAGTTTCTTTTTTCGTGCTCCCACTCACGTGAGCCAAGCAAGCTTCGACTAAATACAACTTAATACACGAGGACAATAATTTTTTTTTTCGGGAAGTGTGCGGGTTCTTTTTTCTTTTTAATGACGATCTCTAAACTACTTTCTTTACGTGAGAGCATGCGCAGCTCGTTCGGTCGAAAAGCCTTTTTATTTGTCCTTTCATATGGATTTAAAAAACGTAAAAATAATTGGAGAAGAAGCCCGGACCAACAAAGTTCTGCCGCGAAGTTCTGCGCAGTTTCGGCTCGGGTGTTGTCTGGAGTTGTCTAAGCTTCGGAATATAGCAGAAAAATTTGTCGGGAGTTGTGGCCATGGGAGCCTGTAGTTGATGGATGGATGAGAAAAGTAATGAGGGTTATGATACTAAAGTAATAATTGATTTATGAATCGTCGACAATTAAAAATAATTTCAAAATTTTCATGCATGAAAAATTCAAGAATAAGAAGTAAATAAAAATTAAATAAAAAAATCTAAATGTGCTTAGTCAATGCATCGCAGTCATTCCGTCGGAGCTAAAAAGCTCTATCACATCTACTTCAAGGCGAAGCTTGTGCGTCCCGGTCCCAACGTTTTTTTGTTTTTTTTTCCTTTTCCTTCTTTACCTTCCTGCTGTCTGCGCCGTCGCAGCCAAGGCCGCAGAAATGACGCACAAGCAAAATGTCGCAACTCTTCGGGGGAACCCGCCTGGTCCGATAAGCCCACCAGCGCGCAGCAGCCACGCGAACCCTATCATGTTGGGCAGTTATCTAGAGGCGCGCACTGAACAGCGCAAACGGCGTTCGAGCACTTCTGTTCAAATCGCGTTAGCAAAGTTTTTTCAATGTGCGGATGCGTGGAGACGTCACTAGTCTAAGTAGTGGCGTAATAAGCTGACCTCTCTCTCTCTGTCTTTCTCTCTGTGAGAGAGAGCTTTCCCTCTCTCTTAGAGATAGAGAGGCTTCTCTCCCTCTTTCTCATCACTGACAATCATTAGCTATCACTAACTATAACTACCGGTCACTATATACAAGAACCCCACCGATTTCCCGCGGAATACCGCGGATTCTCGCCGGCACATCTCACACACACTTTCTGCGGACGCCACTCGCGAACTGTTCAAGGCTTTCGCCATAAAAACCTTCATTGATCGACATTCAAAAGGCTAGTTGCTGATGGGAGGTGGCTCTATTCCAAGTCCCCTGCAAATGCTGTCGCTGTAGCCGGTTATATATATCTAGCTGGTCCCAGAGGCTCGACTTGCACAGAATCCCCTGCCACCGCTGTCCATGTCGTGTTATAATAGCATAACCATCTCGTCTCAGAAGGAACACCCAGGTGTATGGTGGGTGGGTACATTTGGCTTAGAGGTTCGGAAAAGCGCTGACCTGAAGAATTCTCAAGGCCACGTATGTTTTAACGCGATAGCTTTAAAGGCCCGCCCCGTTCATCGATAATCCGGCGTCGGCGGCCGTCCGTAGGCGTTGGTGTTGTGAGCGAAAAACCTAGAGCATGGTGTGGGCAGGTGGTAGCTGGCGTCTGACATGGCCGTGCACTAACCGGACATAGGCTTGCCTGACATTACGTTTGGCAGGAGCTGTCAGCTCGGGCCCCTCCTTTCAGAAGGGAGAGTGATATCAGAATCAACCTGCCAGGAGCGTTGCATTCACAGTACCCCTAGTCCAAGCAGACACGTCCATACGGCTTGGTTAAAGCGGAGCTTTATATGTTGGCTGGCTGCCTACGCTATCGCGTCATATCCTTAAAGGCGGCGCTTAAGTGTCCCCCATATTTTGTTTATTACTTGAGAGGAAGGACACGATAATCAATTGCGTAAAGCGCGATGCGGTATCACGAGGTATGAGAGCTGAAATAAATGTGAGTTTACAATAAAGTTTTGCGCAGGACGTATCACAATAGGATCACATAAGGCAGTGCTCTATCGTTCCAAGAATGTCACGAAGGAGGCTGGTCCCTGAGACGAACACACATTCGATAGTCAAGCTATGAATTCCAATAGCTGCAGTAAATTCTGAAACTATTATACGTCCCTCCAAACAAGGTGCTTTTATTCCTGTTTTCTAACCCGCCGCCGTGGTGCAGTGGTTAGGGCGCTCGATCTCTGTGCCTGAGGATGCGGGATCGAATCCCTGCTGCGAAGGCAGTCTTTCGATGGAGGCGAAACGCAAGATGCCCTTGTGCTGTGCGGTGTCAGTGCGCGTTAAAGAACCTCAGGTGGTCGAAACTTCCGGAGCCCTCCACTCCGACGTCTTTCATAGCCTGAGTCGCTTTGGGATGTTAAGGCCCATAACCCAAACGAAATCTAAGTTGCTTTATAAACTTGCTCCACATTTAATAGCGTTAGGCTACCTTTGCTATTGTAAAGATTTGAATGGTTTCCGACACTATTGAGTTGATAGTTGAACAGTATGACGGCACAAGGATAGTAGAAAGGATTCGGCATAGCGATGACGAACGAATAAAATTTAGGTCACACGTTTGGGTACACGCGAGTAGATAAAAAACAAGAAACAGCAACTTTCAAGCACAAAACACGCGGTAAGCCTACACGCACTGAACAACAAGCAAGTAATGCAAACACACAAAATTCTTACGAAGCAGAAATCTAAATCCGATATTCTTTTTTGCGGAAGAAGAGGATGGAGCTGTCACCAGACTTTCTTTGTGCGTGTGTGTACGCTACCTATGGCTTCAAGACTGCCAGAACCGAGACCCCCGTAAGCTACAAGCAGATAAATGAAGGGGAAATAAGGGTGCTCGTTATAATACACGAAGGAAAGAAGCCAACAGTCGGCGAAGCCAAGGAAAGCATTGGGGATTATGTTTTATGTCTTTTTTTTTTTAAATTTTTACTTGGATAATTACAGAAGTGAGTAATGTAATCTGCTTAGGGGAAAGATAATTAAACACAAAGTAGAAGAAAAAACGTGCCGATGGTGGGGACCGAACCCACGACCTCCGTGACAATATATATATATATATATATATATATATATATATATATATATATATATATATATATATATATATATATATATATATATATATATATATATATATATATATATGAGAGAGAGAGAGAGAGAGAGAGAGAGAGAGAGAGAGAGAGAGAGAGAGAGAGAGAGAGAAAAGGTTTACCTGGGAAAATATAGACACCACCCTTGACTAAAGGCATGTGCTATACACATGGTCTCGCATAGCGCATTGTCTACATTGGTTCATACGCAGGAGCTTGAAGCTATTCATGCTAACAATTACAAAATAGGAAGATAGAGTAGTGGAATATATAATGGACGAATAGACCTTACTGAAAAAAGCTGCATGACCCATAAAATTATACAGGCTTTATCACGAATACCAAAAGCAGTAGCATGCCATCCACTGTAACACATTTTGAATGTTATTTTTATGGACACTGCGAGGTAATTGCGTCGTAGAGCTTTTTTTCAGTCTAGGGAGAGTATTTCAACATTTCAACTCTGTGAGAGCACTGGACACTGCAGGCTTCGCTTCTCAGAAAATGCAAACATAACGCCTCACCAAAAACTGCGTACTACGCGCCATCGCCGGCAATCCGTTCTCTTGCCAGAAAGACCGCGACTTTGCGGTTGCACGTGCGGGAGTGGCTCTTCGGTGCTATCGAAGCGCGCCCTTCGGAGACCCCCAGCCCCGCGGGCACGTGTGGAGTGGGTTGCCAGTGCAGGCCGACTTCATCCCCGCTTGGTAACAAGGACAGACTACGAGATAGAGCGCCACGCGCCGCACACTTTATCGCACATATAAGAATGGACCCAGCACTCTTCCTTAATGGCAAATTCAACATGCGCGAATACTTACCCGGCGCCGAGTACGAAGTCGCTCCCAGTGGCTTCGCTCAAGTGCCTGTTTTGGGGGAAAGAAAACTTGCATAAACAAAAATTATTTCCCTGTAGTCCAGTTCTGCCACTCATGCTAATGCAATTTCGCAAGAGTTTGGCACTCCGCACGGGTGAAAGGTGGAGAAGGGAGGGGGGAGGGGGGGGGGGCTGTAGCGTTCACCATAACCGCTTACGGTTCAGTGGCTAGGAGCCATTTGCACGCTAGGATCACTGGGCGGCCACAACTAGGCATTCGGTGCAGCACTGGAACTGCTCCACTGTTTCCAATAAACCAAATTTCTGTTAATTTTCATATTCAGGCTTTCATTAGGTAACGACCGCTTGTCTAGCTTGACGGTTAGGCTTTCAAAGAGACCGGCAAAGCTGCTTATTGTACCAATCAATGAGAACACTGCTGATTTTCATTTCTGTCAGAAATTAGCTTCTTCGCCCGATCCGTTCTGCTCCTCTGCATAAAAAGTGACCAATAAGCTTTCCTTTTTTATAACGGTGCAACAAGAGTATTTTGACACAAATTACGGCACGCTATCTTGTTGTCGATCGGAACGAGTATGGTAATTTACAAGGTGGGAAGAGCGTTTCCGGGCCCCTTCGGCGGGAAGCCGAATGCACCAGCACCCAGCACAGTTCACATTAAATCAAAACTACTGCATTCCTTAAAAAAAAAGAAAAAGAAAGAAAGGACTAAGGCAAACTTGGCGTTAAAGAGGGCGATGAGCTGATTCGTGTCAAAGGAAGCAGCAGCTAACTGCGAAATAAGAGAAATTCCGTATTTGCCCATTTCTACAGAAACCACTTTCATCTCTTCTGGAGAAACGCAAATAAATATTAGCAAAAGTAAACTGACCGCACAGCATAAGAGGAAGTCACTAGCACTATTCATACGCAAACCTGCTCGAGGACAAAGAAACCACTGAAACACCTGAATGTTCTGAGGCGACTATGCATTACATGCAGAATGCTGGTGGAATGGAGGACAAGAAAAGGCAAAGGGGAGCATGTGTCATTAATGAGAGATGGCTGATAAATGTTTGCGAACAAAATAACCCGTGTAAAGAAGACAAAGAACGGAAAATGCTGCGGCATCGCCATCACCATCGCTTGGCTCCGGCGCCCATCTCTCGTGCTGAAGCTGTGCCCTGCGGCTGGCAATTCGACCCTGCTCTGCCCGAATTACTGGAAGCGCTAGACGTTCAAACGAACTATTAAATCCACATCTCACCCGGTACTGCTGACTACGAATAACAGAAGAGAAATGCATAGGCTTCGCATTAGTTTTCTTTTTTTTTTTTTTTTTCACTTGGGATGTTGCACTTGTGTTGTGTTTCGTCTGTTCGACTTTGTACATAGCAGCGCATAAGCCTCCAAATATGCTTCGCGTAACTTTTAACTCATCCGTCTTTGTGGCTCGTTTTCAGGAGAAGGCAGCAGCCGCAACCGGGATGTCCCACCCACGAACCAGCAATAACAGCCTAAACGACACAGACGCTGAAGCGCCAACTCAAGCAAATTAAAGGGGCCATGAAACGGCTGCAATGGCCACTGATAAGTGTTCTCTGTGTTTAGAACGAATGCTTTTGAGCATTCGCCCAAAGTATAACTTCTTCGAACAAAGCCAGCGATCTATTATTAATTAGCAAAAAAATAGTTTTTTTTTTTAATTATTCGCGGACAGATATGGATGGCGCGTGATGCTGATTTGTGGAACTATTATCCTTGAATACTGACCTGGACCCGTATTCCGAGTTTGCGTCGTTATCGAAGTGTCGCTATCTCACGTGACCGCCATAGTGGCCACATCATGTTCCAGTGGCAACATCATGTTCCGACGTTTCCACCAATCTGACGACTCGAGGTCACGTGAGATATTGACACTTCGATAACGATACAAACTCAGAATACGGGCCCTGCTATGAACCCGTCGAATTGGTTTTGTTGTGTTAGCATTACAAGCCCAATGTCAGCCTGTCTGAAGCCTCGGTGGCACATGAGAGAGAGAGAGATCTATTTCTTCACTTCTAGAAGAGAGGGTAAGCAAGGGTAGCCAGGAGAGGGCGAGCTGCAACGCATGGAGGTAAGTGGAGGGGTGTCACACTCTGACTGCTGCATTGGATAGAAATAGTAAGACGGGTGCCCATAAAGTCGCATATTGGCCACCTGTACTTCGTTATATCTAGCCATATTTGCTACACGCTGAGACGTCAAGGCAGGTTAGCAAGTAGCAGCGTTATGGTCACAAGAACTTGCAAATCCCCACAGTTTGACATTAGCAATGATGCCAGCCATCAGTCATCCAGTCTTAATAAGTGGCTCTCAAGCAATGTCACACCACAGGCATGCCACTGCAACATTTCTTGGCGTTCTTCATTATGGGCTTTGTTTTTGCATCGTGCTCCACGCTGTTCAATCTCGTGCTCAGCTTGTCTATGCGTGTGTACCGCCTGATGACTCGGCAGATGACGCAATCGTGTTGGCCCGACTGGCGTCTCCTGTCTGATTACTCTTTCACTTATCGCTTCTCTATCCACAAGGTTTGAGACGGCCGCGACGTCACGGACGGGAAGGAAGGTGACAAGGTTAAGGCTATCTCATGACGCCTGTGACACACCCCCTAACTCGTCTGGGCGGTTGCGTTACGCTTGCGAGCTCAACACAGCGAACTGAATCGCGGCCACTGTGGCTGCGCTTTGGTTTCGGCTGTATGCAAAAACCCCAGTGTAATGAGATGTCGGTGAGTGTTAAAGAACCGGCAAGGGCTGAAATTGAGCCGGTCATCATAGTTTAAATACGTCATATAAAAAAATCTGATAAAATAATCAATCAAACTAAGGAGGCAATCAAAAATATTCAGTCAGCTTCACATTTTCCCAATTACGAGAACTCGTGCCCACTCATATAGTCTGTGCACCAAGGCTTCGAATATGAATGCAAGCGTTTCTGCAAACAAGGGTGCTGATTTTTCACTGGACGTCATATTGAATTTTTGTATTCAAGTGTTCTTTAAGTTGAAAAACAACGTGCTAAGAGAAAACAGCATAATGCATCATTTAATTTAAGAAAGTACCGGGCGATCGTGGTCGAATAAATTTGTTAAAGTTCATTATGCAGTTAATGGCAGTAAAACTACCCTCAATCCAAGAAAAAAGAATGTTTTATGAGAGCACTTCAGTACTGAGAAAAAAATTCGTTACAAAATTTAGGCATGCTGATAAAAATTTTGAGCTTAGATTAAGTTCGTCGACTGTCATGACTCATGCATATAAAATTCTGTTTAACCCTTTCCTTTGCCGCGGGAAATCACGCCGCCAAATTGACACTTTGCGAGATAAAGTTCAATCACTTACGGTTGCTTTATACTTTACCCTCGAACATCCTAGTAACCTCCAACATATAAAAACCGATAAGGCCAAAGTGTTTCTTTTTGCAAGAGAGTAATTTTTAATAATTCTACCTTTACTGTATCAAGACGCACATTTGGCTGAACATTGCACTTAGCGGACTAGTACTACCTTCGCTATTACTGAAAACCTCGCTTGTAGGCGATTTAATGTGCCAGAATGTGCAGAGCCCGCTTCGTTACTTAAACGAAGCCGCGCATACAGTAAAAAGAAAAAAAAAACTTTTGTTGGTGTATTTTCGCTGTCAAATCCGATCTCATTTTTGCTACGGAAGATTTAAAAATAATCATTTATTTTTCGTTTGGTCACACAGGGCGGCTTGGAGAATTTACATCATTACATGTTTTTTGGCGTTCAGTTTCGTTTGGAGCTGCAGCGGTGGACTAATGATATCAGCATCCGCCCCTGATGTTGATACCATTAGTCCGTGGACCATTGCATTTCCAGATGCGGGAGGTTCTTGGTTCGGTCCCAATATGGCGCTGGGTACCTACCACCAACAATACCAAAGGCATAGGCTTACCGCTAACTCAGTGCTCAGCCTAATTGGAGTGAACTGCTTGGCAAATGGGTCTTTGACCTGGGCTTAAGTAAAATAACAAACATTACCTTGTGCAATGGCGCTCTTCGGAAGAAGCTGCCCTTGTCCCAAAAAAGCCCCTCGCCATCATCAGAGTTCATCTGGCAGGAAAGGTACAGCTGTGCACGCCTACTGCGGCCACACACGTGAGAAACTTTGTCCAGCCATCAGCACGTCATTGCAATCATGAAGACATTTCTACCCAGACAACAACACAGGCGACAGTTTCGTTGAGGATGTCATTGTAGAATTCGGACTGCATTTGCCGAATAAGAACCACTTGAATTCGGGCTGTACGACTCTTGTGCGTGCCCTATTAAGCCCCAATATAATCAGTGGATGTTGTCACATTTCAACAGCCATCTGCGCGAGCGGTAGCGCTCGAGTCATGCGATATCGCGATTGCCTCCATAGCTGAAACTGGCGTGATAAGGGCGTTTGTCTGGGACAGACGAAAGAAAAGAACCATGGGGCACATGTCGTTGTGTTCGTTACTGAACGATGTAAAAGGTGCTTTCAAGTCTTGGTAGCATACACAGTTTGAAAGCTCCAAGGTAGCAGGTTTGGTCACTTACTGAGAATCAGCGCTAGCATACACAGTCTGAAAGCTCCAAGGTCGCAGGTTTGGTCACTTACTGCGACGGCTCTCTTTTGTTGGATGTAGAATGCGAAAACATTGGTGTGTTGATGTCTTGGTTCATTCTGAGAAAAACGTCACAACCGAAGAAGTAGGCGCATGCCACATAATTATGTCAGAACGGACAAACATCCGCCCACGCTCCTTCACTTTTCGACTGCACGCCAGCTCCCTTTAAACCGGAATTGCACCTGGTTTCATTAACTTGGTTTAATCTCCAACCGGAAATCACGAAACCAAATTCTTGACTATGCAGCTTCTTTTCCTCGCTACACCCGCATTCACCGCAACTCCACGTAGCGGAAGACAAAATAACAGCGTTCGAGAACCATTCAGTCGACAGTATGTTGACAGACAACCAAGGACAGTGTATTCCGACAAACCACGTGCACTGCCGTATAAACAGAGGTGGAGCAGGTGCCAAGCGAAGAACGTGGTGCATTACCCTGTAGGTCATCTGACAGACGCGACTTAAACGACGCTAGCTAGCGCAAGACGCTATCCACGACGATTACCAAGCCATTTCTGTCGCAGAAAACCCCCAGTTTGCGTTGCACACACGCCTCCTAATGACGCTTCTCAAGCCGCAAACAAGCACGTGGAATCGAGACCTGGCGCCACGACGTCTGGTATTCGCGCGCGCCAGGCTTCCTCGTTACCCCCCCCCCCCCCCCCCCCCCTGCCGGCCGCCTCCTTCCCGGTGTTACACGGCTGTCTAGCAAGTGAAGAGCAATCGTACCACCCTCTCCTCTCCTACAGCACGTGATATAAAATAGGAGGTCCGGCACCCTCACAGGGAACGAGCATATCGCCACTTACGTATGTGAGTATGTCAGCTATCACCAAACAATGTTGCGTGACGCTAATCGCTCTTTGCCGGCCCCCGGAGACGTTGTGCTATTAAGTCGGCTCGCCAAAAGGAAGGCACCGATTTGATAGATAAGGTTAAGAGTTGATAACTAAAGAAGCTAGACGAAAAGTGTGACCATGAAAAAAAAAATAATGAAACGTCAAGAATACACTTTGGAACTGATTGCAGTAGCCGCCGGCACGTGGGTAGAGAGGAGGCGACTGTAGAAGACGAGCAGAGAGTGACGTTCGCTCCTTGAACCCTTCACTATCGTCTCGTCATTCCTTTATCAATCGCGCTCTCAAAAAGCCGCCGCGCGAAGCGCCGTCCAACGCTTTGCATCCTCCGAACCTCTTGCTCCGCCCCCCCTCTCTCTCTTGACTAGACTCTTACCCATTCTAGTGTGGCCCTCAACCAGTCTGCGGACTATGACTCTTGTCGGCGCTGCTGTGAGCAAAAAATAATAAACAATCCGTACCGGGTGGCGCTGAATCTGCGCCTATCACAGTTTTGTTTCTCAGTTTGTGCGTGCGTTCCTTTACCTTATCGTTTGCCCGGGCTGCAGTCGTCTCGACTGGGCCTGTCATGTGACGAGCCCATCCTCCTCTCCCATCAACAACAATGTCGTCATCGGTACCCAGGCACTACCGGAGCTGCTCAAGAAGCCGCGTGGAACCGCTCGGTTGGCTAGTCGAATCGCTGACCAGAGCGCGAGATCTTCTAGAGAGTACAAGAGCCTTGGTGGCCAAGGCGAGCGACTTGGAAGTAGCGCCGAGTCTGTCTCTGAACCTGTAAGTAGTCACGTCCAGAAATTCTCGAGAACCGCATTTTTGATCGACAGGTTGTTTACGAAAGTAATTTTCTTCACATCTTAAGATTCCACTATATGAGTCAAGATATCTGCAGATTTTAACTTGAGGTGCTTTTGTAGTTTTCAGGTGCTTATTGTCAAATGTGCGCCCCAATGATGCCTTATGGCAGTCTTAACCACGCGGTGCGAATACAGGACTAATTTTAGTGGCAAGACTTCACTGGACGCTTGAAGATTAGGCATATATTCCAATCAATATACTCATGACAGTATCAAACAATATTGAGCCGTAGCTTCACAACTAAATGCGATGTCTAAAAACGTCGGCCCTTCCACTGCGTCTCCTGACAGTCGCATCAATCTTGCAATCTGTCGGCCTATTCTGGGTGCGGGGGCTGACATTACTTCCGATAGAAAGATGTTCAACAAATCGCCGCTGCTGAATTAATGCATACGTGTACCTTGAGACGAAAACTGCAATATACGCGTTATAAACTTTGGCCCAGCAGATTTTGCAGTGAGGGTGTTGACTGAAAAGTTAGGAAAGTGAGCTGTCTTCTACTTTTTTTGTGTGTGTGCATAGTAGCCGTCGAGGTGTTCCAGCGATAAATAAATTATCACGCCATTTTGTCATGTCACGTTATCGACGCAATCCGGCAACAACTGGAACCGACTACAGCGAGCAAAGTTTTCAGTTGTCACTTGAAATCTACTGCTGCGCTGTATTATGACAAGCTGATACAATATGTTTCGTTGAATGTAGAAAGAAAAGTTAGCTTTATCTTTTGAGCTAACTGTACAAAGAAAGTGGCAACTCATGTGGCATCTTATTTTACTTGAATTACTACCAAGAATACATATGACCTAACATGTTAATCATTACTGAAATTCCTTCGGGCTTATTTAGTGTAGTGTTCTGCTGTGGCAGTTCTAGCGACCGCCACTGCCCTTATTGGTGATCACAAGAGACGAGCTTCGTGCTAAGCAATATATAAAAATAACACGCATTTTCCGCGTAAGTTCGAATACTTGGTAAAACCATGCCTCTTTGCGTTATACAGTTCCAGGCTTGGACGTGAGTCATATAGTGCGAGTATTGTTGAAGCTGTTTGCGATTAGGAGTAAGTTATGGGAAACACATAGTTATCTCTGTGATAGATATAATCATGGTTATTGCGCGGGGTACTTAATTCGTAGTGTACTGCGGCTCACTCACCATGATGTGCGCTTCGGAGTGCAATCTTTGATTCGCAAATGTAGTTGAAATACGTAACGAACCGTAGCGATTGAAGATGTCAATCCTTCTCCTATAACGACATAATGAATAAGCTTTTGTAAAGCTTTTTTTTTTTTTTTTTCAGAAAGCTCTCTTCTCTTTGTATGCACAGGTTAAACCACTCACCTTACGTCAGCCGAAAATGAGGCTGATCCCAATCCTGGACCCGTCCGAGCTCTACCGCCCGGAAGGCAAGAAAATGGAAGATTTCAGGATTTACACAACTAACAAGGTGCGCTGATAAACCCTGACACTGTCCGCTGTCCTTTGAAGCTTGGTATTAACTTCTTACGACCGCGAGGTGTCAGCACAGGTAAACATTTGTGCGAGAACAGGTCCCGATTGCACTGTTTGCTCTGTGCAAACATATAAACCTACGCAGAACTAGACGCGTGCCTTATCAGGATAAGAAAGCAATCGATAGTGGATAAGATAGCAATAAGTGACAGTCTAATGTACAGACGTTATTATTGCAACAGGTAACCTTGGATGTTCACAAAATACCAGAAAACATTCTGGGAAGAGCTTGCTTAGTGTAAATAGGTTGCCTTGTTCGTGCCTAGACAGACCTGACTTCATATTAGCATAGTTTTTTATTTAATGTAATGAGCCGTCCAATAATGAGGCCAAGTGGAGGCCATTTTGCCCCACTGCGCTGAGCTCGAAGCTCTGTCATATGCGAGGCTACATCTGTGTACAATAGTTTTGTAGCACTCTTAACGCAACAGAACAGCGCGCTTTGACGACGGACAAGAAAGGACACACTACAATGCGTTCAGAAAGGTGCATTGGTGCATGGAAAAGACCCCGGTGGAATAGAAATGAACCGTGCAAGAACCTATTTTTGTGTCCTTTCTTGTCCGTCGCCTTTGAGCTCTGCTCCGTAGCAATGCATCTATTACAACCTACCACTTCCTATTCCCTCGGCATACATTACTCTGTCAGCTGTTTTAAACGGAACTGGGAGCAAGAAGTCTGGGCGTTCCCAACAGCGAGTACGGGTGAGCTGTCATGATTCGTGAAGCGCGCTGATAAAGAGAGAGAAGGAAACCAATGCACGGCGCGTTACACGGAAGAAACTCGAAACGAGCGTGAAATCTCCCATTTCTAACGGCACGCGTCAGCACGGGTCACCAAGTTGTTGAACTCTACTGAGTCGGCGCTCGGGGCAAAAGCGGGCGTCTGGTTGCCTTGAGAGATACCGCGCGCCGACGACATCGCCTCAGGACTAACTGGTCGTGTATCCATGCCTCTCACTGTGCTTGAATAGCATCGTAGTTCATTTGACGGGAGACGCCGCCATATCGCACCAAGCCGGTTACTACCGGACGGCGGAGATATCGGGGGTGTCCCTGTTTCCGTCTTGACAAGCGCCTTGCAGATGACACGTGTGTGAGATAGCTTGTGGGTCCATGAGTGCCTGCGCACTCATTCAAGTAACCGTTTAATCTGACAGTTGAGAAAAGTGTCCCTTTTCTTTCTCGCTTGTTCGTATACAACTAATGAACGAGCGCAAGCCGCTTCTGTTGTTTATGCTGCTGGAAAATCTGTGCACCAAATCTTGATATAAGCTATAAATCTAGTAGGAATACGTGAAGAGAAAGAAAACTGGGTCAGAAGCGCAACCCTACCCTGAGCTCAGCTACTTTATGCTTACCAGCCTTAAAAGTCCGAAAATAGTATCGCTTCCTGCGTTGTGATGACTATATACGAACGAAGTGTAAACGATTGCATTGATTTAATTGAGCACCATTTTTTTTTTGTTCCATTTGCGGAAATGGTATAGCAAAGCAATATCCTCTTCAAGCTAGAAGTGTTTAGAGTTAATAAAAATTAAAGCAAGGGTTCAGTAACTTTGAAGCAAAATAAAGGTTTCAATCTGCATTTCGAGCATCCTCCTTTTCCGTCTTTTATAAAAACGTATTCAGTCATACGAGTTGCATCCAAAATACCTGGAGTCTTGAAGCACGTGAAAAGTTGGGAGCCGTACACTCGTATTTTTATGAGCCAAATTATGCGGTCTACAAGGAACGTTCTGCGCACTCTCTCAGTGAGTAATTTTCAAAGCTTTAGGTTGACTTTATAAGAAGTCGTTATGAAAATTCAGGGCGTCAGTGCTACAGCAGCTAGGTTCCGATCATTGCTGGGTGTCAAGTAATGTGTACAGGGGCAGGTAACCTTGATCTGTGCAAGCAGTGCACTTCAGGTCGGCAAGCGGACTGTTCAGCATGTTGTTTGCTTTGTACAGCAATGAGTTTGTGCAAACACAACCACAAGTTCGGCTGAGGCGGTCTCGTGATACATAAAACACCCTAGGACGAGAAAGCTGCGCATGCTTTAGGTGACGTGGACTTAGTGTTTATCGATGGCTACACGTGGGGAAGAGTTATCGCTACGCAGTTGAGGATAAACATCTAAAAATACGACGCTCGGACAGCCTGTCTAGACAAGACAGCTACACTTTGTCCAGATACCAGTTGTACTTTCTTTTTCGTTCGCAGGCAGTATTGAGCTTGATGTGGTGAGGGGAATAAGTGGCGATTGACTTGTAATGCACTTACGTGTGGAGGCCCACACAGCCTGCTTACCTTTAGAATCACAGGCGCTACCAGAAAAATTAGGGCTTGCAATTGATGTGACTTTTTTTTTTTTTTACGTGACCTATCACAGTCCGGAGTACATTCACGTCGCGGATAGCAATGAAGCTAAAAAAAAAAAAATCTTAAATAGTCTTAATGGGTCATTACTTGATTCGATGAAATTTAGATTATACAGTCTTGAATTTCTACTATAGATTCTTGGATGCTCAGTCACAGGACTGACAGCCGGTGACTTTTTAATTCCCCTTGCCATCTTTACTAGCACTCACGTTAAAATACTTGCTGCTCTTCCTTTACTTATATTTTAACGCGACTACTTTATACTGCATTTTTCCTTTTTTTTTTTCTTTGTAGAAGACAACTTGGTGCTGTATATCAAGCCACTCCACTACAAGGTTGGAGTGGCAAATAATATGATGGTGTGTTGAGATTAAACACCTGCGATGGGGATATTGATAGCGAAGAGCATTGAAAAATGTTTTCTTTTTTTGTTTCTTTTGCGGTACATGAACGCCAATGGGTTTACTTCAGCTTCACGAAGGGAACAGCGAATATTAGAGGCTATTTGGAGATCAGAAATTTGACGACATCGATTCGTCAAAGTGAAGAGAGAGTGGTGAATAATGGTAGTTTATAAATTATCCGCATGTTGCTATAGCAAGGAATGTACCCCCTTACACCACGACTCTGCTCATTCATTCATTAAGTCTAATCCGAAACGAAGAACCTTAACCGTTTTCCTTTGCCCATGACACCATGCATCTTTTTCATATTTTTAATGCAGGAGGATCCGTTACAGGCTAGGGTCGCCAGGACGTACAAGGATATGCACACCTTCCAGACCGTGGAGTTCGTCCGAAACCGGGTGGGTATCCCGCACTTGCGTGCTTGAAAAGCGTACAGTTACCTTTTTTTATTCTCGCAAGTTGTACAGGATGTAGATTTGGTCCGCTTCTTCCGACTGAAGAGATCAGCAGTGTGCTGTCAATATTACTAATAATTAAATAATAATAATTGTTTTACACTTTTTCTGTGGACATCTAAACCGTTCCGTAAGGGAAGGGAGGAAGGTGGGGGTGCAATTTATGTAATATAATATGTTCACAGGAAGAGAAAGGGGCTGTATCTGTCACACTTGTTTCTGTGGGCTACCTGAACGGTGCCGTAAGGGAAGGAAGATGGGACTGAAAGTGGAAAGAGAAAGAGTAGCTATAGTGGAGGACTATGGAGTAATTTGGACCACCTGGGGATCTTTAACGTGCGCTGACATCGCACACCACACGGACACCTCTTCGTTTCGCCTCCATCGAAACGCAGCAGCCGGTGGTCGGGATCGAACCCGGATACTCTGGCGCAGTAGTCGGGAATCTTAACCACTGCATCACCGCGGTGGGGCTAGAGAAATTTGATTTGGTTTGGTTTATGGGGTTTTACGTCATAAAGCGACTCAGGCTATGAGAGACGTCGTAGTGGAGGGCTCTTGAAAGTTCGACCACCTGGGGTCCTTCAACGTGCACTGACATCGCAATGCACACGGACGCCACTCCGTTTCGCCTCCATCGAAACGCAGCCGCCGGCGGTCTGGATCGAACCCGGCAACTCTGCAACAGTAGTCGGGCATCTTAACCACTGCGCCATAGCGGCGAGTCTAATAAATCTAACGCCTAACATAAACTGTCATTATGTGTCAATCTTGTTTTGAATTAAGCTGCAGCGTGTTTAATAAGGCAGGCATGGAGGTTTAGTATGATAGCGTAACGATCGCCATCGTTTGCTGTACCGTAATTATCCTTTTCACAAGATCAAAAATGTCACATGTCGCGATTTTCTCTAAGTCAAACATAACAAAATAAACATCAGCACTTGACTTCTTGAGCGTAGCTTATAAGTGATTAGTAACTTAGTGATTAGTACAAGTGATTAGTAATTAGAGAAATAAGTTTAAAAAGCCGCAAGTTAGAAAATGCTCTTTCTCGTAAGACACGGCTTGCAACTGAGTCCGTCCGTTCGACGTTTCTCCCCCACAACATCCCCAGTACATTTTTAGTTATAGCTTCCTAAGTACTTTATCAGTAATCCCCGGATTTATTCTGTCATCTTCGGTTCATCTTGGAGTTCTCAAGGTAACTTCGGCATTCCAGGGATTACGGAGCAGGCTTTTCTATAAAAGGGTGAAGGATGCTTTGACTACTTAAACGGTTATCCCTGTACAGGAGCCAAGCGTGTAATGTTGTTGTGGCTGTAGGAAGAAGGAAAAGAAAATGCACGGGCCTGCTAATGGCTCTGCAGCTGAGCCACCTCTACTGCCTCGCGCGGACAGAAGAGAAAAAAAGAGAAGAAAGAAACAGAAAAAAAAAAAGAGGGAGAGAAAGACGCGCGTCGCAACAGCCGTCGTCCACCACCGAAGCGGTGGCGGGTGCAATGACGGCCTACAACAGACAAAAATTCGGTGGTAGGCGGGCCCCCGCCGTAAGCGGCGGTAACCTACCTGTTCCAGCCCCATCAGGGCCAGGATCAGCCACCCTCTTTTCTGTGAATTTTGCCTGAAAGTCGCGGCAGTAAAAACGCGGCTTCATTCCGTCATACACGTAAGTATATCGACATCTATACTTAAGATGACAGTTGCATGCGTGTAGTCACCGCCTTCCGGCTTGTCTCTGACGCTTAACGCGGGCGGCGATATCGCGTTTGTGTCTCTTTCTTTTTCAACCTGCATTATCTTCCTCTTTCTGACACAGACGAGAGAAGGAGGCGGGGTGCGTCTATAAATAGCTTTTCAAGCATAAAAATAGCAGACTGAGGGTAAGCGGGAGGGCGAGATTGCGATTCCAAACGCCACTACTCTCCGCCAAAGCAGTTCTGTGCAGCGATGTAGACGCGTTGGCGCGCCAGGTTAAGCGGGAACAATACGTTTGAGCTCTTCGCGAAATGTCACGCCTTATATCTCGTGTCTAATTCCTCGGACGTAATCTTTCTTTTCCCTGAGCGAAACGTTTAATATTTAATGATGATCAGGAATATGTAAGAAGTCACTGGTGAAAGTCTTATGCGTCTTCTCTTCTGTCCCTCCTCGGGTTTCTGCACTGACTTCTTCACATTTCATGTAGCACCAAATAGCTCGGCAGCACGCGCTCCTGTACTTCTGATAACAGGGCAGGAATTCAATAATTAGGCCTCGGGATCAGCACCACTTTAATGCACGTGATTTAATGTGCAATAATAACACTCACTATGAACGTCAGCCGCAGCAGACTAAGTACGTCGTCCAATGCAAAACGATGACCTCTCTGGCTGGTCTTCAATTAACATTGCGCTGCTCTAGGTGTGAGTACTTTATGCATGCAATTTTCCAAATGTGCTTCTCCTACCTGACTGTATGCGCTCCCTGCTACGTTTGCCTTCACTCGGGATCAGCTCCGTTACTTCCAAAAATCATCACTTATCATGCCTGCACATTACATGTCCTACCCATGCCCATTTCATTTTTCTTGATTTCAGCTGTCACATCCCCAATTCGCCTTTCTACCCCTGACCCACTTTTCTCTCTTCCGTTCACCTATCATAACGTATATCATCTCCGTTTTCATAGAACACTCATTGTCGCCAATTTATATAGCCGACCTTTTTTGTTATCCGCCCCATTTTGCCCTATATATGGGCACCGGTATCCTTTTCATTGCTAAAATTCGCCCTTTGGAATAACATACAGGAGGAGGTTAAGAATGGTTTCGTAACTGAATGCTGACACAATTCGATGCTGAGGCTCTTAGGCCAACGTATGCATGGGTGTGGTAACATAAAAACGATACATACAGCTATTTGAGGGATACTGGTAACTTGGTACTCATTATCTGAGAGGACCTACGAAGTGTACTCGGCCCGTTCTGATTCTATCTATATACATGCCCGTGGGTTGACACTGGGCTTCTGAGGGTCCTCTCTGCACTAAGTAGAATTCGCTTACCGCTTCCAATGCTTCACTTCCTATAGTAAACTGTTATTTGCTTCTCAGAAAGTTGAAGCAATCGGTGTCTCCTTACAGGAAGCCTAGCGCCTCCCCCACCCACCCCCCACAATCAGGATGTGATTATGGGTGGGGCAAGAGTTTTCGACGATCTTTACCCCAATCTTGTCTTAAGCTTTTTCTGTTGCTGCTTGAACACACCTGCGTTATCAGAGTGAGGGAATGATAAATTTCGAAACTTAACAGACTTGAAGCGCTCGACGATACCTACCAGTGGTAGAAATGCGAAAAGAGCAACTGAGAAAAGAACCACTGCGCGTATGGCACCATATATAGATCATACAGGCTAGTGTTACGCTATAAAGCTTGTAGAGGAAGAAAATTTGACAGCACTGACGTTCTTGTTATGTACAGCAGCGTTTAAATCTGCCTTTCCCTACAGCGAAGATACCGGTAAACCCGAAAATGAGGCGTCATTAATGACGGGCCCTTGATGTGCTGGGAAATACGAGAAAAGAACAACTCATGGCTCACTAATATCCGGTCTTCTAACATTAACGCATGATGCCAAGCATGACCGCATAGTAGACAACATGGCGTGAGGTAGTGTTAAAATTATCAAGACGATCGAGTGGTCTGAACTGGTCCACACTTCTGCTGCTCAATTGCAGTTGCTCTTCTTTTGCCGAAATAAACTGCTCTGGTTCTCTTTCTCACCTCGCCATCATTCCTGAGAGAGACGGGAAGAGTCTACGGTAACGATAAGCTGCTCTGGTTCCATCATTTGGCTAGAGGTTATGCGCGCGATTCTCCCAATTGATTAGACTTCATGCAAGCTCCATGGGCTGCTCAATGGGGCTAAGTTTGCAAGTACTATCGCATGGGAGTCTGTGTAGGCGTATCGCCCATCAAGGTGCGATACGCCTGCAACTGTGTGCAAGCAGCTGATAGCAGGACAGGAGATTTGATCTCTTGCGCCAGGCACAAGTCGCAGGCTCTTCCGTGCGGGTGCGGGTGACCCTAGCGACGCCACTGCGTTTTTGTTTTTTCTAAAAACAATGTTGCAACTTGTGGGATAAGAGGAAGAATGTACAGATCAAAGAGAAAAATTTAGTAAAAGTACGACAGTTTTTATCGCTCAAGAAAGGAACACGTAGCAAGTTAAAAGAACAGGCACTTGTAACGTGACGAAAAAAAAAAAAAGATCACGAGATGCTACCTGTAGTTATATTCAATCAATGTGAAAATAAGGCCGAATATCTTTATTTGATATGCCGGGGCACCCGACTGATTAAATCGGACCTGTTTGATATTGTAGGTATGAAAAGGATGCATCCACCGTCTTTATCTACAGGGTCAGAAATCTCTTAAGGCGTCAGAAGACACAACAGGGCTGCATCCAATGACAAAAAAGGTCGAAGATAAACGGCAACGCCTAGTGATGCGTGGTGTGCTAAACAAGGCATTCGTCGCACCACAAAAGAGTGTTGAAGGGCACGCTCACGTAACACTGATATCGCTAAGGCACAGTTGATATAATTGACTGTAGAGATTTGCGGTTGTAAAACTAGCCCTCGATCGGCCAGAACCTACGCAGCTATCTGTCTACCAGTGCAGCATTAGGTTACTCCTGCTTCATCGCAGACAGATGCGAACTTTCACTTGACAAACGACGTCGACGGACACTCGGCAAGCCAGCGCGCACAAAAAGCTAGTAGCACATAAGTGAGTAATTCGGTGATGATGGGATGCTTGAAAAACTCCTAGGGGTAACCTGTAGTATTCGAGTCGCAACCACTGGTCGCAACGAGATTCCCATGCCCTTACTTGAATAGGCTTTACTCAAATGATTCAATGTCCTGCCGATGAAGATCACTTTCTTTTATTTGTTGCTGCTGCATATGAGCAAGCTTCAAGGATGTAAGCACAGAAGAAATCTCGTTTTTCAGTCCGTTGTCTACAGCGGTCAATTTCCATTAAGCCTCCAACACTAAAAATTACGTAACAACCACGAAACTACTTGACAATATCAGGGACAGCATTTTTCGTTTCGCATATTCGACTAACAGAGCGCCGAATGTGATCTGCACTCACGCAGGTATCGCCGATTCTACGAGCGAGCACCCTGCGAAGAGCCCGCACTACAAGAATTTGGCCTTGCATCATCCACAGAAATAAAACAAAAAAGCGGCACCGTCTCTGAAGGCAGCAATGCATGCTGCACGCGTCCGTCCCCCTCTCACAAAGCTTATCGCAGCCTCTTGTACACGGGCCCTCTTGTCGTCGCGAGGGCGCAATCTGCGAAGCCCACTGGGGCATGGGGACACGCGGTTCGTCCTCGGACTAAGATGCCCCCATCTCCTCGTATGGAGGTCCATCCAGGGGAGATGTGTGCCTCCCCTAGATGGACGGCTGCGGTGGCAAGGTTCCTCGTTATCGACGATCTTCGCTTGGTCTGTGAGGCCCCATTGTGTGCGGGATCTCAGTTTCGGCGCCCTAGCGTCGCCGTTTCTGGCGACCATCTGGTGCTCGAGCACCTGAACGCCTCGCGCCGACCTCTTATCGCGGCCTCCAACCAGGAGCCGAATCGGCCAGTGCATACGCGTTCTCTTTTGCCTTGCTTGACACGAGCCTCGATAACTTGGGTTTGCTTTCGCCTCATGTTTTGTTGACATTGAAGCTTGTGCGAAGAGGAGCTGAAGTGCGTTACTCCGAGAAAGATTATATGCCAGCATGTTTGCTGTGGATGTTGAAATCATTTTTGTCGTCACCATGACGTGAGAGTGCCGAGCGGTGTTTTAGCGGACAGAGTCCTCTGCGTTTACAGCAAATGGATACTGTCTAACGTGGATAAATGTTATAGTTCGCCGTACCGGCGAGGCCCGAAGCATGCGGCGCAGATCTGTCACCGCAATGGCTCGCTGGGGCGGGGTGATATGATGTTGCCTGTAGCGCGGAAAAAAAGCCTGGCTGCCGACAAACACACGGTTACGCAAGAAAAGTGCGCCGTTAGCTGAGAGGCTTTCGGCGGCAACTGAGCCTTGACCCGAGTGATGTGTTGTGCTGTGCTGTGTTTTATGGCACATAAGCAGCTAAGGCCATCATGCGCCATACTCGGGGTTTACATATCTGTTTGGTGAAAGTGAGTCATTTTCTGAGCAAGTGCGCCTTTATCAACCAACAATTGCGCAGCTTTCTTACACGCCAAGGAGCAGCCAATTGCCTTTTTTTAAGTAGCGCCCATTTTCAGAAATGACTGCGCATGTTAGCGGGGCGAAATTTTTTTTTTGTATTTGCTACGATAAATATTCAATGGTGCGCCGCCTACTTCTCACTCATGATACCATAGTCATGTGACATGAAATTTATAAGCGCAGATTTTAGCTGTGGAAAATTCATCTGTGTACTATCACAAAAGGAGTGGCGTATGTATGGCAGTAAATAAAACGCTTCTTGCTAATAAAAAAAAAAGCTGGAACGAGCTTTTTCAACGCAATCTTTAGCCCTTTATTATGCCTAGAAAACAGATAATTCAAGGTATTCCACTTGTGTAGTTCACTCATCTCTGTCCTTGGTTCCGACTGCGGCGCAGATGGCCGAGTGGGGAAGGTTTGACAAGGCACGCATGCCCATCATGGAGGCGTTGGAGAAGCTGAACGACCTCGTGGACGAGAGCGATCCCGACGTTAACATCCCCAACATCGTGCACGCTTTCCAGACAGCGGAGAAGATCCGCGCTGCCCACCCGGACCAGGACTGGTTCCACCTCACGGGCCTCATACACGACTTGGGAAAGGTGCAGCTCATGCTCAGTTCCTGCTCATCCTTGCGCTTAACTCGGTTCTCTTGCTCTGACGTTTCTGATTGCATAAAGTTAGCTTTTTTACTTCAGTCGGATGCTCTACGAGGTTCTGTAGCAATCATGATTTTTACCTGTGATTTGTATATGTTCTGTACCTATTTTGCTCAACATGATTTGAGACCCCCGTAGGTTTTGAACACTCTTCGTTGATTTCGGGGTTGCTGATATGAAGTAGCTTAAAGAACTTTCTCGCCAAACAATGGCAAAGGCAGCGGCGCATTCTTGAAGCGAAAAAATGCAGAAACATACTACCCTCTGTAAAGAGAAGTGGCATGGTGCGCTCCTTATTTTTTTTTGCCGGTGCTAATGCTGAATGATGCCATGACGTCACTGGCACGCTACTTCTCGCATTCTCTAAGTTAAGTATTTTCAAAAGAGTATAAAGCTCGACGTTCCCGTTCTTTATTGCAATATTTTGTGACTTGCCGTACCTAGCGGCGGTTGAGCCGCATCGGTATTATTGGCGGTGTAACCGAGCGAGAGTCACGAGCCTTGGCCGCGTCCTCATTGTTGTCGGTGTAAAAATAGATGGCTTTGTAACTGCTCATACGTGCAGCATTCAAGCATCTTTTAAATTGTTTGCTTCAATACATCGCAAAAACAGTTATATAGCTTGACGCAAAAATTTCATTAGGGAGTATCGTAATTGTCCTACTTATTTAGGCAAACATCAGTAATGACGAGAAAGCCAGCATCACATCAATTCTGAATCTTCTCATTTGCGTAGGTTATGGCCTTCTACAACGAACCCCAGTGGGCAGTGGTGGGCGACACATTCCCCGTGGGCTGCGCCTACCAGGACTCGATCGTGTACCGAGACACCAGCTTCCAGGACAACCCGGATCTCGAAGACAACCGATACAACAGTCGTCTTGGCATCTACAAAGCACACTGTGGACTCGAAAAGGCACGATATCTTCAGAGCGTTCATTTTTGTACACGCTGTGAAACTGGGCTCTGGCTTTTGAGACCTCAGCAGGAAACAATATATTTGGTCATCTCATGGCTTCCGTTCAGCTCCTCTGTATTATTCCATTCGATAGGCACCGTATGCATTAAGTTGCATGGGCGATTCGGATATATCGCATTATTGCTTTTATCGAACTTTAAGAATATCCTCTTTAAAACCCCACGCAAATGTACAGAAGTGGTTTTCGCATCGAACTCCCGTGCAGTGGAACATTCGACATATCCGCCGTGCCCCTGCATAGAGCGCTTCTCCTAGTGGTGCTGCACGGTTACTTTTTGAACGCAGAGCCGGGTCGCTGTGCAGCCTTGGGCTCTTGATGGTAGCGTTAACGCTTTGAAGCCACTGGTCAAGCTGAACATCGAGTCCAATTGAAAGTGGCCTTCGGCCTGTAATGATAGTTTTCAACGCGACCCTGCTGCCATGCGGAGAAGCCAGTAATCGATGGACTGGTTGTTGCGCGGTGAAGCCAGCCTCGCTGGCAGAAGGCTTGCGGCGGCTCCCGCGCAGGCCAGCGTCGCTGCTCCAGGAGCAGTGATTTTCAACTTCCGGAGTCTCAAAAAGAAAAGAACCACCGTACTCTAGTCTTCAAAATACATATTTTATCTTCATTTCTTAGGTTAGAGATGATAGAATTTCTTAGTGCCTTAAATTCGTATATCTGTTGTTCCTTATCGTATGTTAGGACACCAAACATAGGTGTTTTACAAACCTGAAAGAGAAATGGCAATGCAGGCATGTCAAATAATGACAGAAGAACCGCCTACGTCAAAAAACCGCTTTTTTGTGATGCTTTGTCTTTCCTAGTGCGACACAAAGTAAAAAGAAAAACGCTAAGACCGAGGTTCTTAAGCACACGCACCAGAGCACCTTGCACCTCTGCCAGGTAAAAAAAAATACCAGTCGTTTTGGCCTGCACGAGTAGCATACGCGGTCTAAAGTATACTAAGGTGTGCTCCATGTCTGCCCACTTGCCTGTGAACCAACACCGTAAGAAGGGTCCGCCAACGCCTTCTTTCGTTTGCTTCCGCTCAACTCGTACAGAAAGCCCTTAAAGTATATCCAGTCGGGCTACCCTCTGCACATGCAAGCCTACAGTGTGCTTGACGACGTTTGCTCAGCCTCTCTTTTATATTTGATCTCGATCATCGTGTTGCCGTTCATCTCAGCTCTTACACCGCTGCTGACCGCAATCTGCCTATTTGCTACGACGCTTCAGGCATTTGCTTTTTATTTCGAGAAAATTGACAGGGCAAGGCTCCGGAACTGCCAAACTTAGATGACCAGTACCACTTGAGAGATACTGGGGCTGCGAAGAGCGCCGAGTTCGCTAAGTGACTATTTCGGCTAGGCAAACAGGTCTACGTTGCCAGACCGCGAACGTATCGCCTAAATTATTTATTCAGCACTTTGCAAGTTATTTGCGGGATTAAAATTATGCAAAGCAGGCTTCTTTTGCCCTAAAAAAAACAGTATCAGTTCTCAAATGCGCGAATGAAGTTAGTTTAAAAGGCTGAAATACTACATCTGAGGACGGCAGATATCTAATAAAGTTGGTGTTGACAATGGCGGTGGCTTGGTCTGGTTAGAAATAGGGCCGGCGGAGAAGTGCATTGACTTTCGCCTGCCGCAGAGCTTACTGTCAGCTCAGGTCTAGCTTGTGGCTTATGTTGCACTAACACCACACGTTCTTCCCCTTCCTGTCTTCGTACGCAGGTCCTCATGTCCTGGGGGCACGATGAGTACATGTACCAAGTCCTCAAAAACCACGGTGCAACGCTTCCAGAGGAGGCCATGTACATGATCCGCTTCCACTCCTTCTATCCGTGGCACACGGGTGGCAACTACATGGAGCTCTGCAACGAGAAAGACCTGTGCATGCTCCCATGGGTCAAGGAGTTCAAGTAGGTGGTGACCCCTGCATTATCGTGCGAGGCTTACTCGTATGATGTCTCCCGTCTTCCTTTTCCTTTCAGTTTGGTCTATGTGCGAATCTTTGTGAGCATGCGTGGTAACCATCGGTTAGCCGCTAAACGGTCTATTCAGATCGATAAGCGATAGCGGAATCGGAAGATATGGCTCGAGAGACAGGGATGCTTACTGTACAAACATTGGCATATTTGAACTTAAGCTAACGGAACTAACCAGACAAGCGAGTTTTATCGTTGTAGTGCTTGTTTGCAAACTTAGCCTTCTAGAGTGAACAACGCACCGAGAAGTTAAAGTTTGTGAAAACGTCCCTTGAAAAGTCCTTAAAACCAAATGATTAGCTCCTGCCCTGATAAAAGAGTTAAGAACGTATGACGCTCTCATCATAAAATTATCATTGATAACCTATTTCTTGGTTTAAATTGGTCACGGCTAAGCTATTTACGAACTCAGCTATGTTTTGAACTTACACACTCCCGAAACGATTATTTTATTTCTTGGTGAAATTTTCCGCTTTCCTGTTAGGCATTATCAGTCAACGGCTGCCTCCTCGCATACTCCCCAGATAAGATTTTGCAAAGTCAGCTGAGCCTATTTATCTGACGTGGTAACCTGTTTCAAGCGATGTTATCTGAAGAATGTCTTTTTCTGAACAATGGAACGCATCCCTCGAGGGCGAGCATACGCCCAGCCTTCTTTAATCGATGGCGTTTTAAAGGGGGTTGAATGAAAGTGAGCCCTGCTAAAACGGACAATCTCCCATTAATTTGTCGAGACTACTCCTCTGGACAAAGGAAATGACGTATTCGCATTATGAGCAGCCATTATAGCCTGTGTGCGTGCGTCGGTGTGTACGTGCGTGCGTGATTGAGAAATAGAGGGTCTTAGTGTGAGAGAATGTGAGAGAGAAGTGTGGGTTTGGAGGGCTGCCATCATCAGACAGTGTGTTTTGCCTTTCAGTAAATTTGACCTCTACTCAAAATGCGAGGACGTTCCCGACCTTGAGGCGTTGACGCCTTACTACCAGTCTCTCATTGACAAGTACGTTCCTGGCGTTGTCTGCTGGTGAAACCAGGGCCTGGTGGGGAATCCAGGAGCCGCAGCTTCGATGTTTTTAGTTCTACACCTTTACCGTCGCCATTTTACCCTTTAACCTGTGTACCTCTTGGTACCGGAGTCATCTGCGCAAAGAAAGCACGTCACAAGCTTTCATTAACTCGGTGGTGGCCGTCATTAGTGTCATAGTTCGAGCTGTTACTACGACACGCGTCTATTAGACAACACTATATGGTGCGGGACGCTTGTTAACTATACTTTTTTATATTACATGCGTTGTGTATTGATCTCAAGCACGCGATGACGACGTGACTGTGCAGCTCTACATAATATTATGCTCATGGCATGGGAAGATATGTTTGGCGCCGAAGCTCTTTTATGATGGTTTGTTAAGGGGTGCCGCGGTTTTTAATACGCGTGTATGAACTGCCGGCACTTGTTAATTCATGAGCGTATAGTGCAAGCACAGTTGAATTGCGTCTGGTTTTCGTTTTAGGAAACCGCTTAGAGCGTTGCGCTTTGTCAAGAGGCGTTACTATTGAGACGCGATCGTGTCCAACACTGGAAGTTTAGACACGAATGCTTTTTTGTACAGTATACTAAAAGACATGTTTGTATATGAACGTATTTGTGACAAAGAGCGATTTTATTTAGTGCACTGTCAACTAGCATTGCAAGAAATGTGTTAGCTAGGACCATGTGGGTGACACAAGATTCCTGTGCATGGCCGGACAGTGTATGACATAAAAAGTATACAAACCACAACAACAAAGCTGTCAAATTTATGTGGTCAGATTTCTTTCAGCTGCCCAATCAAGTCATTAGCAGTTTTTCGCCCTTCCTGACATATTCAGGAAGCCTTCACATGCGTCTCAATCCCATTTCATCGTAACCCTTCAGAAACAAGCTTCACACACGGGTACCATCGAGTGTCTTTCAGTTAAGGCACCAAATCGAAATAAAAGAACAGTTCTTGTCACAAATATTTATATGCAGAACAATGTATTTAAGCGCGGCATCAAACCGAAAAAACAAAGGTGGGCACGTCTTTATACACATAGCACCTATATACTGCTTACCTAGATGGGTAAACACTTGCTGTAATCAAATTTGGCGGACATTTGCATATTAATAAGGACAAACATGGCAATCAGAGAGGTGTACCATTTCCTGCCTTCTCTCTTCCTGTCGACATGCACATTCGCACTGTCTAATAAGTACATGAAAAAAGATAGCCTTCACCCAACAGGCTATATGCAACTCAGAAGAAGCTTTCATTAACACACAATAAACGTGCAAAAAGAAAAGGGACCAACCATGAATATTTTTCAAAACACCCTAGCCATGCATGGCTGGCGCAAATATTCGTGAAAAAAATGCTTCGCGTACAGACGTACAGCTCTTTCGTGGCGATTTCAGCCACCTTGCCTGTCGCACGCTACATGGTAAGGCCAGGAAATAAAGAAATTTTCCTAGCCTCACTGCAACAAGAGAGGAACAGAGTGCTGACTTTACCGGATAGGCAGCACGCCCCGTGAACAGACTCATGCTAATAAAGAGCACAAATTTCAACTAACTCCCATTGTCGATAAGGCAGTAAAAAGCTGGTGTTTACTCTAATGCACCTAAGCAATATTTATCTTTAGAGCATTCGCACACCGAGGTTGCAACAGAAAGAGCACAGTGCCTTCTATGTACGGCAGTGTTGAAATGTCACTGCATAAGTTAAACTAGTATGTAATCCAAGCACAAAAAAACTGCAATAAGAAAAAGCAAGCAGTCTCAGTTAATCATGCATTTGCCATCATAGGCATCGTTGATGGTAACTTTGAGACACCACAGGCCAACTTACCAACAAGCCAGCTGACTACTCTCTATATCGTATTGCTGCCAAAACCAAAGCATATGCACATCTATTAGAATAACTGCAGCAACAGAATCGGCCAGGAAGCCCTGGGCCCCAATGCATTGCCGAATAGAGCTCTTTTACTTGCAGTCAGTGTTGCTTATCCACTTGATTGCACATTTTTGAAACGCACCGCAGTAATGGTGCACAGAGAGTACTTTATGAGCCTACACTCTTTGCGCTGTCAATCTTCCTTGACAGCCTTGATATACAACCGGGCAACATAAACACGTGCATAAAATGTGCACACGCACACACACGCAGTCTCGACGACATCTCTACTGAGAGGGCTGAGAGTCCTTCCCACTCACAGGCAAACGTCGATTGCTCGCTGATGAGCAGTTCGCCTGCAACACAAGATAAGTTGAAGGCTTCAGTTCTTTCGCTCCTAAACACGTGTGGTGGCAGCGACCTTCCTTGGCTTACAACCGGAGCGAGCTGAAATCTCTACTGCATACATGCACGACGGCAGCCAAAATGTTCTTACCGTTGAGCAGGTGCGATAGTAGAGCCTGAACAACTCTTGCTTGAAAACACTAGTCAGATCTTTCCACCTTGCTTTTGACGCCCACCGTTGCATAGAAGAAGAAAGTAACGCTCAGAAAGTACCGTTGGAGTCGAGCATTTAAAGTGCGTAGTCTCCATTCGTGAAAACCGTGGTTACGTTTAAATTATTAAAAAGGGAGCGTAATTGTCTTAACTAGCATTCGTGGGTAATGAAGGGGAGCAAAGTAGGTTTTAGTACATGTAGGTCATTTTGTTCGCTTGCCGATGGCTATCACCCGGTTGTAGAATTTGTGAGTGCCAAAAATGTCCTTGAAAGCGTTTGAAGCGTTGAAGGTACTTAACATAAAGAAGGGCATATTAACACCTGTGAGAAGTAAATAATAATCGAAGTTTAACTTTTACTTATTCAAACAATGCTTAATTGTGAGAGGTCACTGCTTTTGTGGTTTGTGAATGTTACCACTGTTTATGTGGATTGTAATGCGGCACCCGCAGTTGTTCTCACCGAGGCGCAGTTGGAGAGCGCCAAAAACAAATATGTATGAAAGAAGGAAAGTAACAAATACCTGATTTGAGTTTCCAAATGCTCAGTTCATTTAATGCCGCATGAACAATCAAGCAATGCTCTTCGGTTTTATCAGATATAATCTCCAGCATTTTGATCCTTTCCTGGATGCCAAACTAGTTCTAACGGAAGAGTTTAGGCAGGAAGTTCCCTGCTTGGACCATTCTGCTGCAACATCATCGTATGGTGCAGTAAATGAAACAACCATTTCATTCTAATGATATAATTTTTATTTTAGGGAGCATAACCCGCAAAGATTCAAACTTTCTCCACAAGTAGCACGCATCTGTTTGGAAGGTACTATGGTTTCCTAAGCAATGTACAGCTTTAGCCGTTCGATAGACATATCCACGCTTATAATCGACACGAGCTTAAAATAGTTCTCACGTGAGTATAACTGCATCATATGCACACCAAAGTTTGAATGCTTGCCGTTTAAATGCTGTCTGAGTGGACGCACCAGGAAGCACACGTTGGTGTCCTGCGTAACACTAGAACAAACATGCTCTAAATATTGCACTGCATGTATCATCGCTGTGTAGTGACGATCAAATCCGCCTTCAGAGCTAACAAAGTGACTAAATCCTGGTGATAAACAACACTAACAACATTCACACTCATTACGTTTGTTAAACCGCCAGCATTTTATTCCGTAAACGTCGACGCCACATATATTCCATTCGTGCGATTTCTCCTCATATTCTTTGTAGAAATCGGCTAATCAGAAACGTGATGCAATAAACCGCGATGCAAGAAATGATTTGCACCAAAAGCATTAACAATGAAACAGCTGATCCCAAGTTTTGGTCAGAATCCTGGCCCCAGCGACCTCATTTCTTTCGAGCAGAAACGAAAAAGTGCCTGTACACATTAAGGACCCCCAGCTGTTCGGAATTATCCGGAACCCTCCATTATACGGCTCCCATCATAGCCCACGAGTCTATTTAGGATGTTAACCCCGATATACCATACAATACCTCATATTCCACTCGCCAGTATCTCCGTACGAATCCCACTCCAATATTTACGTAAACCACATGACAACACAGAACGCTCCGTTTTCCGCTGCGAGTGGAATAACGTTCCCGGGGCCGAACAGGTCAAGATAAGCGTTCCAAGTCCATGCATAAGGCGGCATGGATTCATTTTAGCCTGCAGGGACTCCCACACAGTGATACAGTTGCCGAAACGCCCCTGTCCCATTGACTGGCATTTGCCGTCTCTCAAACAGCACAGATCTAGATGACCGAAATAGAGAGATAGAGAGAGAGAGGAGGGGGGGAGGGAGGGGGGGAAAGAGAGAGAGAAAATTGATATAAAATTTATGTGCATCATATCGCATACACTTCGTATGACACCGGAACCTACAACCTGCGTAAGAGCATAATGCATAATCGCACTCTATAATGCATAAGAGCATTCTTAAACACAACATGGGCACGAGGAAAAAGTCTCAATTTTTCGCCACCTTAGTTTAAAAACATATAAAAGGAAAATGCACCCTTTAATGATTGCATCCGGCAAGCTAGCCCAGATAAAGATGATGTAAAAAGGAATAAAGCATGCTCGGGCAGCATTCATACCGCAGCATTCATTTTCGTCGAGAACGTATGCGTTCCGTGGTCCATCTAGAGCAGTGTCAAAAGTGCACGCAGGTATACGGTATGGAGGCCACGCCGCGATACCAGATCAAGTGCATCGTGTCGCTAAACGAAGACCAGCTTTCGAAACATGTCCTGAGGCGCGCTTAGACGTCTTTATAGTCGTGACCATGGTGATCCTAGATGACTGACCTTTTACAGAGACCCTTAGCTGTCGCGTTCCGCTGACTCCAATGCACTCTAAATAACCAGTAGGTGGTCCAAATTAGTCCCGACATAACCCGTCATGTGCCGACATGTTTCGCTTCGGCATGTTAGGCCGTGCGTAACACAACGCAACAGCAACTCAGTCTGCAGTTCGTGTTCATGCAAGAAATGGAGCGCATGGACTGCAAACTTATTCCTCTTCCAAATGACATGCAGATTATGCGCTACACTCACGAAATCTTGAAAACCTGTCTTCTCCCACCAAATCGCGGTGGTTATTATTCTATGATTTGATTTTTTCTCTTGCATTTTATTCTAAACACTTGTGTTGGACGGTTCGTAAAACATCCAAGTCAAATGACCGGAACTGCGATAGATGAGGGCATAGATGAGCGAGCAAGAAAAAAGCAAATTGACGAGGCGGATCAAGTTATCTCGCCAATGGAGTACAGACCCATTGTTAAGTTGCACTTCGCCCGTTTGGCGCCTAGAAATTGGTTGGCCAGCAAGAGACAGCGGGGACAGAAGCCTACGTCTGCTACTCGCGCTGCCGGCCGGTCGCATGGTGCTCCGTCCCGTGGGCAGAATCAAGTACGCAGTGTGCTGCAACCTGTGTCAGCGTGATGGCATTCCAGCAAGCTTTCAGACTGAGCGTAGAGCCAGAATTGTGTGCGCGTGCGTGCGTGCGTGCGTGCGTGCGCGTGTGTGTGCGTCCGCGCGCGCGCGTGTGTGTGTGTGCGTGTGTGTGTGCGTGCGTGTGTGCGTGTGTGTGCGTGCGTGCGCGTGCGTGCGTGCGCGTGCGTGTGCGTGCATGCGTGTGCGTGTGTGTGTGTGTGTGTGTGTGTGTGTGAGTGCGTGCGTGCGTGCGCGTGTGTGTGCGTCCGCGCGCGCGCGTGTGTGTGTGTGCGTGTGTGCGTGTGTGTGCGTGCGTGCGCGTGCGTGTGCGTGCATGCGTGTGCGTGCGTGTGTGTGTGTGTGTGTGTGTGTGTGTGTGTGTGTGTGTGTGTGTGTGTGTGTGTGTGTGTGTGTGTGTGTGTGTGTGTGTGTGTGTGTGTGTGTGTGTGTGTGTGTGTGTGTGTGTGTGTGTGTGTGTGTGTGTGTGTGTGTGTGTGTGTGTGTGTGTGTGTGTGTGTGTGTGTGTGTGTGTGTGTGTGTGTGTGTGTGTGTGTGTGTGTGTGTGTGTGTGTGTGTGTGTGTGTGTGTGTGTGCTTCTGTGCTGACTCTCAAACGACGACGAAGTTGCCGAAATGGTGATAGGGAGCGCTGTGCCCAAACGCAGATCTCTAATTGGTTACATAGTAGGCGCCGCAGGCTCCGACCATGCGTGTGACACCTTATTTTGAAGCTCCCTTTAGTAATTAGGGAGCCTAAATGTTTCGCCGCGGCGCCCGTCGCAGCATGTAGGCGCCCTATTAGCAACGGGCGTGCAGCGCTCCCGCCACGCAAGTAACCGAAGCACATTCGCTGCCCCGCTTTTCGCACCGTCGAACCGGCAGCTTTGTCGGTAGATGGCGCGTGCTACTGACTCGACTTGGGACAACTCGATTTTGTCGCTTCAAAACTGCGCTGGACGCTGAGGCACCTTAAATCTACTACATTGACTCCACTCTGGGCTCTGTGCGGCAACATTAGTACGCGGCGCCCCTGTCGCGTCGCCCTGGCCCTGTATACTTGCAAAAGTATCGAATGGGAATAACAAATGAAATGTATTTTCTCTCTCTCATCTCTCCCTCTCTCTCCCTATCACTTCAGCTAGGTGCGATGTTTATGCTGCGACAAGCTTAGTTCTCGTAATTCAGCAGTTTAGTATTTTGTGTTGAAGTTCGTGGGGTCGGGATTTCCCTGCATTTCAGCGTTTCGAGTGCAGAAACACAATCGCGTACACAACTGCTCTCGAGTGTGTACTGTTTCAAGCGTTGTCTGCGAAGAAAGTGAGAGTTCTTTCCCGCGGGCTGTTTTTCTTTGACTGCTAATGTCAATGCTCTTGCCTGAACTTTCTGACTATTTCCACTTCTTTGTCGCATGTCCTACCTGACGTGTTCCTATAAATGGGTGCCTTATAAATAGCATGGCTTTACACACATCTTCACTACGTCGTGCTCCCGTAAAGATGTAGTTATTCATCTTCAAGAACAATTCTTTGTTGTTGTTGTTTTTCAAATCAGGTGTTTTTTTTTACTTCTCCTTCCATCCCTGTTGCTTGCAAACAAAAATCCCCCCCCCCCCCCCCAAGAAAAACAATTTAGCCATCGTCCGCTATCTTTGTCTTCGCACATCCTTGACACGAAACGCTTACCCACGACCTACTACAGTAGGTCGTGGGCTTACCTATGCAAACAACGCAAATAAAAAAAAAGTGGCCAAACACTGCGGAGCTTTACAGGCAGCTTATCAGAGTGTCAACAACACAACCCTGGAGAGTAATGACAGCCAAAAACACTGCACGTGGCACAGAATGACTTCGGTGACCGTCATCAGTGACGTGATAATTGATCTAACCTTTAGCAGGTGGAGGGCGCACGCCGTCTGTTTCTTTTTCTTCTTTGCCTGGAAACGTTGTCAAGCGACGCGAATTCGACGACTCGGGCTTGGATTGCCGTGTTTGTGTAGAAGGCCGTCGGGATAATAATAGGTTAATTGATAGCGATGTCGGCTGAGCGTACAAAACAACGATGATGGCTAACCTTGGTCACTATATAATAAGCAGAAGGGAACGAGGTAAAAAGTACGCGCAAGAAATTATCTTAAACAAATGCGGAATGCAGTTAAAAGAGGCTTTATACCAAGAGCGCTTTTCTCTGCCAAAGCATCCGTCTTTGCTACATCACAGTTCGTCCAACTAAGCGCACGAAGCTCGCTGTCTATTCCGAGAGCAGTTACACAGCCGCTCAATCTAGCTGATGGAAGTTAAAACACTAATGGCTTTTCCTTGCTCCTTACTTCACTGTATAGCAGAGGTGTCGCAAAGTTAAATATCTGCGGAGACACAGTTTAATTTATATGTATGGCTGGTAAAACGACACAGTGTAAGTACACCGCATCCCAAGCTCTTTGACATTGCTGGCTTTGCAAAAGTGTTTTCAAAAACTTCCTTGCTTATAGTGGAGGCTTACATTTAGGGCACGATTTCAAGAACCATGCGAACACACGTCAAATACTGGAAAAGAAAAACGATTTTTTTTTGCATGAATTTGAGGAATTTCGCGTGTTCCGTCCCGCTGGTAATCAATCACGTGATCTTGCATCTACTTCAGACAATCGGTTAAGATGTTATAAAGGCGTATTAGCCCATTCCTTTGGCAACAGTTCGTTCATACTGCCATCGTCCTGCTGTGGTTATGTTCTTAACATTCGCAACAATCTCTTCCTCCCATACCTGACGAGCGACTTTATTTATACATTGTAAGATTTCTTGTCACTTCCTGAAATTACTGTCAATGTAAAAACAAAAGAGCTTAGTCTGCGTCTATAAGCGCTTTATTCTTATGGCTTCCCACAACAGGAGAGAAGCGTCGATAGCGTGAGTAATTCTTAACGAGAATGACATGACTCTCGGTGGAAGTAATCCGCTAGCTTTTGCAAAAACTATCAGATAAACCAAAACAACTAAGCTTTCGCAGTCCAGCAGAATAGCGTCTGAAACCAGTATGCCGGCGGTCATTTCAAAATTGGTTTAGTTTGGTTTGGTTTTGGGGGTTTAACGTGCACTGACATCGCAGCACACGGGCGCCGGAAAAAAAAAATTATTCCCATGGCAGAAATGATAAATGAGCGACTAAACGTAAGCGCATAGTAGAAGTCAGAACAGCCGCTGCTTTGTTGTACACATTCAGCAACAGTTTCTCACCCTCCTCGATTTACCGCGTACTCTCATCCCCTCAGTATGTGAATTCACAAAATCCATCACCGAGTCGTATTTTCGCGAACACATTCGTTTGCAAACTCTCGTCCTCGCTGAATCATCACTTACTAATTATCTCTCTCACTAACGGACTTACTCGTCAGCTTGCTGCGTTGCTGAATACACCTCCCTTCAATTAATCCGATCAACGGGAATACCAGGAATGAGTGCCTGGGCGGGGCTCCAGGAGCGCTAGTGATAACCTGCATATACAACATTATAATATTGTGCGCGAATGCAACCAGACGCCCAAGCAGGCAGCCGAGCGCATTAGGTCCGCTGAGATAAGCATCTCTGCCGAACAAAAGTCGACGTGCGCCTCTATAGAGAGCGGAGTCTACGCAGCAAACGAAAATACCGGTACTCATAAAAGACGTCGGGGCAACGATAAAATGGGTTCACCAATGCGAACAGAACGGTAGCCTTTGTGCTTTTATTTACATAACTTTGCTAGCCTGAAAGGAACTTAATAGAAACTGAATGGTAGCCCCGTTCTTTAGACAAGGAAAACAGCGTTTGGCAGTTGTGTAATCCGTCAAAGAAAGAAGTTGTGCTTTATAACAGCGATGCATTCTTCTGCTACAGCAAAGCTTTCTTCGTATCCTGATTTCTTATTGCTCTTGAACTATGTTCATTGCCGTGAGCACAGCTGGCTGATCATGTTCAGCTCTTGTGAATACGTTAATAATAAAAAGCGAGAAAAAAATTACTTTTACTTTTGGTATTTAACGGTTTTTCACAAAGCACGTCTAAGGTCTATTTTAGCTTATTGATGTTACGAATGATTTTAATAAATATCTTCTATTCAAAACCCATTTGTGCCGTTCGCAGCCGTGGGGACTTGTGGGTCAGTCATGCTCCCACTACACTGAGCAAGGTATGCTGTGTCATCTACGGTTTAACCTACTAAGAGACACACAGATTATGCGTTTCACTGTACCCGAGGTGTCGTGCTATACCACCAGGAGTTCCGTAACGCGCACGGACACCGCACAGCATACGGGAGTTCTTGAATGTGCATCTTCGTCAAAATGCGACCGCTGCAGCCGAGACATTTGGCTCCAAAGCCAGACCGGCATAGACGCAAAACCACCGCGGCGTTTAATGGCCCTAATGTTACGGCAAATGTGCCGATGAGCTTAATCATGTGTATTGAGCTTGCAGTCAGTTAATTTCTTCCAAACATCACGTGAAATTGCCACTGGTATTTCTGCTGTTACGCCCTCGTGCTCCATGGACCATGTTTAAACTAGCCTTCCTGTTTTGAAGAGAGAAAGGGAGATTTTGTGATTGCAGGAGATGGCTTCCTGGTATTACATCTGTCCAGCTATTCCAGATGAGGGTGAAAAAATGTGAAAAAAAAAGGTACAACAGAAATTAATCATATGACTATAGTAAGCTATTGGTGCCTCTAGTGTAGCGTCAGGTATACGTCTAGAACACAGTGTCAAAATTATAGATGGGGACAGACTGGGCGACGTCGCAAGAGTCTGAAGACCTCTACTTCCTCTAGACTCCAATAGATGACTGTTCGCTAGGTGTCCCACTTACGCGCGTTATTTGAGCCGTTACACGGATCAGATCCACCGCTTTGATGACAAAGCAGAGGTTCCCGCGTGGCTTTGTCTCATTTCATCGCTTAGTCACTGGATTCTTTGCTCATTCGTTGGCTTCGTTTGCGTTAATTAGTCCAACCGCCGAGAAATAAACGCTCCGCTATAACATCCGCTGTCTGTAGCAATGAGATAGCTCATGTGTTTTGCCTCTGTCGACAAGGTTTCGCTGCTCGTCCCGTAGAATACGCTGAGATCACAGGACCGATTTGAAGATGAGCGAGTTGTGTACTGGGCCAGCTGTGCCCCCGGTGCACAGCGGCGTCGCGGGCTGTCCCCACCAGTAAATCTTACATTGTGTTCTAAGCAAAGTTTTACAGTCTGCATTGCGACGAATGTCTCTTTTGGGGGATCGAACATTGCCAGTAACTTTTCTATTTGACTTTGTGATTTTTTGTTTGCTTTTAAACTACATGACCGCTGTCTTAAGCAAGCGTCAGAATAATGAAAGACAATTTCCGTTGAGCTTTTCAGCCTTGCTCGGGGTACTTGCGTTGCTTTTTGTGAAGTGGATGAAATATGGTCATTTAGAGAAGACATTCAGTGTTTTTCATTCTTGTGGTTTTTTGCAATTGGTGGGTGTTGTCATGTATTCCTACCTGTTGAAAGAGCTCATTGAGGCTAAGGTTTCCCAAGGCTGGAAATTCGTCAGAGCGAGTTTCATTACGTATGCGGCCAACGGCCAAACACAACGGTGCAATTACAGAAAATAAAGGCTGCAGGCAGTGCCTTCAGAACGAGGAAACGCTACTCCAAGGATGGCGCTTATCATATTGTTACGCAGCGCGTCTGAGCTCTGTCTAATGCGGCGCACGTTGCGGAAGCCTTGCAGTGACACGCAAGATGCAGCACGGTAGTTTGCACAATGGTTTCTCCAGTCCAGAATACTTACCCAGCAGCGTACTTCAGTATTGTATTCTACATCGGTCTAATGACTGTTTTTATGCATTAGAGCTAAAGTAACTTCAGCAAATGAAAATTTCTATCGAGGAAAACCAAGCAGTGAATTAGCATTGATCCACCTGTGCTAGAGATGTTTACGGCTAAGTACGGGTATAAAGAAGTGATCACAAATGCTGACAGTATTGATGAAGCACGCATGATACAGATATATAACATTTAATTCTTACCGTTGAGTGTATGCGTCTTGGCATATCGGTTGCGTTTTAAGACGCTTGTGAGGGGTGCAAAAAAAGACGCGCATTGCTTTGAAGTATTCATCATTAGCTTTGTAAGCTATACATTAGCTTCTAAGCATGGTCTTCATCGCAGAGGATTAAAAGACACTAAGGAACTGCCGTAACGAAGGCTGAGCTTAAGAAAAAAATGCAATAGTTTGACTTGTTGCTGTCCATAATTGAATACGGGAATTCAATTGGCTCTTGTATTAAAGCCGACAAGAATTGATCTCTGACGAATCAAGCCTAAGAACGACAACGACTAAAGAGCGTAGAAATGAGAATATTAATACATGGGAAAGTGGGCGCTGCACGTTTGACAATCCCAATATGGGTTGATAGTGGCATATGGGGAAATGCGCACACCTGGTCATATGTGCCTGTATATACATATGCTGTCATATAGGGCCACCCTATGGTTCAGAGAGCACATGACATTTAGGGGTATCTGGGTGTATCTAATCGGCGTTTATGCAAACTGATATTTGTTTCGTGTTTAAAATTATGATATAACTAGACCCGGTTCGTGCTTGTAGATTGTAAGGCAAGGCGGACACCCTGTACTTTTAAAGAACGTAATGCTGAGTTTAAATAACTAATAATAATAATAATAATAATAATAATAATAATAATAATAATAATAATAATAATAATAATAATAATAATAATAATAATAATAATAATAATAATAATAATAATAATAATAATAATAATAATAATAATAATAATAATAATAATAAGCTCGATGTGACTTGCCAGGTCACGTTCATCCTGCCTTAGTATGTGGTAGTCACCTCGCTAAGAGGAAGAAAATTGAGCTTGGGGCTAATGGCTTACTTATGCATGCGTATTTTCTCACGGGGATTTATGAATAAATACCACAAAAAGAAAAATAAACGCAACTTGTGAATAGAACTTTCTGCCGAAACATGTATCGAGCAGAATATATGATGCTGACCAAGGCGCATTAAAACGGCCTCAAAGATGCACTCTCTCTCTCTCTCTTCTTTTTCTTTTTTTTTTCTTCAGCATGAGAGCCCGAAGACAGTAAGCCTATACAAGTATACTTATCGTTCATTCGGGAGATTTTCTAAACTAAAAGATTTTAGCTTAAGATTTCTGCTTGACTTGGAACCGTGTGAAGATCGAGAATGAACGCGACTCGCTAAATTAATAAGTGGATAAAATAAAGAATGAATAGACGAGAGTGCTCTGGGTATTCGCTATGCGTAGCCAACGGGCGAAAGTTGGCTCAAATTCCGGTATGCGCATCCTGTCTACACATACCTTGTGGCCCAAGCTGTACCACTATCGAAAAGGTGTCACGCGTGGAATAAGGCCTTTTAATGCATTCAGCGCTCTCTGAACTCTGCCAAAATGGCACAGCCACGCTTGCATCATTTCAGCTGGCTCGATAAGAGGAAAGCAAACTTTCGAAAGCTACGTTCGGCTGAGGATGTTTGTCGCCCACCGAGTGCATGCCTCGAATTCCGGCAAATGTCCAGCGTGTAAAGCGGTTTGTCCTTGCCATTATCCAAGCATGCAGGCTTTTGCAAAATTACGCGCAGCTATTCCCTAGTAAAGAGAGCAGTACGTCTTGACGCATATGGCTTCGCTAATTCCTGATAAAGACAGCATTTCGTAGGTCTCTGCTCATGTCGGCGGCAGCTAAAAAAAAATAAAAAAAAAATAAAATAAGGCAGTGGGCTTTGTTAGGCATACATTTGTCGTGCCTTTTTTCTTTCAAGCAGTATTCTGCTTCGTTTTCTTTATTATTTTATTTATACAAGTACCTGCAGCACCTCAAGGGCGTTGTTGCAGAGGGGGGGGGGGGGGGGGGGGGGGCAACTGGAGGAAAACATGTCTTAAATGAATACATGACAAAAGCACTAAACAGCTTAGCACAATCGGTAAAAGCAAGTAAATAACAAAATACGTAACACCCGTAAGTCACCTCAACGGCAAACGGTCTTCAGGGCCAGGGCGCCGCGGTGCGAAATTCACAACACAGTAAATGGAAAGGCTACACTATTGCATGCAGCGCAATGCTAGTCAAAAGATATGAAGTAAACGGAATGATTATTAGTGGATGATACATCCACTAATACTCTTAAGAAGCCTGTTCCGGTCTATTCCGGGAAACCTATGCCCGGAATTAGCTACTACAAGCCACAAATCAGAAAGGTCTCCATGCAAGCAGGTTGATGTTCGGAAAGGTTGCAGACAGGCCTATTCGCAGCAATCAAGTCATTGATGTCTATGCGTGTCTGTCTTCCTCGTCCCATTTGAAATCGAGCACTGGTTGGTGACACTATGCCAAATAGCCTAGGTTTGTGGGGTTTAACGTCCCAAAGCAACTTAGGCTATGAGAGACGCCGCAGTGGAGGACTCCGGAAATTTCGACCACCTGGGGTTCTTTAACGTGCACTGACAACGCACAGCACACGGGCGCCTTGCTTTTCGCCTCCAACGAAAAGCTGCCGCCGAGGCCGGGATTCGATCCCGCGTCCTTGGGAACAGTAGTCGAGCGCCGTAACCACTGCGCCACCCCGGCGGGGTATGCCAAATAGCCTACATATCATGCCGCATACCATGCATCCCTACCGAAACTCCGCTTTCCGCCCCTTTTGCTGATTACTCTGTTCTCCACATTCCGCATAATATAGAGCCGATAGCCATTCGCTTGAAAGTGCTTTAAGTGGGCGTCATGAGACAACATAACAGAAAGCTTGATATCCAAACCTGCGAAAGGGGCCCAGAAAGCGCTCTAACGTATTCGTCTCGGATCAGAACTTGTCCCCTTGATTGAACAAGAAGCAAGAGACAAAACTTCTTGCGGTCTGTTACAAAACTTTGCTTCAGGATTCTATTCTCCTCTTGTCGCTTATGCGCTCACCGCTCACCGCGTCTGACTACTGGAGAGAAAAGAAGCAACGACTGAAGAAAGAAAAAAGGCAATTTTACTTTACTGTACTTTAAATCCCCACTGCATACAGAGTGAACACAAATAGTCCAACCAAAAGAGAAAAGAGCATTGCAGAAACATAATTTAAGAAATAGCAGGTGTGCTGAGAAGTCAGTAATGTCGCCAACACAAGTTTCCTTTCATTTCATTGCATGGTAACATAGTTCTATAGATTTTAGATAGGGTCTGCTGCGTAGTGGTGTTTCTGTTCTCGCATTGCATGCCAGTTGAAGTAAAAAAAAAAAAGTTATATATATATATATATATATATATATATATATATATATATATATATCGCATTCAGGAGGTACGGGGTTCGATCCCCAGTGCCGCCGGGTACCCACCGGTTTCCAATGGGTACAAGATTTCCCCCGGCCTGGTGCTCGGCTCTTCTGGGCTGAAATGCTTGGAAAAATGGGCCATGAACCAAAATGCTAGTTCAAAAAGGGCCACATAGTGGGCTTTTGCCGCACAAGGCGGACTTTTTGCTGTCCGATGGCGGAACTGATCACTGCCACATCGGAGCAACTATTTGGGACCTATGACCTTTTTCCCAAACATTTCACCCCAAAGAGCCGAGCACCAGAACGAGGGAAAGCTTGTACCCATTGAACAGCCGGTGGGTACCCGGCTGTTCAATGGGTATATATATATATATATATATATATATATATATATATATATATGGGTGGCCGAAAATACTGAGGAGCCTCCTCACTCATTAGATGAGATGCTTCGAGAAGTGCACTTTCAATGATTGCTTTTCATGAGGAAGCGACAGGGTAGTCCTCCGGCGACTTCTTAATTGAGTTGGAACGCGCAACGTTCCACTCAGCCTCTTGGATCGCGCGACGTTCAGGACGTACTTCCACGGCGGCTGTAGGCACGCACTGATCAAGGCGGTCATCGCAACCACGCGCCAGATGCGCCTTCATTTTCCTTTCTCTTCGCTCGGTCTCATTCCGAATACGCTTCGCCGAATACGCTTCGCCGCATATCTTCGCTTCTGAGCTAGCCCTAAGTGGACTTTGCCTTAAAGGAATAAGCGGACCGTCTAAACGGCCGCTAAACGGTGGCACGAAAGCGGAATACCGCTGGCCACCAGCAGCTCCGCGAGTGACGTCAGTAAAGGGTCGCGTGCTGGTTGCCACACAGCTCCCGTTTTCGTAATTTTCTTGCTTTGCGAGCAGTCGATGGCTTTCCAGGTTGGTTTATCTCCTAACGCCGTGACACAGATACACGTTTGTGGCTTTCAGCCCAGTGTAGGCTGACTGCAGTGCTGGCAGCTAGAAAACACTGAGAAAGTGTGCCTCTTGCAGAAGTTGACCGGTGTCCTCTCAGGAATGCTTGGCAATGGGACTGTTTGTAGTGGAATGGAGCGTCCAATTGGTTTCCTGAATTCTAATAGGATGCTTTAATTTAGATCTTCAGTTGGAAGGTACAAGTGGAAGCCAATCATGCCCAAGACTGAGATAATTTCTAGCTCTCTATAAAAACAGGACATTGAACTCTTTGGGTTCTTGTAATATAGATACCAGCGAAGCAATGTCTTGAATCAGGTTCGTCTTTTTCACCTTTACCGTGGGCGTGATTAAATAAGTTTATTTCATGGGCAAGCGCCCGTCAAACCAATAAGGGGGGCCCCATGGTTTATAAGTGGCTGTAGAGCTCGTAAGTATAGTGCCCTTCTATATGTTTCCTGTGTCTGACGCATGCTTGTTCGTATGACCTAGCTTTCATTAAAGTGTGCAATGCTAAAATGTTAGTATACTTAAAGGTTTTTGGCTGAGCCTCCCAGCATTCCTATGAAAAGCCGACTGATTAGAAGTGAAGTTTGCAACTTCATTAGACCGGGCAGTTTGCACCCGTTGGGTGCAATAGATAGGTCATTTGAGTTGACCTGTACAACTATTTCATCTGCTTGAGCACAAGTGGTCGAAATTTCTGGAGCCCTCCACTACGGCGTCTCTCTTAGCCGGAGTCGCTTTGGAACGTTAAACTCCATCAACCAAACCTAGTTTATTCGAAATAACACTGTGATGCCCCAGCGTGAAGTATTCCTTTAATTCTAACATATTTGGGATCCACGTCCTGCTCTAATTATTCAGAGTTATCTGTGAACACAATGTGAATGACCCACGCACTCATCTCTCCTCCATGAAAAAAGAGAGAGAGAGGGAGATTGGGGGGCCCTTCCTCGAATTACTCGATACGAAAATGCACAACCGAAAAATCGCGACCCCTATATCAGAGGCGCTAAATCCGGTTACACCTTCCAAAAGCCCTCAAAATGCAGCACAAACTTCGATCTCTCTTTGGCTCCAGGTCAGGGCACCGCATGCCACTAGCAACAATCTTCTCCGACCGATCGATAGGTCTTCTATTCACACTCGGAGCTGCCGTAGCAGCACTACAGCATACGTGCCAGGGCACACACATGTTTGCCCCGAAAGAGGTCACGCCTATTTCGACGCTTTCTGCGCGAGCGTGCCTATACCTATGTTGCTCGCGAGACGGCGGCGTAATGACGGGGTCAGCGCCATCGGCGTGCGACGCGAACGCAGCCCGCGGCGGCAGCGCCAAATAACGGGGAACGCGGATATCCGTGTGACTGCAGACCCGGCGCAGCCCTCCGGATTGAATGAACGCCCCATTCACGTCGAGCACTCTTTTGCCGGCGTGTATGTGTGTGTGTTTGTGTGTGTTTTATCATTTTTTTTTTTACGTCGTTCGAAAGCATCCACCTTATGGGGCAGTCCTCACTGCACTCGGATGCAGGGGTGAAGAGTTTAGCAACGTGCTCCGCTGTCGTCGCATCCTTGATTTCATTGATCGTGTGAAGAATAAACCAAAACGTTTACGCCTTCCTTATTTCTTCATATCTTTACCGCATACGCATGTGGCCTTCGAATCTCTCGGTCAATCTTTCCCAGACCTCTTATCAACTGAACCTGACAAGAATGGTATCAAAGGCGGAAGGCGTGCGGATATGTATCGAAACGTATTCACGCAAGGATGATTGCTGTTATTGAGTGTGGCACTGCCTATTTCTACATTCGAACTCCTAAAAAGTGAGCTCCTTGTGCCCGTCTGTGCTGCGTGTGAACTTTGTAAAAGGATATGCCGCCAGCTCCGTGCTGTTCCCCGTCCAAAAAAGGTCTATGATGCATCAGGCCCTTACACAAGTGATCAAATACTCTCGTGCAAATAGCATACAAATAGCATATGATGTCATGCATTATCATATATTACTTTTCAAACTTTCTGACAATGTATAATGTAGTATGATATATGTATGCTATTTGAATGACATTGTATGACAAAACGTATATGAGGGCATCATAGAACGTTTTTTTTCTTTTTTCCAATGGGGAATCTTACTGAAATACTGTGAATGGTAAATCAAGGGTAAATTACGCAACACTTTGTCACACAAGGTCAACTTACTCGTAATGCATCTTCCTTACTGGTCGGATCTTTGAATGATGCCTGAAAATTAAACGCTTAAAATGCATTCCTCACAGCTTTCTTCGCATTTAGCAATACACACATTTTTTTCCTGCTAAGATTATAATAAAGGTTAATATAGAGGCATCGGCCTCAATTGTCGCGTAAGTTCTGCTGTTAAAGGAGTAACCGAAGAAAAAGTAACTAAATCGGTAAGCTAAAAAAACAAAATACATGCTACCGTTACGGAAAAAAAAAAAAAGCGTACCGCACGTTACTTTGCAGCATGGTCATAAATTTTAATCTGCGCGTCTTTGCTGCAACAACTCACGAAAACAATTTAATAAAGTTTATACTTCGCACATAGAACAAGCAACGATTTTACTCGAAAACCTGATTTAACGAGAATACTTTGCTCAAATGTGCAGGCCTCTTAGCAATGTTATAGTAGCGTATAAAGTTGTCTGTAGAATCAGATGTGACGGCCTCTAAGTCTGTGGCACATGGTGAAGCTATCTTCTGAATGTGACATTAAACACGAAATGACACTTCATCATCAATTATAACTTCACAAAAGAAAACATCGCTAACTTTCAACAAATTCACAGTAATTCTGAAAAATGCGATGTTCCAAAATGCTCTGTACGCCTCTAATAACCAAGTAGACGCGCAAATTATGTAACAATAAAAAAATCCTTATATGCATAGTTTTGGAAAATTATATTTGCGCACATATCTTTTTTTTTTTTCACTTGAAACTTTATAATTGCCGAAAAAAAAACGAAAAAAAAAACGTGAGTGTTTATGTGAAGCTGTTTAAGGTCAGCCTCGCTCGCTCAAGAATTTAATAACCAGGAATGTAGTAGAAGTTTCAGATAAAAGGAAGCAAAGTTTACTTTGAAAACAAAGTTGATAATCAGCGCTAGAGAATTGCGGCGACAACTTTCTAATAACCACGGCTTGCTGTTGAATTTAAGTAACAGCCCAGTGTGTAAATGCGTGTTCATGCACGTGCTTCGTGCTTTATCGGTACCTGTCATTTTTCTTCTTTTTTTTTTTTCTTATTGGATGCGTCGTCAAGGGAATTTGTTTCTGGTATGCATGGGAGCCGCAACAAGGATCGTCGAGTGCACCTGCACATTTTGTTCATTTGCAACATCACTTAAGGTGCTCTGCGCTTTTTTTTTTTATTCTGTAAAAGAAGCAAAGAGGGGGGACAGTTGGAATAAAAAGTAACTGATAATGTTACCGAGAATGTTAACGTAAGTAGGCGACCTTGGTGACGAGTGCGTTACTAAGTTACTTAAAAAAGTAAGGCGCTACTGGTAACGCCGTTACCTTCACGCGTTGCCGCCAACGCTGCTTTTCAGATAGTCTGTACTTGAACCAAAACTGTACCAGTGGCTTTACTTTTCTTGCCGCTCACTTCTATGATGGCCACTTCGGGGCCCGTGCAATGTCCACCTGTTAAAGGGCTACTTCTCTAAGGCACCCGCCACATTCTTTACACTAGTCCTTCTCTCTCGACTGACAACCTGAACCGCGACCTTAAATTTCTCACAGAGAAGATTCCGCAAAGTCTTTGCACTCAACTCCCCTGCACAAATTGAATCATGAAATTATTGGAGCCTGAAATTGCACGACGTGACCTCTCGTGTGAGGTACTCAAACCTGTGACCCTATATATGTGCGGTGGGCAAACTGAGCCGCGTAGAATAACCGAGGTCAGCACCCAATCGACCTATAGGCGAGCATTCAAATCGTACCTTGATTTGCATTACGTTGTATGTTGACTGCGTGCGCTGATTACATGCGCCGTAGACAATGTTCCCAACGGCTCTGCTCTGCGCGACTTCATTCACGTTTAACCACAAAATGCAAGGGTGCTATGCCAGCACCTCCGCGGTGAAAACAATGCAAACGGTGACAGCATAGTATGAGGCTGGAATAGGCGATAAGCTCGAGGACGATAAGCTAGTGTGAAAGGTGTAGGCAGTGCCCTTCCGTGGGACCTTCATCGCTGAATATATCCCCCGCCACCGTGAGAAGCTAAGTTTTCCTCTGGCTAGTCGCACAAAATGTAAAGCGCATTTGCGATATGCGGCGCTGATAAGGAGTTAATAGAGGCGAGCGTTTACACATTTCCCACGATGCTTAGCAAGGTGGTGTATTCGCAAAAATCAAGAGATATTTTGTGCTACTAGCTTTTAGAAAAACTGCGATAGTAATTAGCCAGCCCGGCTGTCCTTTGCACAGCGCAAACAAAAAACCGTGCCGGGTAGAGAAAGACATACAGTACTGAGGCATTGTAAAAAGCGAAAGAAAAGTTAAAAGGCAACAAGAAGCAAGCAATTCATAATGCTCCGATAAGCCTAGTTTTCTTCTTCAGTTACGCTTAAAGATACAGAGTAAAATAAAGTTAGCGTTGAACGACTGTGGAATATGCAAGGTCTAACCCGTGCAGAGGAGGAGGCGCTTCGGAGGATTAGAGTTGGGGTGCCCCTAACACCGGCAGTGATTCGAAAGTGGCCTCAATTTCGGGATTGGTATCCACACCCTGGGTGCCCCGTCTGCAAGTCCAGAGATAGAGAAGCTGACATTCATCACCTGTTGTGGGAATGTCCAGCGCTGAAGCTGACGCGGATCCGGCACCTGGTGGCAGCTTTCCTCTCCCCCATAATCCGCAGTCATATTCCGCTTGGACGCAGGGACCACATCATCGTTCATTTCTGGACTTCATTACATCAGCCAACCTTTTTTCATTTATTTGACCACACCCCTCATCATTCATAACATTGCTCTTATGCCCCGAGGCAATAAACATCGCAAAACAAGTATTGGGTGCTTAATTATGAATATGCAACGACAACTAATTAGCATTATGTTCTCTCTTTTCGTTTAATCGCTTCTGTTGGAACTTCTTTACTTCTCATCATATTTTCGTACATACTGCCTCTTATATTTATTTGATCATCAAAGGCTTTTTACTAAACATCCCTATGCTATTCGCTTCCTTAGACATTCTCGTTTTAGTGGAATCATAAGTGCTCATTTCCATTTTTTCTGCGTCATTCTTAGTCGTCTTCATCTTTTATGGGCCATTTGTAATCATTATTAACAATAATCATTTTTACACAGTCCTGTTCTATGGGTGGATTCACCCCATGCCCTCCCCTTCAGTCCTTATCCCTCGTGGGTAGGTCATTACACAGTGAAATTCCTACAAAAGAACCCTTCTTTCCATACCAGGTGAACAGAATGTTTTCATGTTCTACCGGAAAGCCAACAAAGCCCACGACAAAACAATTATAAGCGCACACCCAATGCAAATGATGCGATTAAATGCAAAGTATGCATGCACTTTGTGGCTTGAGACTTCCTGCTGCTGATGCCATCGGACGCAGCTTCAGCCCAGCAACGACTCTGATGTGCCGAACAGTGCATGTTCTCTGAAAAAAAAACGTCGCTTCTTCCGCATGTATCGGATGCTCTTGTCCCACAGCTGTCCGATTTCTTTTCGATACCTTATCTTGATGCCCCCCTAAGTTTTGCGTCGACATCTGTCCATCGTAGAGGGGAGCCTCGTTGGGTGCTTTTATTCACCAATTACATAACACACGCTGTACTGAGGCCGCATTTCAAAGACCTCGCAATAAGGGGCCAACTCTCCCCCACAGAAACCCACGCATGTTTTGGTGGGCGGTTCAACTCCAAACCAATGGCTGGCGCAAGCTGTGGCTAGCAGATTTCAGCGCAATCAAGCCCGTCCGTGTGGAGCATTTGCGGGGGTCACTGCTATCTTTGACCATAAACTCACTAGGCTAGATGGTGGGTCCTCTCTCAAGTACCCGCAAATTATTTCAATTAGGCAAGGTAATTAGCCCATGAAAGAAATTGGGAAGCTCCGCTTAAGCTGGTTACATTTCTCATTCCAATTTTATTCCAATAATATTCTTTTTCTTCATAACGCGCCTCTCCTTCTCTCATTTGTCCATCTTTTCCATTTAGTGGCAACTTACCGGCAATAGTGGACACATTCCTAAGTGCAAAGCATCGTAATTATTAATGAACACCATTTCTGAGTTCCAGAACGCCTTAAACCCAAGTTCAAATCAGTTCCCTGGCTTCCCGCAGGCCTGAAATCCAAGCACGCATCCGTCTTCGAAGCGAAACAGAGTAAGCGGGCTTGCTATTATCGACACATAGCTTACATGTTTCTCGAACGTCTACGAGCTTCTCCGACAGTGATTGCACTTTCATTGAAAGTCTGCAGTTGAAAGGTAGTTAAGCGCGTAAAACAAAAGTTAAGTGAGTCCGGAACTTCAGGAGCACTTCGTGCCTGTTGCCGTAACGCCAAACAAGAACTCCATCACTGGGCAAACCCCGCCGACCTCGTGCACCCATTTCGAGTGATTGGTTAACTGTTGTATGATTTATTTATTCCGCCCTCAAGGGCCCCAAGGGTTGGCGTTAATATAGCAATAGGAGAGAAAACAACCGGAAAAGAGTTGCATTGGTCACAGAAGGCATACGAAATAAAATCAGAAAATATTTCAGTAGTCGAAGTACCTCCTCCGCCTTCCAGAATACCGTGACAGTCGTGTTGACGCCTGGATGCGTACAAATGCGCGGCCAGTCGTCGTATTTAGAACTAACGCTAAATTTTAACGCCGACAATATAATCCAGCTATAAGGACTTTTTTTTTTTTTAATTTTTATATTGCGGCTCCATTTTTGTGATGTTCGCACGTAGGCCAGTGCAGGCATCTGCAGGAACGTTTGAGCAGCCAAAAAAACATTGCATTTATTGCATATTGCGTGTATCTCAAAGTATGCCCGCTTCCATGGGGCGGACTTTTATTCGGAAAGGCTTCGCTTAATAGTGGATGCATTGCGGTTCAGGAGAGAAGCGGTAAAATTTCGCCTATAAGCAATGGATAAATTTTTATAGATAATAAACTGAAGTTGGCCGGTATTCTTGTAGAAAAAAAGGCATACTCTAACAGTAAACGAGGGAACAGAAAGAAAACTTAATACAGACATGCTCTGCAAGTCAACTGCCTGCATCCACATTTAGTTTTCTTTTTATTTTTTTGCAAAGGCTATGCTATACCACAATTCAATTCAAAACCTCAGCGACGTGTTCCTCTCGTTGTCAACGTCAGAGTCAGAATCGAGAGACTGAAAAAATTTTCACATTCAGTTTTCGCTTCCACAAATCTCTTGCCCCCTTACTTTTTATGTGGAGAAGAATGAGCATGCCCATAAGAAGCCACAGGTTCATTTAAAGATGATCGCAATACTCTACTAGGCTTGTTGTCTCTATTCCGTTAAACCTGTGCCGACCCTCATCGCCTCAGCCTTGCCTCTCGCGAAGTCCTGTGCGGGCATCGGATAAAACGGAGAGACACCTTTGGTCAAGAAAGCTCGCAGCTGGTCAGTTTGTCTTATACCACTGGTGCCCTCGTTGAGCCTATTGTTCTGGCAGTCATCCCAGCGTGTTGTGGAGCCTGCGCACCCGCACGTCTCGGACTGAAAGCACAAAGTATGAATCAATGCACTTATCACCGCGTATTTGTTTACTACCACGAAAGCTCTGACCTTCGTTTTTAGTGCGATTGGATATGCGAGGCAGTGTCAGCGTATATAACCTGGCAGGTTGGCCTATTGCAGTTTGCGACAAATTTCTACGCTGCAAATCTCAGTGCATTTCATTTTATCACCTGATCTTTGTCTTGTCGTCTTCAAGCGAAAGAAACAGTTATTGTTTCCGTGTCGTCAATCTGCTCTTATTTAAGCGATTTTTGTCCACCTTTTCAATGCTTGTTCTATGCACCCACTATTTTATTTTTTATATATTTTTTAAAAGATTATGTGTTGGTGCTGGAGTTTATCGCACAGCGATATTCGACTTTCCAGCCTATCCTCGCCTTTAAAGCACAACATTGTGTACAAGATGAAGATAAAGAAGAAGAACCTTGAATTGGACAGAACGCTATCACTGTGCTTGCAACGGCCGACTGGTCCCACCACCTGAAGAGCCATCTATACCACAAGTAGGTTGACTCCAATCGATACGGCAGGTATCCTCCTGGGCGCATACAGCTGCAACCGGCTACGTGAAAGCTGGCCAGCCAAAGCTTCCGCGGCCTCTGCTGCGAAGACCTGACCAGGATATGTACGCGTTTACCGCATCAACCACTCAAAATGAAACCTTCTCAAAAACGCCTCCCAGTGGATTGCTCGCGAAGATTAAAGAACACAGTAGCCTCCCCGCTCTTGTCGCCTTCGCAGCGCTCCTCGTCGTATGTGTCGTCCTGGTCGTGGCTCTCCTGGTGTACGTGCTCTTCGGGAAAGATGACCCGGTGCCCCTGGTCAGCTCGTCACCGCGTGTCACACCCGACGAAGAAGATGACGCCACGACTGTCTCCGGAGCAAACAACAGCAAGACTACCACTAACACCATCAGCGGCGCGGGGAAGGCGAAAACCACGGCATCAGTCAAAATCAGCAGCGCGGGGAAGGCGAAAACCACGACATCAGACAAAACCAAAAAAGGCGTGTCGTTAACCGCTGCAAAGCCAAGTCACCATCACGACGTTTACAGACGCATATACAGCGTGTTGTCACCGGGCCAACCAGCTAGCACCAGCGCTTCACCTTCAGGTAGTGATTCAACCTTGCCTCTGAACGAATCACGTCAGCGATCCATAGCAAGCGCGTCAAATTACAACACTGCGGGAGTTGGCAAAGAGAACGTCGCTCAGATTAACGCAGTGAAGTCGTACTTAGAGCGGAAGATCGCAATGCTGGAAGATCTGGATGGCGTATCGCATCACGCCTTCGCGCGCAATTCTGCTTCCGCCAATTCTTCCAACGACTACACGGTGAGAACCGCCAAAGCAGATAGAAGCGGGCAGAAGCATGGCACTCGCGAAGAACTACAATCTGAGGTCGAAGTGCTTCTCCGTGTGCACCCGACCCCCCCCGAACACGCCGTAAGAGGTCGTTTGGAAGCTGAACCGAAAACAGGCCCCGCAAAAAAGAGCTTGCGCAATACGTCTAATAACGCCAGCTCCGTCTCGAAGACTGATGCACTGATCAATAGACCAGAATTGCATCTTTCTGGTCAGTATCAGTGGATAGCTAGAAGTGAGAAGGTGCCGGCCGAGAATACTGCGCCTGATCGAAAGTACGCAATTGTTCTTGATGAATCTAAACCAGAAGACCAATTTGAAGATTTCGCACCGATAGAAATAGAGGAATAAGACTTCACAACGCCGCATGCATCCAGCACATCAACAGCGCGCACTCCTGTTTTTCTTATTAAAATGCAGTGACGCTCTTAGACAAGTCGTGCAAAGGTTCCGAGAGGTCCCTATATTGAACCAACAGCACACTGGACGCTTGTGCACGGACAACATATACGCGTTTGACTATACTGGGGGGAACACATCTGATCAAAGCCCTATGTTTCATTCATCTTCCTCTCAGAAATGATATCTTCCCATTTTATTCCAGATTTCATTAAACTTCCCGAGCAAGCAAACAGTGATGCTAGTTAGAGCTGCCTGTGATCACGTGTTTGACCAACGTGCGTGCACGTTCCGCTTTTCTGTTAGCGATAATGTGCGTGAAATACTCCTACAACTACTACTGCTAATTTTTCAATGACGCGCAGAGGCGGACTAGTTTGAAGTACTCACTACTCAAGAACTAGCAACCAAAAACGTCGTTGGCTCTGCTTCTATATTATAGTTGAATACATTTGTGAGATATTTCAATTACCATTTTAAGGCACTCGTACTAACAAACTTCAGTTCTCGCTCCTTAGCCCGCCTCAGTGGTAGTGCACTCAACTGCTCGTCCTAAAGGATGAGAACTCGGTTCCTGCCACGGCAGCCACTTTTTGGTTGAGGTGAAAAGCAAGGCGCCCGTGTGCTTTAAGATGTCATAGCGCATTAGAGAACCCATTTTATCGAAATTTCCAGTCTTCCACTACCACGATTCCCACAGGCTGAGCCTCCTAGGGACTATGAACCCCTCTAAACCAAGCCTATTATTTCTATTTCACCTCTCCCTTCACTAATCCTACGATAGCTGTGCGCATACTAAGGGACATATATTTCCCACCACATTTTAAATGGTTCTCTCCAACTAAACATTGCGAGCTAATGTTATCTCTATAGTGCAGTTGTTCAGTTACTAGCTGACATAAACGCAGATAACGAAACTGTCGCGGAGAGAGGAAGAACTACAGGGGCGCTTATCATATGCGATGACCAATGCGTTACATCTAAATATTTTTTCCATTAGTTACTTTATGTCGTGAGAAAAATAGAGTGCTTTGTAACTGCACACCCGTGCATACAATCACCTCTGAAACCATTAGATTTGAGAGATACTTAAATGCCTTCACTAAATAAATTGAACACTTAAATATGCATGAAGTCAAATTTTGCTTTAGTGAGTATCGTAATCGTCCTTAGAATTTTAATTTGGCTGATTCATTTGTACTGATCTCTATGTTTTCCGAATCATTCTAAGTAAGTTTCATTTTAATGTGATGGCGTTAAATGTCCCGCTACTCAGAAAATCCGGTGTTGGCGTCGGCGTTATGAGCGAAGAATTACGGACATGGCGCTGGCAGGGGGTAGCTATCACCTGTCATGGCCGGACTTTGATCTTTCGATGGTTTGTGCATCCTAACGAGACCACGTGATATCAGAAAGCAGGGAGGAGTTGCCAACTCTGGTTTCTCATTTGAGATCGGAAAGTGGAATAAATCAACCTTCCAGTGTCCATGCATTCTGCGTCAGGCACGCTATAGTTGTCGGCCACGCAAGCACGTTCATACAACTTGGCTATAAAGCGGGGCTTTATATGTCTGGTGGTCGCCGGTGCTGTCTAGCCATACCCTTAAAGGAGAAGCTTAAGCGTTCCCCGTAAGTTTTTTTGTTTTTAGTTTTTACGGCGAAAGCCTTTAATAGCTTATGCTGTCGTGGACAAAATGTGTCCCGCTTTTATGGCGGCTCTAATTGGCCGAGGCGGGATGACGTCATAGAGGTCTCGACCAATCACAGAGCACTACCACAGTATGCGCGAATGCGTGCCTTATATGGCCACATGCCTATCAATGAGCAATTATTAATAATGATTAATTTGTTAATGATTAATAACGACTATTTAAGTAATTCATCAACAAATTATTAAACTAATCAATTACCTACTTAATGACTACCTAATTAATCAGACAGTTAATTAATGACTAAATAAATTAATTACTAATTAGTGCCAGTTGCGTAGCAAAATGCGGCACTCAGGCTTTCGCCTGAGTGCCGCATTTCTTTACTTTCATTACTTCAGTCGCTAAAGACTCTCTTAATTTTTTCCGGTGTCAGCTATCTTCCGGCCTCTACCTTATGAGAAATCTGCCACCTGCAATGGTTGGAAGGTGCCGAAGGGATGCTACGCCGGATGCCGGTTTTTCCTCATTATTTTCCTCATTGTTATTCTAATGGGTTACCATTAGAACGAAGATCGGGCATCGCAAGATACGCGGGGTTGTAGACTTCTTGGCAACTTAACCTTTGTCAACATATAATAAGCCGACGCCCGCCCGGTAGCTTCGCTTTCCAAGCTCATCAGCGTTCAGGGAAGTTAAATACCACGACCTGAAAATTGCAATGCGCGCGCCTGCGTGAATTAACAGCGAGGAGCCCTCACTCATTTCGCGCATGACGTGCGCGCGCCCTTGCGCAGGGCTTGTACGCGGCTAGCACCGAAAATAAACGTGGCGTACGAGTGCGTGCGTGTGTATAATGGACGCCTGCAAAAACAGGAAGTCTCTGCGTTCGCGCCAGACGCGACACGACGTATAAATGCATGTGCCAGGCTCACGAAACGCGCGCCGGAGTTGGCTACGCACTGTCGACGTGAATTATACATAAACACACTCACGCCTGCACTTGCAGCTGGAACGCTGTCGACGCAGTCCAAGACGACTAGCCAGGTTTGCTCTCTGAGGAGGCGTTTATTGGGCCGTTACGGCCCGTATAATGCACGTCGCTGTGAAGGTGTGAGCCTAACTCGACGAAAGCGTCTCGACTGTTATTTTTGCTTTCGCGTCATCTGCTGCACGTGGTCGTGCCCTAAGAGTGCCTAGTCGAGAGTGTTCCCCCATGACTGAGTGCTGTGGTTGGGGCTGCGTCAAATTTAGCAACGGCAGAGGCAAAAGCCGCGGCCTGACCCCGAATGCCGACAGTTTCAATTGAGATTGACAGCCATGCGTGTATTCGTACAGTGGTCAAGAGGGGTAGAGAGGTTGGAAGGAGTCGAGTTTACATCTTCTTCCTTGTTTCAAGGGTAGTAGTGGTACGCCTCGTAGGTCTATGAAAAATTTGAGTATTTCAAGAAACTTCTGCCAACAATGCATGCGTAATTCCGCGCTCATTTGTAACTGGTGCCCTAACCGAAGTAACTAAGGTTGTAAAAAAAAATAAAAAAAAAATCAACCGCAGCGAAGCCAGTTGAGGGCTGTTGAAAGTATCGTGGCCAAGTATGCAATACTCTTCTTGTTCTCGTATGCATGTGAATTAGCAAAGGCATATTCGCTAACTTTTCAATTATTGGCTGATCAAAAGTTACTTGAAAAAAGCTGGTTTGAAACGTTTGCACCAAGGTACCATCTCCATAGAGTAGGTTTTATTTATGGGCTTTAGATACAGCTTGCACAATACAAAAGCTTTAGCATGACAGCGCTCCGAATAAAAAGCCCTAACACACGTTATAATGGAAAGCGATGTTACCGAAAAGGCTTTGCATTGGCGCGAAACATGCTCCAGTAGCTGTTACCCTGTGCCACGTGACAGCTTTGTTTTAAGCCTGGCAGACAAAGCTGCGTAAATTGTACGTTGACGTAAGTACTACATGACGAGGCATTTTCGAAGACTGGTGAATATACACTTGGTTGCTCAATTCTGTCAGTGAAATGTTAACGAACATTCGCGAATTACTTAGCTTTAAAAAGAAACGTAAAACAAAATGCATTCGATTATAGGTAAAGTGGCCAAATGCAAAGTATGTGACCTATAGCTTCTCATGTTTCGTATCGCCTTCGGTTCGAGGCTCGGGTAGAAAGATTAGGCTTCAAGCAAAGGTCGGCGAAATCAGTGATTGAGGACCTCAGTGGTATCGCACTGTGAAATCTTAGAACCGCTTAACGCACCTTGAGAGGAAAATTCCACAGCAGAAGGTGTGTTTGGGTCCATTGCGCACGGATACACGTTAATTAAGACGACTACATACAAAGCATAAGGCACATTACGTCGCGATATCGAAGACTATAGAGTCAGCGCAATTTAGCCATGTTCATTTTATTTCTTCTGTGGGTCTAACTGGGGGGGGGGGGGGGGGGGGGGGGGTCTTCAGGCAAACATAAGTAATGGCTTGTCGTTGGACCGGGAGGCGTAGTGTTACACACAAAATACTGCATTCTAGGGTACACGATGCTTAACATCTCAATTCGTTTAACTAGGCTAGGGAATTCCGTCTTGTTTAAAAAGATAGAACACTCGAAATAGAGCTCGTCCGTCTGATTTCCAACTATGAAGCAATTCTGACATCTAAATTTCACACTGTATTTTAACACACGTTAGCGAAAACAACTGCATTCACCACAACCTATAGAAAAAGCTAAAAGCATTTCTTACTCAGTATTAAACGTTTGGATGTCTAAAGTTTTTATGCATCAGGACGCGAGTTAATAAGGAACAAATCGCTGTAAACCTTACAAGTCAATATCGAAATTCGAGACGATTCCTGTCCTTAATTATTTCGTGTGATGGTCTGTGAGCTGATTTACGCGGTCTGCTTCAGAATTGCTTTACGCCGCAACTTTTTTCGCGCTTCATAGTAAGTCTTGAATGCTTGCTCGCGAGTAGAAAATTCGCCAAGTTAACAACCGTGCTGCTTGCCTGTAAAGCGTCTTGCGACCACGCAGACTGCTCTGCTCCGGGGACTTCAGCCTCCAAACTAGATTGGCGGCAGCCATACGGCCGAGGGGTAGTTTTTATAGGTATTGTTATTTAAATATTACTCTGGTATATGGCGCAAGGTAGAGCGGGCTTCTTGAGAGTAGAGGTGAAACGTCGTTTGCTAGTTGAGTACCGTGTATGTTGAGTAATGATGTATTTGCAAGATACAGTACGCACAAAAAATACTGTCAGCAACTTATGTGCCCTCTTATCTTCAGCAGTACGGTCAGATAAAATGCGCTGAAATAAACTAGCATAATCATGCAGTGGCAATACATTCAGTGGAAGCAACATCAAACGCAGTATCAGTCAAGTTGTAAAATGGTGCATTCGAAAACAGCTGAATAAAACTAAAACGACGCTAGAGTTGGCCTGCATTCGACGCAATGCACCTGGAGCGGTGTTTTCATTCTCTAGAATCAGAGAAGAAATTGTTAGGTAAAGGATAATAGTTCATAGCTCTTTGCATGCCAACGACAACGCTTTGGGTCAGGAGGGACACTGCATAGTAGAAGACTTCCTATTGATTTCGACCCCCTGGAGTGCTATCAAGTGGACTAAAATGCAGTACGAGGACGCTGTCGTGCTTTCGCGTTAGCCTGCACCAAAATCTGGGTACCACATCTGGTATTCAAACCTGCGACCTCGGTCTCACTTGGTAGACACGCAGTCACCGCAGCGCTTTTGAAACGAAGGTGAAAACGAACCAGGGTCAGACGGAGACCCCTGTCTATACAGAACTACAATCTAGCAGCGCCGCCCCTGATGTCTTATTCTCCGAATGTCATTCTCGCATCTCTCCATTCTCCTTTTTCCCCTCTCCCTCCTCGCCTACTGGGAGAAATGGCAGATAGCGAAACAACGAGCCGGCCAATTAACGCACCCAAGGTCGGCCGTATGCATAAGACCGGCCGCCTAGCGTATATAGTTCGTTAGCTGGTGTGACCCCTTTCTGCAAGACGAAAACGGGGATAACATTGCTCTTATCCTTTTCTCTTTCTTCTATTCTTCTGATTTACAGGCTGCGTTTGGCTGCGGCGGGCTCAGCTGTGGCGGCAAATTGCGAAGGCCGGCCACCTTCCAGGGTGCACAGGAAAAAAGCATTCGGCATCTAAAAAGGCAGGGTAAGAGAGAACCTGGGGAAAAGAAAAAAGCCAAAAACAAAGTATTTCTTATGTGTAATGCATTATGATGAAGTAGCGGACGCAGGCGAAGCAGCAAATGAGGCTCTGAGTGTGCGAGTTATGGAAGCGTGCGGCCACTCCCGGCCAAGGCCCTTCTTTCAATTGCATTGTTTGAAAGGGATTTTACGTCTCACCTTTTCCCACTTCCGGAACTGATCTCAATGAGATTTATAATGAGAACCAGTTAAATGCGGTCACCGCGACAGTGTTGACTGGGACGGGGCGTCGTTGACGGCCGTAATAACAACTAGTGAGCTTATTATAGGGGGCGGCGTAAGCATGGCTTAATGGGGAAACAAGCTTGAATGGTGCGTTGCGATGAGCTGCATTTAGTCCTTTTTTTTTTTTTTCATAACGGGAAGAAAAAGGGTTGCTGCAATTTAGTGAAACCATCCTAAAAGTTTATTGAACTCGGCTTCTATATTTTTCGAGGTATATAGGCATAAAGCAACATCAAATATCGTTACCTTTATGTGGTGCATGGAGGCAGCACCGGTATTATATGTAGGCGAACGGGGTGGATTCCGAGTTGAGGATTCCGAGCGTAGCCGAGGGCGGCAGAGAGTCAATAAGAGAGACAAGGAAATACGCGGGGACAGGGTAGCCGCTATTGAAGTAGTACAGGATTACCATTGTGCTCAGTGAGAGCGGCATTTGTGCGACAGCTAATATAGCCGTGTGCTGCTGTTGCTACTGCTAATGATGGTGGTTAGGGTGGCGGCGGCATGTATCATTATTACGATCAAGGTGACAACCATCATTTAACACATTGTGGTGCGGAGCATCAAGCGAACGGAAATAAGACAAATACATACAAAGATATGGAAGTATATTAAAAATTATGCATTTTTGCCGGTGCGTTCTAAAAGTTTGATTGGAGAGTTAGGAAAGAGTAGAAAAATGCCGTCGTGGCCAGTACCCGATGTACCGTCCGTAGCGCTATGCTGGATTGAGTTCTTACTAACTTTATACATCCGGCAAATAGCTCGCTGCAGCATGGGGTCCCACCTGCGTGAAAAAATGTAGTGCAGGCACCAGATAGGAGAACAATTATTTGGAATTTCATGTCATACTCAGCGATATTAAAGAAAAATGCTGTTTAGTCCGTCCATAATGACTCTAATAACAGTCTGCGAAGTCCTAAACTTTAACCTTTAAAATGCACAGCCCGCGTGCTGTGTACTGAAAGCTAAGGTAGCTTAGAAAAAAAAAAATAGCTGTAAAAGTAGGACAATGCAGATTGCTTTTCGTTTTCTACTGTAGGTATTCAAGGCTGCAATTTGCTGCGTTACAAATAAAGAGATGGTTATAATGGACAATATTTCTTCTTCGAGCGTCGTTCGAGGAGCGTTCCGAAATTTCATGGACGACTCGACTCGGTCACTCTGAATTAAAATAATTAGGCTCAGTTGGCAGAATACCGGACTCTCAGAACGTTTCACAAACTCACCCTGCCTAGTGTATGCGCAACAATCTCGCTAAAATATCGATTTCAAAGGTTACGACGAACTTCCTTCTTAGACAATCATCAAAATAACAAAATATTGCGTTTATTTTTGTCCCCTACCTACAGACACTGCCACTTTGTTTCAATCTCACCGCACTTTGATGCTGTCCGGATTTTCCTTGACACGACAGGCGTAATCTTCGCCCCTCTTTTTCTATAGACAATACGTGCACTGCCCTGTAGTCTATAATGGTTCTGTCACAGTGTAGTCATGCTCTAACTCGGGAACACGCAAGCCCTTTCTGCTCTAATGGTGCTTAATAGCACCTTTAGTCTTGAGTTCTTCAAATGCTAGCACGACGCCTGCCTCCATGACAGTTAAGAAAGCACAGAAAAGGCAAAGGGAGCACAGCAGAGTGCTCTGAACACTCTCTATATACGATAACGCGTATTCAATGCCAGACGCTTTGCCCCGCTAACGGCCGTGCAGAAACGCCCCACCAATCAGCTCCAGTTACATTGTCCTTCGCACCCGAGACTGCACCGTTACATCGGTTTATAGAGGAGGAAAAACATTCAATAGAAAACAGTAAGGCTGATCGAAGTGTACCCGCGCCGCCATGGCTACTGATACACAAAGAGGTCTTAAAGTGACGCTATAAGGTAGAGCGAGGTCGCGCCTCCTTTGTGCGTAAGCTGTGAGCGCGAGCTTCCGCCAGAACTTCGGAAGTTGGCCGTAATAAGATCGAATTGAATGCACCCTTCTCTGGCACGCATTGTTGTCATCGTGAGATTCCTTTTTCCTGCTGCCTCGGATTCTTTTCGCGGCTCATTTTTTGTTCTTTATTTCTTGGATTTCTTCTGCACTTCCTTTATTATCATCGTACTTTCCTTTCTTCGCTGCTACCTTCTGTCGTTCTTTTTCGTGCCAACCGCGAAGCACCCGAATATAGGCCGCACCTTTGTTGCAGCATGCGAGGCAACGCACCGGTGCGACTGACGTTTCTCACCTAAACCGGACAGGTATTGAGTAAACTGAAACTCGGGAGAAGAAAAGCGCTCCCGTAATATCACGAGCCGCTTTGTCAGCGACGTAAACCACTCGACTCCGTAGAAGAAAGCGGGCCATAATCGAGTAAAAGGGGGAGAAAACAACAACTAAAAAAGATCGTGGAGTAAAGGAGTTAAATAGACGCGGAAACGGGGGGGACGTCTTGCGGCATTGTGGAGGCGAAACAAAACTGCCTCGCAACTCAGCGAACGCCTTTCCTCAATGCTTCCTGGTCTGTCTTTCTAAAATCTGCCTTAACGCCCCCCCCCCCCCCCCCCCCTCACGCCCCCATCATTTTTACCTTGCTTCTTTTTTGTATTTATTATTTTTACTTGCGCGCACAATCGCACCTTTCGCTTACTTGTTCAGTCTATAAGCAGGGCCTATTTCCCGGAATTCGGCCCATTCCGCATTGCTTCCCGGATGAAGGTTGCGCAAGAACAATCGCGCAATAAAGACACGGCGCGCTTAAGATGAGACGAAGCGACCGATCAGCGATATTTCCTGTGTTGCGAATTGGGCTCTGACAGAGCGGTTGTCGCCGCAACGCTCGCAACAGCGTTGCGGGCTGCTTGCGGAGCTGAAATGTGGTTTCCCGGCTACCGCGATTTGGAACCATAGTAAAGCATGCACGGCAGATAACGCTCTGCCCTACATATCATATGCGAGGGGAAAAATCCCTTTAACGAGCAATTCTTCGCTCCATTTATGTCTTGGTCCTGGAATGGGCGTGCTATATAGCAGCTCTCGAAAGTAATTGCTCCCACGACGTCGCAATGCTATTCACGACAGATTGCTGCAACAGCAACATAATCATTCATGGGCCTTTCAGAAAAGCCTACCTGGTAGATACCACTCAGCCACTGCCGCCAATAAGGGCACGTTGCCTTTGGAATAATACAGCCTTAATACGCGCTTGCGGCACGCTGTCTTGTTGTAGCTTTTGGCCGACTGGCATGTTACTTCTTTGCGCCAGGAAGGCACAAAGACAGGACAGAGAACAGTTTATTTGTCGACCCAAAGGGAAAGCATAAACTGCAGGGATTGGACTAAAGCAGGTAGAGAGCAAGAATTTATTAAAACAATTGCGGCTTACTTCATCAGCTAAAATCTCATTACCAACCAAACCAATCCGCTGCCGGTTGCAGGACCCCAGGTGGCGCTTGAGCGTGAAATACGAAATATAGAGAGGCTTTGAGGTTCGCTCTTAATCAACTCTACTTCTTCAGTCTGCGTGGAAGGCCGACGACCAGAATATATTCAGGTAACTCCAGCGGTATCTACAGCATAAGTTCCAATGGAGATTATCTTTGAACCATGCACTGAAGGAGGAACACCGGTACACCGACGCAGAATGTTGGAGCTAAAACAGGGATCCGAAATGCTCCATGCAAACAAATTTCTACCACAGCTCGACCTGCCGGTCTTGAAAGAAGCAGGTTTTATGTGACTGGAAGTTCATAGCAGTGGTAGACACATGACTGACAAGTGATACACAAAAGAAGATCGATTCTATACCGCGCATGTGCATGCACACACATCGAACACAATTGTCACAGAGAGAAGTTATACCTGCATGCTTTTGCATCTCAGTCTAGTACCGCACACTGTTTAAGAAGTAGTCCACCTCTCTCACATGAAGACTAATCTCCAGATGGCGGTTCCTCATTCTCAACGGACAGACCACGAGTGAACTACGCACTCAGCAGCCTTGAACATGCAGCCAAGGCGCACTGCTTCAAGGGGCGAGGAGCACTCACGAAAGGAGCTCAAATTTAAGTCCTTTTCGTTTCTTTTCTTTCTTAGCTATGAGGCGGAGATGCGATGTAATTGTATCGTGTCATCATGACGCTATACTGCCACTGGCGCCGTACAAATCAGCGCCCGTACTAAGCCACGCCATTGTTGGCTCCATCGCATGATACGTAGTACTGGGAACGTCTAGCCTCAGTCAGATCTTTTGCTTCGCAATAGGGCTGCTTCTGGCGCTTATTTCACTTGTCGCTATGTGGCGCCACGTAAGTGGAGCGGGGGTTAATATCATAAGGTGAGGTGCAAGGGCTCTTGGGATTGCTACTATATGCTCAGAGTCCTCGCTATCCCCTGTCACTGAGTGTGCGAAGCAGGTACAAATGAGAATAGGAGAAAGGGAGAACGGCTGGGCCGCCCGAAGCTCCACTTGGGGTACGACTGACTTCGCATTTTGAGGCTCCGGTCTAATTTGGTTAATCTGACGGTTTCTTTTCTTTTTTTTTTAATCATATATCATGCAGTACACGAAAGTCTATTGTGCTTTGAGGCCACCTCAAAGCAGTCATCTCGGCTGGGATTCGATCCCGCGACCTTGGGCTTTGCAGTGGTGAAAGTATAAGTCAGTACAGTTTTGTTCTTTAGGCCATTTTATTGTGTTGTTATTTTGTTGTCAGTTTATGTTATTCATTATGTTGCAGACAACTGACGATAGGTGGGAGCCGCTCAGCGGAGACGGTCCAGTGGACATGACAGTATATCGTCTCCAATGCTTCGGCCACCGGAGAAGACCGGCAAGAAAACAAACAACGGTGACAAGTCCCCACTAGTCCCCAGCTTACCAGTGGGTCAGAATTGCCTCAAGGTGTCACGTAACGGACGTCGAAGGAAAGGTGTATGAAAATACTGCGAAGGTCGAACGACGCTTGTGAAAAGACGGGCAAGAAGCCAAGGACGACCGAGACGCGTGCACTACAACTGGCGGGATTATACGCTAAACAAAAGGTAAGAATCAACGACACCATCGCTTTGCTTCATAGAGGATAAGAAATAAACCGAGCAGTTCGAAGAAAGGCGCTACCTCCCTGACCTTAATTTATTCTCCGTCGGCTTCCTAGCATGCTGAACTCGCTCCACCCCTGTCTTTCCTGTTTCGTTTTCTCTTTCTTTCGCTTACTTTTGATCTATTTATGTCGAGCTCTACTTTCGCAGCATTTTTCATGCTTCGCGCTTTTTTTTTTTTTTTTTCATCCTTCATCCCCCTATTCCCGGCTATCTCGTTATTTTTACGCGTTGAAAAGAGGATATCCTGCGAGCGCACACTTTTCAGTGCCTACGCGACGCTCGTCATTTCACCCTCGCTTTTAATCTGCGCTCTTTTCATCTTATCCCTTTTATTCGTGTTATTTCTTTCCCTTCCTTTATTTCTATTTCATTTCCCCCTCCTCCCCACCCAATATCTTTTTTTTTTATTTTTTTTTCGCGTTCACTGCAGTCCTCCTTTTGGGTCTTATTGCATGTTTTGTTGTTGTTCGCGAGCTAATTCATCTCTCTTCCTCTCTTCTAAGCCAACCACCCATCCCCTTCTCTATCCTTCCATCCGACCTGCTTTCACTTCGTATGAGCCGCGCAGTCCCCCCCTCTTCTCTCTTTCTTTCTTTTTTTTTTTTTTTTCTACATAATTCCCTTCGCGCACTGGGGGCCACAGGACCTCACGTACGTATACCACCTGTCCCCGCTCACCTATGCTGCTCTTGTTGATTTCCTGCCTTCGAGCCTGTTCTTTCTCCCTCTTTTTTGTCTTTCCCACGTGCTTTCGCTACCTACCGCTGTGAGGTGCTCCCGGCGGAAACGCAGCGACAGTGGAGCGGCCCGGCATGGCGCCTAATTTCTCTCGCCGCATTTTGTTTCTCTTACGCCTCTGGTCGAGTTTTGCTCGCACACAAAAGCAGCTAAACGGGAAACAAAACAAAACGAAGAAAGCCGCGAAGCCAGTGCGTGTGTAGGGGGGGACATGAGAGAAAGAGGGGATCAGGCGAGCACGGAGGGTGAAACCCGGTTTTTCCGCTTTTTCTCAGCGGGTGGGTGGCTTCGCAATCACCGCGCACCGGGCTGTGTTTTTGTTTCTCGCAAGAACGCGTGCAGCTCGCCTGTTTGCCAACGCGCGTGTTGCGAGACTAGTCAGGGCGAAAGTTTAGAAGACTCGCGCAAGGAACGAGAGTAGACATACTCGTCGTGAACGACCAACTATACTCCGAGCCCAAATTTTGTCAAAAACCAGAGTAGAAGGTCGCATTCTCTTAAATCATATATGAATGGTCAGTAAACTTACTTAGAGGTTGCTGCGCTCACTAACAGTAAGCTCATATGCACTCGTCCAGGCCAGCGCGTAACAAGCGGACATCATTTAAATGATTATACAGAAACGCACAGAAGTGGTAAAAAAACAACAACGAGTAACTGATGTTCACATGCCCAAGCTGTATCCACTGTTAGGCTCTGTGAAACGCCCGCAGAGGAACACTGCGTTCTAATATCGACCACATGATATTTTCTACCATAACGGGCAGCGCGGTTCCAGCGCATGGGCCAAATGCCGGACTCTATTATTAATAGAGGAAAGACCAATCGGCTCACTGGCGCACACAAGCCGCGATAAAGTCCATGGTGAAATAAAGATAGAGAAATTATCCGTAGTATAGTTGCAATGGCAGCTCCTAAACATTAACGCCCTTTTAGATTGCACAGTGCATAGGCAGTTTAGAATTTAACAAACTTTCCTAGCTTTAATTCAGTTAAGTGATTGTTAGCAAACTCGAAATTCGAAAGTGTCCAACACCTTAAGTCAGCGATCCCGATGTGAAACAAGCCACAGGTACGGAAGGAAACAAAAGCTGCAGCTTATAAGGATTATGTATTGACTATGGGGCTGAAACGTGGAGACTGACGAAAAGGGTTCTAATTAAGTTGAAGACAACGCAGAGATTTATGGAACGCAAAATGGTAGGTGTAACTTTAAGAGATGATAAGCATGCAGAGTGAGTCAGAGGAATAACTCGAGTTAATGACAATTCAGTGGAAATTAAGAAGAAAAAATGGACATGGGCAGCACATGTAGTGCGAAGAGAGGATAACCGATGGTCGCTTAGGGTAATAAACTGGATTCCATGGGAAGAAAAGCGTAGCAGGGGGCGGCAGAAAGTTAGGTGGGCGGATGAGGTTAAGAAGCTCGTAGGGGTCAAGTGGATGCAGCTAGCACAGCTAGGACCGGATCAATTGGAGGAATGTGAGATAGGCCTTCATCGTACAGTGGACATAGTCCGGCTGGTGATGATGATGATGTTTCACGAGGATATCCCTTCACCCCGATACTTTACTTTTTGTGCGTATTTAATATGAAACTTTACTAAGGGAAATGAATCAAGCAGGAATCCAAGTCTGGAAGAGAGTTGCCGTTTGCAACATTATCGCAGGAGTTATTTCGGATTACTTCGTTATTTATTGCTTACTATGTCCAAAAATATGCTCATCGCTCTTTAACAAATTGTTAAACACACGGAGAAAAGCCTGCAAAGAGACAGTGAAAAGTGGATTTTTCCATACATAATTATATGTGGCAATGGTTAAAGGCGTTCACTAAAAGTGATGCGAATATTCAGGCAGTCAACCGTCGCAATAAGGACTAAGTACAGCGTTTCTTGTGATAAACTGTCGCCAAAGCTGAAAATGTTTCGAATTCAACAGATAAAATCATTAATCACTCGAAATTCAAGCCTGTGAGAGATGTAAGGCAGTGGAAGGTATTCAAAAAGTGGCATTGTAATCCCAAAATATTTTGAAAACATTGCCCACCTATAAACACTGCCTTTCTTATTTTACTAACAGAATTACTTGAGAACTGTGGCGCAACCGCCACGACCGTCCGCCGAAGCCTCGACAAGGCGCATATATGACGAGGTTTCCTGGTGAGGTGAAGCTTTTTGTTTGTTTGATTGATTGATTGATTGATTGCTTGATTGATTGATTGATTGATTGATTGATTCGTACCCTTGAATTATGTTAAATCAGAGGAAAAAACTGACAAAGGCTCATTTTTTTTAACGAACTGTCGTGTGATCCTTCGTGCAAAGATGAAAACATCTTCGAGTGAATCTATAGGATCTCCCTTTCTTGCACGGTTCAATCCCTCAGCATCGTTTGCTCTCCTAAGTTAACGGGCTCGACCGGCGTTTGCATATCTAGACAGCCGGATTACTGCTGGCATTGTTATCTGTATACACCGGTATGTTGCTAAATAAAGCGCAATACCCCCCTCCTCCCCCCAATAACATAAAATTGCATATTTTAGAGCGAAACAAGCTCATGAGTTTCGCTCATTCCCCCTATCTCCTTTTCTGGTCTGTCCGCTTATGCTAAAGCCAGCATCTACACGGTCTGAAGGTATACTAAAAATCAGCTTGCGATTATTCTCGACAATAGCGGGCGGCTGTATCACGCCTAAGCCTTGCTTTCACATCTGAGTGATGTCCATCCCCTGACACATTGTTTCGTCTCCTCAGCGTCCACAGCCGCCATCTGTCGTCCCACGCGTGCACGGCGAAATCGCGAAGAAGACACGACGGGCTAGAGCGTAAGGGCGCGTATGCGAAAATCACGGCGATGATGTAAGCCACGGCCCATCCTCGCACCTACTTCTCTTTAGCTTTTTTTTCACGCACGCTCACAACTTGCGATTGAGTCGCTCTTTCTTCATTTTATTGCCTTCTCTTACGTTGCCCAAACCCTTTCCGTCCCCTTCCCTTGATCAGGATTACGTAACGGCCGTTCACGTACGCCTGGCTATCGTCGCCCACCTGCTTGGCTACTCTATACGGGCGCGTGATGCGGGGTGTAAATACTCGCGCTGCGTAGCCGGGATGACCCACGCGTACGCGCACCGGGCCACACCTTCGGTGGAGGGAGCGGCGCGTGGTCTACGCAACTCATTTACACGTTGCACCGACCGAACGGGGGAAACGCTAACGAGTGGTTCACGAGTAGACGTGCAGCCGCAGAGCGCATCGTGCTCCTCGGGGATAAGGAAGGAATAGTTTATTTGGTTATTCGCTTGCCTCTTTCGTTCTGCACTTTATTCGGTTGTTTATGCGCATGTGCGGTCGAGAAGAACAGCGCGGTGAAAATACATAGCGACACAGTGAGGCACAGCGAATAGATGACGAATCGGGTTTGTTTCGACCACTCGGAGCTTTCCAACTTGTCCTAAAATCTCAGAATCCGAGCTTATTGTTTTTTACATCGCCTTCGCCCCGCTGGAGTGGCGCAGTGGTTACGGCGCTCGACTGCTGTTCCCAAGGACGCGGGGATCGAATCCCGGCCTCGGTGGCCCGCTTTTCGATGGAGGCGAAAAGCAAGGTGCCCGTGTGCTGTGCGATGCCAGTGCACGTTAAAGAACCCCAGGTGGTCGAAATTTCTGGAGTTCTCCACTACAGCGTTTCTCATAGCCTGAGTCGTTTTGGGACTTTAAACCCCACAAACCAACCAACCAACCTACATCGCCTTCACTAAGAAGTGTCTAGTGCAACAAGCGTCCAGACGCTTCCTGAGCTGAATAACGCGATAACAACGAAACCTCCGCGGAGGCCAAAATAAAAGGGAATATTGTCCTCATCGTGGTACAAAATCGCTTTTCTTTAACTTTTCTTTTTCCAAACATACGTGGGATCGTAGCGGAAGGTCGACAGTTCACTGATGAAGAGTGCTACGCCAAATTCAAAACCCCAAACTCTCGAGAAATCGTCTAGAAATGCATGTGGACGTTGTTCGAGGGATAGAGGTTTTGGCTGGTCAACGTCAAGGCCGAAAAAGCACCGCCGAAAACTACAACTCTTCCGTCGTGGTTATTTTCTCTTTATTTGTCTCATAACCAAATAAATATCGATGACAAATATTATTAATGCCAGCGAAATACAACGCATTGGTTTTCTTAGGGAGTTTTAACGAGCCGTTCTGAGGGCAGAAAAAAATGCAGAAGCGAAATTTCGTTACGAGTCGGAATAGTAAAGCATTCCGATGAACGCATTCAGAATATTAGTTTAAAATTTTCCGTAGTTGCTTAACAATTATAGTATGAAACGCATCCTATTCGATTTCTATGGCAATTTTATCTGTACAGCTGCCCTGATATTTAATAACCATAGCGCAAGTGTCGACCAATCTGCGACCAAACCGATCACTAACGTTTTAGCGGTCGGAACAGCGTTGTAGACGGCCCCCTCTCTCTTTGTGCACGTGCGCGAACTTTAGCCGTGTTGTCCGATTATCACCGTTAAAAGGTGCTGAGCAGCAATGTGGTCGCGCTATATTATTAAAAATCAGAAAATCTGTACTTGGCGAAAGCGCAGAAAAACCCTTGAAGCCAAATTTTCGTTAAGCATATCGAGCTATAGACCATTCCTATCAACGTGTGCATATAAAGCTTCTTACAATATCCCTGTGTTGCCTCACAATTACAAACCCAGGAAGCTCCCAGGGAGTCCCAGGAAGCTGTACTTCAAATAATAAACACTATTCTCAGAAGAGGGCCTCGATGATTTGACTCGGTTTTACTACCGCACCTCTGCTTGTTGCAAAACAATATGTGTGTGCCTCACTGAAGTTCTCCAAGATTTAAAACTGTATTTTACTTGGGGAACAATTGAGTAGCCGTCAGTTTAACATTCGGCACTATATGGCCGAAGCGTGGCGACTCATTCTCATCAGCCGTCGAACAGGTTCAGCTTAGGGAGATATTTCCAATATGCAAAATTAAGAAACTATAATTCAGCCATGTTCCCGGCGCTTTTCACAAATAGAGAGGTAACCTAGCTCCAAGGTTCGATTGTTACACGACCGTGTAAACACTTGACAACCTTCTAACGTCCATAACCATCACACCGTGCCAATCGTTTTCACACCCGCGCGTATAATGTCTCCTCGAGGCCAATAGCAGAGACACAGCCACGAAAAGCCTCCTATTCTCCCACCATCAAGGACAGCGACCCGTCGCTTTTGTCCGTTGCTTTATTTTTCCACCGAAGCAATTCCATTCAATGCGCGAGGCGTTATTGATATCTCCTCGTCTATCTGGCGGCGCAGTGTGTGACCACTTTGTCGTCGTCGACGACGGTCACGACCAAGCGTAACGGCGCACACACGAGCAAGGCGTAATGGCCAACGTATACACTCGGGGTGAGCATGTGTATACGCGTTCGCGCGTCGTCGTTGTAGCTGGAGGACGCGATTCATTGGCGTCAGGGCGTTTCCTTTCCCACGTGAAAAGTCAGGCGGTCCCTGCTGGCGGCTGCGAACATATGCTGACAGAACTGCTCCTGTAATTCTGCACATTCGACCGAGACAGGCCCGTATTTTCCAGGGACAAGTACTACTTACTGATCCGTCACCACGCCAGGCCTTTGTTGCCTGAGCACGAAAGGACGGCCTCTTGCTGTTCTATACAAAGAAGAAAAAAAAACTTCGAACGTTGACAAGTTCATTGAAATTTTTGCAGTATACTTTTGAAGACATATTTGTTTTCTTTCTCTCTGTCTTCTTTTGTGTGTATGTGTGTGCGTGCGTGTGTGTGTGTGTGTGTGTGTGTGTGTGTGTGTGTGTGTGTGTGTGTGTGTGTGTGTGTGTGTGTGTGTGTGTGTGTGTGTGTGTGTGTGTGTGTGTGTGTGTGTGTGTGTGTGTGTGTGTGTGTGTGTGTGTGTGTGTGTGTGTGTGTGTGTGTGTGTGTGTGTGTGTGTGTGTGTGCATGTGTGTGTACATGTGTGTGCATGTGGCATGCTCCTCTCTACCTACCACAGTGCAATTTACGCAAATGTTAAAGTAGGGAAAAAAAAAACCATTGCCAAACGTGGTAACTATGTCACCCTTCCTGTCTATAAATGATCCTCAGAAACCGCGGTCAAGTTTCCTCCATTTTAATGCAGTTATCTATAGAAACTTTTTTGGTGACGGAGATAGGCATACTACGCATTAACGGCTTCCTTTTCTTCAGTTTCCAAGCTGACCACTGCATTTTTTTTTTTTTGTCATTTGTGTCACACAGGGATTAAAAAATATCCCCGGCCCCCAGCACGCCGCACGTGTGTCAACTTCCTGCTTGATCCATTTAATGGAATCGACTAGGTCGCGTGTTTGGTATGTCGTTGAAGAGAGGGAATGTATCTGTGTCTGAGACAGGTGTATCGACATATTCGCCCCTTTATCTGCGCATGCCGCCCGAATTCAATCCCATTTCAGTCAGCAGATCTTTAAAAGTGGCCTCGTTGAGGGAAGAAATAAAGCCAAAAAAAGAACTAGAGGAAACTTGCTAAAGATACCAATGAGATTCTTTTTATAAATCAGCGGACGCGCGGCTATGTAGGTTGTCCTGATGGAAGAGATTATCAGAACACAGGATGGCAACTTGTAGTCCCTGATGCGGACGCCACCGTCATTAAGCGCATTTTCAGGCTGACCAAGGCAAAAAGAGAATGAGCAGAAAATAAAAGTTAACGTTGCCAGAAAAAAAAAAGTATGTTAATTGCAAAATGCAAAAGGCAAAAATCGTACGTTGAAAAAGGAAAAACATATTCGAGGATACTGAAACTACGCCTTCATGTGGGGAGCGACAGCGCTGGCGCTTAAGGTCTGCTGCTCTCCCTTTGGGCCTTCGTTCGCGTACTACATGTACTTTGGTACTCGCTTAATCACCAATTCTTTAATGTTTTCCCTCCATTATCTCGCGCATACTTACTAGCGTTGTGAGCTACTAAATTATATGAAATGCCACCCGACATAGACATGAAGACCAAGCCGTACGAATGTTATTGCGTTAAGAGCATATACGGCGTGTCTGACTTGGGATGCAGGGTTCTCATAGTGTTTGATCCTGATCTCACCTTCCTACAGCTACCCGAGCTACGAACTCGTGTTCAGCCATATGCCACCTGCAACTACCACCTGCCAGAGGCGCTCCAGTGATTTTCGCTCATGATACCGATGCCGAATTTTCTGGAGGACGGGGCCTTTAACGTTATCCCGCTAAAAGAGGACATCGTGTGCAGTTCCCATCAGCCATGGCGACAGGTTGAGTGTGGCTGCGGGAGTGTGATGCTGATCAAGAGGTGGCGGATCAATGGCTGCTTCAAGAAGGAGCCTCCAATTAAGAGCAAAACCTAAAATATATATCCCCCTCCGAGGAGATAAGGAACCTTTCCATCTGGTGGAAGTTTATCCTGGAACCTCCACTTCTACGCTTCCGTTGTAGCAGTTGTTGCGTCGCTTGGCTATTTCAACAAGTGTAGGTATACCCAACCTGCGGGAAAATGCGTAGGCATTCGGAATCTCGTGTGAGCCTCGTGTGCACCGTATATTTCTCCAAACTTCTGCTCAAAAAAAGCATGTGTCAGACTATCCGACATCCCTTTATCTCTCAGAATGGGCCGACTGCCTTCCAATAAATCCACCCCTAATATGTGGACATCCCCTCGAATGCTATGCAGTATGTGGCACTTGACCATTTTTCCTTCCCACACCAGCATTTAGTTTTCTGCGCTTCATTGCCTGGCGAACATCGAAGCAGTGATTTCAAATTGCTTCTGTGAAGGTTTTGAGGAAGCTTGACTGGCTCCTACAAATTTCTGCGAGAAGAAAACAAAAGTGACAAAGAATGTAATTGCGTCTGACTGCTCCAAAGTCAACGGCATTCTCTCGCTGCGTCGCTGTTTCGCCGCAACGAATCTCGTAAAAGATTACACGGATGTCGCGGCGTGCTCACATTCCTTCCGGATACATTCCGAATCACGTTTTATATATGAAGTCTTGTAGACGTGCTGCATTTCATTGCAGATTTGTGCACTGAAATCATCCCATTTTCGTCCTTTAGCTCCTTCGTACGCGCTCTCACAGCTTGGTGCGCCAGGGGCGTGGGTGTGACGGCGAGCCTGGGGGCCTCCCTGTTGATCAATGGCTGTCACTGGATTTGGATGCCCGTAACCTACGCGTGGCACCTGCTGAACTTACAGCCGCAGCGGCAGCGGACGTGTGCTTCACCTTGCGATGTGGCAGAGATCGTGCTTTTATTTTTGTTTTCTCTTCATATCGTGCTATTGCGTTGTTTTGACATCTGACAGTTGTCTGAAGAGTATGACGCGTGACTGGCGTACGCTGGCACGGGGGCACTGCTGCAGCTAAGAGATAGCGCGTCTCCCCCTCCCTCTCATGCTGGCCACCTGACAGCCATGGCGGCGTATAGACGAGCTCTTCTAGTCTGTTGTTTTCTTTACATTCATCTAAGAGGATCTGGGCGCGCAGCCGTGTCTGATTCCAGCCATTGTCGCCAGTATTTGTTACAGGCACAGTGCAGTGCATTGTCGGCAGTTGCAGTGCATACGGCTCGACTGCAGTTAATTAAGAAACAGGCTCTGCCATGGCTGCAGATTTCGAAAGACCTTATTCAGCGGATGTTCATTAGAGGTTCGTATAGCCAAACTCATGAGACTTATTTGATAATTTTTCTCTGCTTTTAATGCCGAAGCGTTACTACCTGCTTTCTTTGATTTCGCCAAAGTTGCTGTCAAGCCTTATTCGACAAAAGAAAAAAAAAAACGCCGCCATTGGTTTTTGAATCCAGGTCGAAGAAAAGAGATCAGTTTCGGGGGCCACTGCATGCGTTGAACCATTGCACTATCTACGCTCTTTAATTTATTTCCATTAATTCACAAAACAGTACAAACTGGCCGAATCGTCAAAGCGAGCCGGTTTGCCGGCAGCTCATCTCATTATAAAAGGTTCAACAATTTTCCTTTTAAGAATCAAGGATATTTCTGTCGGCTCTACAGCGCACGAGCGGCTTAAGAGTCGGCAATTTTAGCGATGGCGCGGCGCTGAATGCGAGCGACACTTTTGGAGGTTTTCAACGCTTTTCCTCGATCGATCCCATGCAATTCGTTTTCTATCAGCGGAGAATGGTGATTGTGTCTCGTATAATGCACTAACGTTAGCTTTACTTAGCATGTGGAAACTCCGGATGGCTGTTCGCCATGCTGATGTTCATGTCAGAGCTATGCGTGAGTATTTTGAGGATTCTATCCGAAAATAATAGTTGTCTTGAAAACATTAGTTACGTGTACCGGAGTTCATCATGTATTAGAGACAGTGACGATGCACTGTGCTATGTCGGTAGCTGGTTTCTTCATATGCTAATAACCTTCTTTCCTTAGAAGACATGCCGCATACCCACAGTGTGGCATTGGCCATGTTTAGTACCTGCAGGTACAGAAAATGAATAATTCATCCTGACTTGAGCAATAATTGCCAGACTGTCAATCTGCGCTGCGGATTCCGTAATCTTCATCTTCTTCATCTGCTCTTTGAAGAGGTTAATTAAGCCTCCTTCATCGTAATAAAACGATCATGTGACTTCTTCCTTTTGTCTTCGCTCTAGCTGTTTGCCGTGAGCACAAAAAAAAAAAAAAAAAAAAAAACTTGATCTCCTCACAAAATAGCCCCATCGCTTATGTTGTCATGGGGACAAAGGATTGTGTGCGCCATGAAGCCTCTCGGGATATGTCACGCGTCGATTCCCCGTCTAGCCAGTCAATACGTCGTCGTTGAGCTGCTGCCAATACTGGCGGTTGCGGTGATCACGGTGCCGTGAAAGAAGAAGTAGAAGTGAAACGCACCAAAACGTAACTAAACGTTTCAATACATGGCTATTAGCAAGGCGAAACGCAGCTAAAGTTTGCTCAACGGGGGCTGAACGTTATTTCTGCATGTATATCCGTGCCTGGTCAATCTACATCGCACTTTTGTCATTTTGTCTATCATCTCGCTCTCGAAATTTGAAGCTTATTCCTGTCCACGTGAGGGGCAGGAATAACCAACCAAGATCCATATAACTCGTGCGATGGTCTTTCCAGTTGTGATGTATGGATGCGAGAGTTGGACTGTGAAGAAGGCTGACCGCCGAAGAATTGACGCGTTTGAATTGTGGTGCTGGCGGAGACTCTTGAGAGTTCCTTGGACGGCCAGAAGATCAAATCAGTCGATATTGTCGACCATAAACCCTGACTGCTCATTGGAGGGTCAAATTCTAAAGTTAAAGCTCAGATACTTTGGTCATCTGATGAGAAGAGAGGAGTCGCTGGAGAAAGATTTGATGTTGGGAAAGGTTGAGGGTCTCCGGAGAAGGGGTAGGCAGCGAACGCGATGGTTAGATGGCATCCTCGAGGCGCTGCAGATGAAGTTATGTGATGTTAGGAAGATAGTGAGAGACCGGAAAGCGTGGCGTGATATGGTCCATAGGGTCACGAAGAGTCGGACATGACTGAACGACTGAACTGAACTGAACTTATCCAAAATCAGCAAAAGAAGAATCCACGAAGTATCACAACTGTATGACATTAGTTGTCATACATATATATATATATATATATATATATATATATATATATATATATATATATATATATATATATATATATATATATATATATATATATATATATATATATATATATATATATATATATATATTACAGTAACAGAAAGGAAGAAGGCACCTAATTATAACATTTTCACAGCATTTACTGCGGAGTCCTGACGGAGGTGATGCTGTCTACGAGTTCCTTCAGACGCATCTTCATTTAATCCCTTCGCTCACCTGCTCGATCTGTCTTCGAACTTTGGCCCATGAGCTTGGTACTCTACTTAAGACACATTACAAGCAAATAAGTTTCATTAACAAACGCGGAAAAGAGAACGCAGCATTGGCAGCAACTTCGACGTCAAGCACCTATCAAACTTAAATGAATGCGAAAAGGACGCTTATTAAAAGGTTAATGGCAGTGTGAAACCCACACCGTTTCCATGTCAACGAAAGTCCCGGCGAGCATCAAAACCAAAATGAATGCACGACCAATAAGAGCACATTACTGTAAAGACCACCAGTTCATAGTCACGTATGCATCCCATAATCGTAATACAAATAGTACGCTGTGTCCTGGTGGCGACGTTATCAAAGTAAGGGCTGACGATTTACTTGTGAAAATACCGTGTTATCAAACAATGACAAAGAAGTAACGAACCAGCACTACTTTGGTTCACGAAATCAATCATTAGTTACCGCTCTTGTTCCTCCATGGGCACACCTTCTGAGCTATGTGCTGTCTTCAAAGCAGTTATTAATTCTTTTCGAGATTCCTTGAGATTTTGGTGAGCATTGACGGCACCGTCTGAAGGTCACGGCGAAAAACACATTTCGTCAGTTCCGTCTACCGTGGTCTGTTTCGACGGCGCTGCTCACACCGCAAACTCAGCCGACACGCATGTAGTAACCAGAATGCAACGCTTCAGTCGTTTTCCGGTGCCTTCATACACCGCAGTGCGGCCTCGGAGCATTGCGCTGCGGGTGTGTGCACTCAATGGCAGCCACCACACAAAGGCAACTCGCGAACTGCGCATCGGCGGGGCTCAGGCGGAATCGACGGCCACCGCCCGACTTCCTCGCCGTCTTCTTTCACGGGTCAGGGGCGGTGCTCGGTCGAGCGGTGCCAGTCGCCTTTTCCGGAAACCGCCTTGGGCGGCCACCACTACCAGCATCCCCTTCTCTTCTTGCTCCTCTTCTCTCCCTGTGTGCACTTCTCCGGGGCGCCTCCGGGCGCGCCGCAGTCTGCCCGGGGCGGCCGCGAGACGATGCGCTTCCGCCGCTCTTGTCCGCGGGGAGGGAGCGGGGAGGGGAACCCAACAACCTGTGGCGGCAATCAGCGGAGACAGCCGAGCTGGCACTCCGACCGGGTGGGCATCGTTCGTGCTCTGGATTGCGTTCGCGTGCTGACACGGAAACGAGCGTGTGCACGGACGGTGTGATTGGCATCTGTGGCAGCTTCGCCACAAGACTTCAGCCTATCTACGATGTTAACTGGCTGATATGTGCTTCCCCATTTTGGTGCGGAACTGTCTTTAGTACGAAACTTCAGTTGTTATAACCTCTAGGAGCACTCGTGAGAGACTCGCCAGGTAGTGTGACGCCAGGCTCCGCAGAGCGCCAGCGAGATGGCTAGCATCATTTTCCCTGGTTCGTTGATCCTGTTTTGGATGGATATATGCTATGAGGTTGTTTTTTTATGTATGGTAAGAAGGGCAAGTATAGATGCCGAGTTCGAGGTCATGCTGCAAGTCAGAGTAAAGAGGCTGGAAAAAACAACTGAAATAAATCGACGCGGAGCTGAGGAAGCAGTCCATTAATTCACATGATGTTCACTGTCCTGAGCAACTTCTTACATCATATAGCGAAGTCTCCATGCTCGCTCACTCCGCTTCGGTCTTACCTGTAACCGTGTCAATAACGTGTGTGGATGTCAGTAGCCACTTGACCCACCTGCACGTCTATGTCCACACTACCGTCCCGTAGCAGATACACCAGATTAACCGCGACCGCTCTCCTATTTGCGAAACGTCGTAAAACGGCGTCGCACCGACGAAAGGCAGCCCACAGGCGCAACTAATCAGAAATGCGACAGACAGCGCTCGGCCCCCTTTTCTCCATCCATCCAGCCGGTGCGACCTTGTTCTCATTTGCGGAGGCACACGCACGCACACCCTGCACGCTTCATCGGAACGCGGAGCCCTCGAACGGTTCCCGGGTGGCTGGCTTCAGGCGACTGCACAACGGGTTGTTAAAGCGGGCTGCCTCGATCGACGTTCACCTTGGCGGCGTGACCTTTGCGATGAAGGATGCTGCGCCGTTGCATGCTGACTAACCGCCACCGACGAGGAGCCATTAAGGAAGCCCCGTAATGCACCGCACCTCTTCCCACACACATACACGCACTCGAAGAAGCGCTCGCACTGGCGCGCGACCGGCAAAATAATAGCGGTTCTTTAGTGTGGCTGCGTGCCCGGACTTTCGCTGACTCCTCTGACGACTGCATGAGACGCACGCGCAGTGCTAATTCCCTCGTCGCCCTTTCGGGTCTTCCTTGGCAAGGACAAAATAGGAGGAGAAAGATGATGCGTTCTCTGCCAGGAAAGAACGACCCGTCGAAGCTTGTTTAATGATTCAAGCGAGCTGTATGCTTCGTTATTGGCGCCGATGACAAGGACGTTCCTATACGTGCATACAGCGCCAGTAAAACGTTTTCTGTTAGTATTTAGCATTGTCAACCTGGAAGGCTAGACGGTAAGGGGTCTGGAGTAAAGAATAACGCAGAGAGAAAAGAAACGAAAGGAAAACGAAACTCCTTAACGTTTGTTGCCCGTCGCTTGGCCCGATATACGCCTCCCTTGTGGATAAGCTGTAGCGGGATGGCAGCGTCATTCGCCGAAACCATGACAAGCGTACACACGAAAGTTGTATGATCATGCCTGCCGTTGTACATAGTTGGACGCAAAGCAAGGAATCGCTGGAAGATAAAGCTGCGATGTAGAAACTTCTAGAAAGGTTAATTCCACCTATTCCACGTTTATGATGACTTCCCCATGTGAACTCGCTCATTCACAAATCAATGCACCAAAAGATTCATCCACGTAGTCAGGCATTAAGAGTGCTGTCAAGAACAATTAGGGTCTCTGGCACTTATCGATTTCAATCTTCGTGTTATTGAAAATTGTGCAAACTATCACTGGAGAGCGCAGGCATGAAGGTACTGTTACTTGAATAAAGCTACAAGTAGTGATACCTCGTTAGACACGAAGCAATAAATGATACCACGTCACTACGAAGTTGTCTTGCTAAAGGCAGTTAATCGAGCAATCAGTCAAGTTCTGCGAGCAATTAGTCTCGCGGTCAGTACGCGTTAAATTGATTGCGCCGTCGTATCGGCGATGAGCGAGTGCAGTCTGCCACACCTTCCAGCTGTCTGTGACTCCTCCGGCATAATGTATCGCTACGGCTTAATCATTCCGGTCACGTTTCGCCTGCCTTGAAACCGGAGCTGTAATGACGTCATGCGCACACTGCATTGTTTCAGCGCAAGCTCTGAGGGCGATTTTTGCACGACACATATGATCGCCGCTCGGCGAGGCGCGCCCATGAAGGCTCATCTCTTGCGAGGAAAGTCAAGCGTGAAGATTTCAGTTCAAAGGAGTGAACTACAGTTTATGTCCCTGCTTGTGCAGGCCAATTGGTTAAATGTTTCCTCGCAAAACCATTAGGTAACAAAGGCTTCTGTTAGACGTCGGTCCTCTGTTGGAAAAAAGATCAATGCACAAGGCCTCAAATTTGTTTAAAGGTATGTTATCCATTATAGTTTTTATTTATTTTTATTTAGAACATACTGCAGTCAATACAGACCAAGCAGGAGCTTATTTTACATCGCATCATAGCATTGGGGGTCACGCAAAATGGTTAGTACGTCGTGGTACATCGAAGTTGCTTCAAGTAACTTCGGCGAAAACAGGAAAAGAGCGCGGTGTTGCTTCTTTTGTCTGCAAAAACAAACAAATCTTGGGAGGTCGCTAAGTAGGAAACCTTTAGAATGCGAAGCATATTGGCTCACGTTCGGAGGAGTCGTGAAGGAATTTCTTAAGTCGGTTAAGCAAGTCGATGTATACCTCCACGAATAGTACTATTATTATCTAATCGAAGCAAGGTGGGTCGAAGGAAAAGGAAGGGGGGATATCTGATGCCTCGTAGAGTAACGTGTGCGAAATAGAATGTGGATGCTCGCTAGCTCTCTCACTCGAGGTACAGACATCTGAATCGCGCCGTGTGGATTGGGATGATGGGAGTAGCAGGACGCACGGTGCACAGCAGGGATGAAGAATTCCCTAAAAGGACACTGAAGCCTCAGTTTCTTGAACAAACATTTGCTACAACTGTGCATTATAAGGGCCTATTTTGCAAAGCACTGCTCTTTCTTCGGTGTATACTGTTATCGAAAAATCGGTTCATAAAATCGGCTCCATTAAATCTAGGGCCGATTTCACGAATATTCCCAGCACAAATAAAGAAGAAACAAGCGCGTAAACAAGTCAGTCATTCATAGCTATGTCAAAATTTCATAGCTTAGCCCTTTTTGTACATCAAATTTATGCGGCGCGATAAACTGTAGGCTACTCCTACTCGCCTTCACTGATCAAACACGACGGTCATTGCAAACTTCTTCCTCTATACTCCAGACAGGACCTAAACGGTAGAAGGGAGTCAGGATGGTGCATCAGGCGTACGCTTAAGGATTATATTCGCCACCAGGAATAATTTATCTCTTGTATTCGTGTTATTCCCACCTCAGCTTACAAAATGCGCAGTGGCCTTCTATTTCATCATTTAAAAATGGATGGCTTTGCGCCCGTTTAAGTCAAATGACATTTACAAATATTCTCAGCAACCACCCATACGCTCAGGAGGCTAATCATTCATCAGCTATATTTTTTTTAAGATACAGCTGCTCTGTTTCGGTGGTCTGGACTATCCGTTCAGTCAGTTCAGTCGTTCAGTCGTGTCCGACTCTTCGTGACCCTATGGACCATGTCACGCCACGCTTTCCGGTCTCTCACTATCTTCCTAACATCACATAACTTCATCTGCAGTGTCTCGAGGATGCCATCTAACCTTCGCGTTCGCTGCCTACCCCTTCTCCGGCGACCCTCAACCTTTCCCAACATCAAATCTTTCTCCAGCGACTCCTCTCTTCTCATCAGATGACCAAAGTAGCTGAACTTTAACTTTAGAATTTGACCCTCCAATGAGCAGTCAGGGTTTATGGTCGACAATATCGACTGATTTGATCTTCTGGCAGTCCAAGGAACTCTCAAGAGTCTTCGCCAGCACCACAATTCAAACGCGTCAATTCTTCGGCGGTCAGCCTTTTTCACAGTCCAACTCTCGCATCCATACATCACAACTGGAAAGACCATAGCACGAGTTATACGGATCTTTGTTGGCAGACTAATGTCTCTGCTCTTTACTAGGCGGTCAAGGCTAACCATTGCTCTCTTTCCCAGAAGCAGGCGTCTCCTAATTGCATGGCTGCAGTCTCCTTCCGAGGTAATCTTGGAGCCCAAGAAGAGAAAATCTGTCGCAGCTTCCACTTCTTGTCCATTGATGCTCCAGGACTTGATAGGGCAAGACGCCATGATCTTTGTCTTTTTAATGTTCATTTTAAGCCCAAACTTCTCACTCTCTTCTTGTACGCGCATCAGAAGTCTTTTGAGTTCCGCTTCACTTTCTGCCATTAAAGTGGTATCATCCGCATATCTAAGGTTGTTGATACGTTTTCCAGCAATCTTCACTCCAGCTGAAGACTCGTCCACACCGGCCTTCCTCATGATGCACTCTGCATATAGGTTAAATAGGCAGGGCGACAGTATGCAGTCTTGCCTCACTCCTTTCTCAACCGGAAACCAATCAGTAAGACCATGCCCAGTTCTGACTGTGGCCTCTTGTCCTTCATACAGGTTCCTGAGGAGACAGATGAGGTGAATTGGAACTCCCATCTCTTGGATAGCTTGCCACAATCTGCTGTTATCTACGCAGTCAAACGCTTTCGCATAATCAATAATTTATTGTTTATTATTTATTGGTCTGGACTATAGCATATTGTTAAACAAGGAGTTGGACAACTTACTGCTTTAAATCATTGTTGGATCAGTGATCCTTCATCTAAACGCATGTAAATGAGCCTCAAAAATCCTGCCCTTACTAAGACATCTGCGAAAGGATAATCACGAAATCAAGCGCTTAGGCAGCATAGGTCATGTGTCGAGATTTTTGCAATGGCTATGCTGCAAGAAAAGCCTACTTTTCAGCTACAGTGGTCAACGGGCAGGCTTTGGTTTTGCTGTTTGCAGCACTGCTTCAACAGAGAAGAAAACGGGAGTGTGGCCAAAGTCTCTTCCAGTATTCCAAGGTATGGCACTGCAAGAAGATCGTTTCTAAAGCATTGGGAACACGGAAAAATCATCGGTAGGTAGGTTCACTCAGCAAAAGACATAACGCTGTCTTAGAAGCTAAAGCTGAAAGTGATTTGTGCATTCTGTAGGACCTATTTTGGAATTCCGTAGGCCACAAGATCGAATTGATTACCTTGTTATATCTCGCGTGGTATTTCACAGCATATTTGCATGCTTGAAGTTCAAACGCAACAACAGATTCGCGATAATATGATGAATCTCCAAAATGAATAAGAAGAGCAAAACAATCAGTGAGAAGTGTTGATTGAGACTTGCGCGTATACAACCCAAAATAGAGTCTCAATGTCTCAAAGCCTTTGCTACTCAGTGCAACACCCTCTAACAGCTCTATCGACGACAAGATCACACGCAGGCAGTATATCAGTAACACCATCTGACCTCCCCCCCCCCCCCCCCCAAAAAAAAAAAAAAAAAAAGTTGTCGTCATACTCCCCGTTTCGAACTAGTTTCTATGGTGAGCTTTGTTTAAGCTGCCGGAATGTTTTCAGTAATTTTACACGTTAAAAGCATAAAGAAAGAAATGTGAAAGATATATGCGATGCTTGTGGATAGATTCCCATGTAGGTGTCAGCTCAACATCTCGTTTTAATTTATCGCCGCACTCAGCCTCTCTTGCACCCACATACTTATTCAACAAGGAATACGCTTCTGGCTTCTTTTTCTTATTTTGCCAATAAAATTTATTTCCTCAATCATTAACAAATGTTGTGTGATTTGTTTCACCAATGCATGAAAATATATTAACTTGCAAAAACATTACTCTAATGCGAAATTTTAAAATTCATGCTCTTCTGCGTTTTTAGGAAAACGCAGAAGAGCATTCTTTACCTAAATGTGGTATGGCGTTGTACATAATAGCCATTAGAAAATTACTTCAGGAATAGAGTGAAGTGCTGGTGTAAATGTTAAATGTGTTTAAGAAAAGTTTCTGAACAACAGGTTGCATCTGAATCGTGATGTGCCTAACCCTTTCCCTTTTCGGTTAGGCTGCCTTCTGAATCATGAAATGCTTTCATTTAAACCCTAATGCAGTAGTATTTGGTTTTCTTTAGAAGTTTTAACCATCGTTACTGTGTTTTAACTTTTTAAAGTGGTTCAGGCTATGAGGACGGCGTGGTGAAGGGCTCCGGAAGCTCACCCACCTTGGTTTCTTTAGCGTGCACTGATATCGCATAACACAGGGGCGCCTTGCTACTAGCTTCCATCGAAAAGCAGCCGCTGCGACTGGGATTCGATGCCGCGTCTTTGATTCCAGCAGACGGGTGCTGTAACCACTGAGCAACCACAGCGGGGGTAGCAGTGTTTGCACAGTCCTTAAGGCACCTACCGAGCCCTAATATATCAATAGCCTATAGCTGATTAATCTGCAAAGCTCTGAATGATTCCACCGCAGTGACTTATCGGCTGCGGCGTTCGCTTGGTGTGCGCAAGGACGTGCAATTAAGCGCCGTTTGTGGTGGCCGCGTTTTAATAGCGGTGCAATGCAAAAACACTCGCAAGCTGTGCGATAGCAGTTCTCTTTAAAAAGACACCGAGGGGTCGAAATTAATCCAGCGTCATCTACTACGCCGTCCAGCCTATGTGTGTACCACTGTGATGTTAAACTCCACATGATCATCATGTACATGAAGCTAACATCGATCAGCTGCTGCACAAGGCAATACGTTAATAAAAGGTAAGAATAGGATTTTATTTTATTTTTTATTTTCGGGTCAAGGTGTTCTCGGGATTTATTACTGAGCACGTGCTACCGCGGCGGCCTGACCAACCTGCGGCCAGGCCGATCGAAACTATATGCTGCTCTTCACAGCAGTTCAGTATTCTGTGGCAATTGCACCGTCAAGCAAGCAGAGCTCACAAGGGTACTATATTCCTTCGGTTTCCGTTCTCAGTTCCCCTGTTGCAAGCTGGTACGTACACCAAGACCCGCGCTGCCTCGACAGATAAGTGCTGGTCCAGAGCTAGTGCCTTGCTAGCCATCTTTGACCGCGAATTCGCGCCTCTTTGTTGTCCTGGATCGCTGCACAGAACGGGCTACCATAAACGGCAGCACCAAAAGCATCTGCCGTACTGGCCTGTTGCAAAGAAAAGGCCACTCCCAGTGGTAGCACACGCCTCTTTGTCACGCCCCAAGCCTAATTAAACGTTTCGCGAAGATTCGTTTTAATTCTTATCACATACACACCCGTCACAGCATGGCGTTAAAAGACGACGCGCACAGGATTGCTACCAGATTTTTCGCCGTATGTGCAGCGACGCGTTCCTACCCTTCGAGCAGAGCAGTCTCTTAAAAACGAACAAAAAGAAAAGTAAAGGAAAGGAAGGTGAGTAGAGTGGCGAGTGGTGACCTACATCTTCATGGCATAAGAGTGGAATGTGAGGCTCATCAATTTCAAGGACTTGTCTCTGCCCACTTAGATAATGAGAGTTTAGTAGCTTTGAAGTGGGGCGTTAAACTTCGGCCCGCTCAAAAGGCTACCGGACCAATTGGCGCATGAGCGGCCGCATGGGGTCGCTCACTCTCGCCACCTCCCAGGTTCTCCCACACTCTCACCGTGCTACCCGAGATGCGCTCGGCACCGCGGCCTCTCATGGCGAATATGGTTAGAGCAGCAGCTGTAGAGGAGTTGGCCTTGGAAAGAGCGAAGAAACCGTCGACGGGCTGGAGCTGGACGCTACCGCGCTCTTTGGACTCCAACCATCCGGCTGACCTTCGGACCTCTGAATGAATGTTTGCACGCTCGTAAGAGAATAAGAGTAGTGCTTCCGCTGGGGGCTAGAGAAAGATTGCTCTGTTTACACTGGGCATAAAATATCAAGGTTTAGCTAAGAGAACGTACGCAACGGTGGCCACCATAAACTATATATAAGCGAGGAAAGTTCGGCAAAGTTTGCTGTATTTCTATAATTACCATTTAAAAGGAGCAAAGCACCATTTTTAATTTACTCGCCTGTTCAAAAATAATTCTGGTCGTATGAAAGCGGTGAAAGATGCCCACGTCGAATGATATAAGACATGATCCTGGGACGGGGCAAAATTCCTGCGCTATTGTTATTCACCTCTTCAAGGAGTTTACTGTACAATGCACGTGTATTCTGTTCTTGTGTTTTCTTCTTGGCAGTATAAGCCTTAGGTACAGCACGGCAAAATAAATTCGCTTTCTATGCCGGCAGTGCGCCAACACACGTTTTCGATTTCTTCTGTAGGGGTCCAGCATCTGTACGTAAAAAGTCGAATAATCGCTGTCACTATCCACGACTGCTACTGCTGATGTTACACCTGCTGTCGCCTACTATTAATACTACTATTACTGCTACTACTACCGCCTCTGTTACACATACTATCGCTACTACTACTACTACTACTACTACTACTACTACTACTACTACTACTACTAACTACTACTACTACTACTACTACTACTACTACTACTACTACTACTGCTACTACTACTACATTACTACTGCTGCTACTATACTACTATTACTACTGTTACTCGCACTATTGCCACTACTACTACTGCACAGTTTCTAAACTATTAACAATATCATAAAACCGAAACACTCCAAGAGTCAGCTGCGTTGTAGTACCTACTGCTACTGCTACCATTACTGATATTAGCGAGAATGATAATGACGTCGTAAACGCGACAAAAACCTGCCTTTACCATAATTAACAGCAACCTGACTACGTTCACTACAGGGCAAGGGCCTCTCCCATACCTTTGCAGGTAACCCGGTGCTGAGCTAGATGCCATCCATTATATATCCCCGCAAAATTCCTAGTCTCATCAGCCCACCTGTTTCGGTCACCCTACGCCTGCCTTATGCGGCTATTAATCTACGGATAGTAGACTTCGATAACCTATATGGACGGGGGTAAATTTTCAACTCCCTCAAGCGTTCAGTGAAAAGCTGGGAGGAGCTTACTGGCGCGTCAATGCGGTATTCGGCCGAGCGCACGCACTGGAAGCAGCCAGCCATAGTGCATCCAAGCAGGGAGCTCCGCAATCAATTCACAGCGGGGCCCAGTATCCTCACGGATTCAATTACGCCCCCAATTCGCGTCCAGCCATGCCGGCTTAATCCCTCACTGAGGAGTGCGTGCTGCCCGTTGTGTACGTTGTTGTAAGGAGAAGCAGCCCGGTCGCATGCGCGAAGCCAGCATGCTTCTTAGTCCGGGAGTTCGCGGGTGCGCGCGCGTGAGTGCGTGCGTGTGCGCGTGCTTGAAATGGGGTGAACGTGTGCGTATATGAGCGCGCGTCATGATTAGGAAATGCAATTTTTCGCTGTACGAACACGCGAGAGAGTGGGTTCGGTTCGGCGTTAACACCGAGCAATCTTCTTCGCCTTCTGGCGGGTCAAGGGTGCTCCCCCCCACCCCCATGCTGCGCACCGGGATTCTTGAAGCTGCGAGCAGGCGTGACGAGGAATAGCGTTTTCGACCTTCTTTCGAAAGGCGCTCAAAACAGAGCTCTCGGAGAAAGCAGCCGTGCACTCTCAGCGAATTCGTCACGTCTGTCGTCGACTTCGTCGCTTTGAACGCCCAAGTGGTCTCCCACTATTTTTTGTTTCTGACTCACACTGCCGCAGACGAGAACGCTGGATGGGAATATTTCTTTGCGGAAACTGTTTACGCTGTTTATATATACACGTGCTGTTCACTCTACTGATGTCAACGTGTCGTGTCACTATTGAGCATTTCCCCTTCCAGTATCAGGTCTAGCCTAGCTAATTTTAGTGTACATAATGCAGAAATAATCCCTTATGGGTGTCAATATATTCACATCTGGCAACGCATAACCAGAAGCATTTACAAAATGTGTTTTCCTACAACTTATTTGGAAAAAAAAAAAGCTCCTACAGTTTGTTAAAATACTACGAAGTCAACAAAGCAAAGCGCAAAAACCACCAAAGACGAGTGTTCCCTCCTCGTCCTTTGTGGTTATTGCGCTTTGCTTTGTTGACGATGAACAACACACCCAATCATTTTCCCTTCTGAAGTACAAGTCCGTCCAGTTTCAAGCCTATAGTTTGCTTTGTTCGTCGATTATGCGAATGAAAAGTATGGGCTCGTAATTAACAAAGACATGTCGTAAACGATTATTACATTCGCGCTCAAACTGGGTAGAAAATTATAAATAATAAAACGGCTGGTGAGCCACCATTACTAGCCCAGCAAGTTCGGTTAATTAAACCACTCATAATCGGACTTCCGTTCTCATAATATGAAACAAGTTTAACAAGTCGACAGACACCGAAGGGACACGAATACGCAACACGAAGCGTTTAGTGCTGCATACCCGTATCCCTCCAGTCTCTGCCGTCCTTTAACGCGTGTTGGACATCATGCAATACCAACTAGCCCTTCAAGGCACCATCGCCCATAACATATGCCGATCGCGGCCCTCGTGCATGTTTCAGTGCTCATTGCGAATTCAGAAGGAAACTCGATAGAGTGCATTGTCATACCTTATACAATTTGCTCTGCCTAGGAGGTGGACGAACATAAGAATAAAATGCTCGAAAATTAGGTCTGATGTGTAAGCAAAGCACAGGGCTTCGCATAATACTCCGCGAGCGTTGGCGCCACTTCACTCCTGACGGCGTAATGTATGCCTGTCAACCGAAAGCTCACACAGGACTAACCGCGCGTTTGTTTACTGGCGACATATTCATTAAGGACGGGTTTCGTGCTTACACGAGTAGCTCCTGCTAACCGACAGAACCGGGATTGTGTTTTTTGTTTGTTTGTTTGCTTGCCCCCCCCCCCCCCCCCTCTCTCTCTCTCTCTCGTGTTTTCTTTTTTTTCTGCACTGCTTTGAACTCTTCTTCGCCTTCGGCGTTCGTGTAGGATGCTTGCCCCCCTCCCCCTCCTTCTCTCTCTCTCTCTCTCGTGTTTTCTTTTTTTTTTCTGCACTGCTTTGAACTCTTCTTCGCCTTCGGTGTTCGTGTAGGTTACTCGATCACAACTGCTGGTCAGCGGTTTGGCCATGGGACAACAGAAGTAGCCGGTAAAATACAGATATTTGCTCACCGCATCGAGACATTGCGCAGACAAGTGTGGAGAAGCGATGGGCTCTTTATGACAGAGGTATTATTAAGTCGACTTAATCAACCTTGAGCGAGACGTAACACTGTCGAAAGAAAAACGGCGGCTATGCAGATCTGCACTTGAATTTTATTTATTTATTTATTTATTTATTTATTTATTTATTTATTTATTTATTTATTTATTTATTCGATTTTAAACAGAGTTTAGCCTGAGATTTGATTAAGGTGTTTGCTTAAGTTATACCGTATACAAGGAACAGGCCAAATTCAGGCCCTCTTCTTTTTGGTTTCACGATAGCAGCATCAGAGCCTGGCGGATGTCAAAATTTTCTTCCGCCCGGCCCCTACATCGACTGGCTCCTTCCAGTGTCTATCCACAGCGCGCCCGTCGCAATGCTCTGGGCGAAGTTCGGAGATATTTTGGATGCCGTCCCAAGCACCAAGCTTTACGGCAGCCGATGCCAAACGAACCAGCACCCGTCATAGCCGCCGTGACTGCAGTGGGGCCAGATGCCCGCATAAATGCCTAATACAAAGTACACCTTCAGGGCGTTTTATAAAATACGTATTTCAATCAATCAATCAAGCAATCAATCAATCAATCAATCAATCAATCATCAGAAAATCGTTTTCGTGATTTATTTGTCCAGCAGCATTGGGTAAAGTCAGTTTGGCAATTCATTGCGCATACCTACGCTGAGAGAAAAAAGAAGGATGCGAGTGCCCGAGCTCTATTTCCTCGCTTCAAAAATGAATGGAACAGTTACTAAATGTACTATGCCGTATGGTCCGCACGTACTTAGACATTTCTCAAAGAAAGAAGGTTAAAAGTGGCCTGGTAGCAATTTTGTGACCCCGCCAGCTTTCCATCCTCATGGGGCTATTATGTTACCTGAAAAAAGGTTACACGCAAAGGGTCTGATTTACACATCCAAGTGACACAATTATGTCATGCCTTTGTTGGGTGTTGAAAGTGATGCAAGCTATCCTTTGTGATGGAGAGAGAACAGCATGTGAAGCGGGTGGATGACGGTATTGGCTGTCGTCATCATCATCATCAGCCTGACTATACCCACTGCAGGTCGAAGGCCTCTCCAATATTCCTCAAATTAACTCAGTCCTGTGACCCACTTGACCCCTGCGAACTTCTTAACCTCATCCGCCCAGCTAACTTTCTGCCGCCCCCTGCTACGCTTTCCTTCTCTTGGAATCCAGTTTGTCACCCTAAGCGACCATCGGTTATCCTCTCGTCGCACTACATGTCCTGCCCATGCCCATTTCTTCTCCTTAATTTCCACTAGAATGTCGGTAACTTTTATTTCTCTGACCCACTCTGCACGTTTCCTATCTCTTAACATTATGCTTACCATTTTTCTTTCCATAGCCCTCTGCGTTGTCCTCAACCTAAGTAGAACCCTCTTTGTTAGCCTCCACATTTCAGCCCCATAGACAAGTACAGGTAAAATGCAACTATTGTATACTTTCCTCTTCAGCGATACCGGTAAGCTGCTAGTCATAATCTGGGAGGGCTTGACAAATGCGCTCCATCCCAATCTTATTTTCCTTGATATTTCCCTTTCATGGTCCGGATCTGCGGTTACTACCTGTCCGAAGGAGACATATTCGCCTACTACTTCTAGTGCTTCGCTACCTAACGTAAATTGCTGTTCCTTCCCTAGGCTGTTAAACATTACCTTAGTCTTCTGCATATTGATTTTCAAGCCTACTTTCTTACTTTTCCTGTCTAGGTCATCAATCATTCTTTTCATTTCATCCCCAGAGTTACTTAGCAAGGCAAAGTCATCAGTAAATCGCAGATTACTGAGGTATTCTCCATATACCCTTATCCCTAACTGCTCCCATTCCAAGTCTCTGAATACTTCTTCTGAGCAAGCTGTGTATAGTACCGTGGGAAATCGTCTCCTTGCCTAACCCCTTTCTTTATAGGAATTTTGTTACTTTCTTTATGAAGAACTATGGTTGCTGTGCAGCCCCTATATATTGTGAAAGAAGGCCAGGTCCAGACGGCAAGGTCGTGAAGGCAAGGCAAGGTATGCCGTGCAAGCGTTTAATCTGATGGAGAAAACCCAAGCGCGCGCCGGAGCCGGCGCCGCGGGACGATGATGATGGTATGTACAAGAGGAAGACGAAGATCATGGTATGTACAAATGAAAGAAGATCCGTGGAGGGCTCACAATATATATATTTCAGCACTTTCACGTACGGCGGCTCGTCTACACTCTGATTCCGCAATGTCTGCATGACCGCCGAGGTTTCTGCAGAGTCAAATGCTTTTTCGTAATCAATGATTGCTATGTATAAGGGCTTGTTATATTCCGAGAATTTTTCTATCACCTGATTGATGGTATGGATATGATCGATAGTAGAGTACCCTTTCCGAAAACCTGCTTGATCTTTTACTCGGTTGCAGTCTAAAGTTGTTCCGATTCTTTAACGATTACCTCGGTGAATACATTATACGTAATAGACAGTAAGCTGATTGGTCTGTGATTTTTTCAACTCCTTAGCATCCCCTTCCTTATGAATTAAGATAATGTTTGCGTTCTTCCAAGGTTCCCGTACCGTCGATGACACCAGGCACGGCGTATACAGAGTGGCCAGTTTTTCAAGCACGATATCCCCCCCCCCCCCCCCCCCGCTCATCTGTCATTCAACAAATCTATAGTTACCTGATCCTCTCTAGCTTCTTTCCCTCTTTTCATAGTTTCTAATTCTTTCTTAACTTCGTCCTTCGTCACTGCCGGAACGTCTGGCTGCATTTCCCTATACCGCCTATCTCATTAGGGTCCTGACTTCTTTCGCTACTGTAGAGATCTGTATAGAACTGCTCGGCTACTTTGACTATCTTGTCCATATTCGTGATGAAATTGCCCGCCTTGTCCCTTAGCGCATACATTGGCTGTATGTGAAACCATATCGAATGGACGCGCCCTTTGTCTTCGACAGCCCTACAGTGCGCATACGTTGGCGGCTACCGACCGCCTGTGATGTATAGAGGTGTGAAACGATCGAGTTTGTTTGAGATTGACGTCATGTCTTGGGTTCTACTCGCCAAGTTCAAATCAAACTGGGCGTCTGGACGCAGTGCTGAAAAAAAAAAAAAAAAAGTCAATTTTTGCGATTTGCTGCTGCATGCAGCCAGTTTGAGTTAAAAATAAGACATATTACTAGTTTTAAAGGTAATTTGTGTTCATTTTCCTGGCTATTGTATGATTTGCGCTCTGCATTTCGCGAGAAGTGAGTTGTTCCGTTTTTTACTCGGACTTCAATAGTAGCGAGTTGGTTTTGGATGCTGCGCCTATGTTGCTGAATAGGTCAACGTACGATGAAATAAACCTAAGTTTCAAAGTCTTCCTAATTTACTGAGTTCTCACATTTCCTAAACTTTCATTCCAATTTGGCCGCACTATGAGTTTTGCTTTAAATCGGAGTGCGCCCATACACTAGAAATGCTACCGAGTGGTATATTGGGTGAAAGCGACAAACTTCATATTCTGAATGCGCAACCCGTCGTCAGGCCGCTGCCCATTGAATTGTTGCTTGAGGCTGAGATTATATAGCAGTGAGACAGGCGCTGGCTGCAGGCTAAGACGGATAGCGGCCATGGTTACAGATAGAGCAAACCAAAAACGTAGCCCGCACTGACTTTTTTTTTTTTTTTTTCATCCATTTGAAAAGAATATGTCAGCCACTGCTTAATGGTAGCATAAATATAACTTATTACTCCCAAACGTTTGCAGCAACATTATCTATTGTAATAATACTGTCAGCGACACAATGGCAACCAGCTTTTTCAGTAAATATCAAAAGGATGGCCCGGACTATCGAAGAATGTTTGCATGGTGAGCTATTAGATCCTAATCCAAATAATTATTGTAATTCCTGCTATCTCATATGTTCAGATTAGGTTACGATGGTTTTAGGAGATACCACGTTCTATCTTCGGGGACAGTCCGGCGTGGAGTCAAGCGCAGACACTGAGGAAACAAAACAAGAGGAAGAACAAAGGGACAAGGAAGGAGACTCGTAGTACTCGGCGAAAAACGGCGCCTCGTCTCACATGCTTGCCGCGCGTAGAGTAGACGCATGGGGGAGAGCAAAAAAAAAGTATAGCCGGAGCCGGTCGCCGCCTCCACTGCTGACTTTTCATTTCCAGGAAATGCCCTTGTGACCGCTCTGGCCGTGACGTCATTATCTTGTCTCACTAGAGATGCCGTGCACTGCGTCCCCTCCCCTAGCCCCCTCCTCTCAGTGCCCAGCAGACCTTCCCGTTCCGTTTCCCTTAGCGTATCGCTGCGGAAGACCGACTAGCCCTTGTATGTTTCCATTTTCCTTTGCTTACCGACGGGCGCGCCCTCTTGGCTTGTTTACTAGATCATGTAATAACGTCCCACGGATAACAATTAAGCGCTGGATTGCATTTATTAATTATCTATAGCCTATACGCTACGCTCGCTACAACACCAAGCAGAAGGAAAGAAAATTGATACCACTTACGTGGTGTGCACTAAAATTCTTTAACGGTCGTAGTTGTCGTCTCCGAAGCGGTTGTGTAGGTATAACAAGCGTCCGCTCTGTCTTAATGCCTTGCTTTCGTCCTAGTCTGCTGCTTTTCTTCATTAAACTAGATTACCATAGCAACAAGCCTTGAAAACAAAACAAAAAAAAGAAAATTCTCGTTTACGTGATTGCTTAAAGAGACATCGTTAGGCGGCAAGATTCTTGATGAATGTAGAAAATGCGGCGCTCAAAAATAGGTATTTATCGCGCGCATATTCCGATTTTTATAAAGGTGCATGCAAATATTCGAAATTTTCCAACAGCGAATCAAATGTTTCATATTCCATTTGCTGCAAGGATCAAGTAACGAATAAACAAAATTATTTCAAACGATTCGAATACGTTTTTTTTTTAATGATTTTCGAATAATTGGTACGAAATTTGATTAAGGTACGCCGTAGTCTCTTCTGAAGACTGTTACATAAGCAGGGCCCACGGCAGCGCCGTAGTGCGTGGAAAGGTGGGTAAGTTCAGCACGGTCATGCGGTCCATTTTTGTGGCACCCACCATTGAGGTCATACAATGATTTGATGCCCAATCTCATAGGCCAAGACCTATACGTAGCTCCCGCCCATACTGATGCGCTAATTCGCTGTGGTATTCAGAAGCAAAGGGTAATTTCTCAGCAGTGATTACATGACGGTAGTTCAGTTAATTCTCACGACTCGAGTCGCAATCCTTCTAGCGCCTTTTGACATCTATATAGTTGTAATTGTACAAGGTATTGCACCGCACAGCATCGCCACTGCTATAGCCCTTCGCTGCTTCACTTGATCAAATACTCGTTTTATGCAAAAAATGTTCGATTAGCACTCTATTTTTAGTTCTACTGTTCGTTCCGATTTAATGGCAAAGTTACCCTATTCGCATTGATTGTAATATTGATAACAAGTCTATTCACACATTCGTAAATATTTGTACGGTGTCTCTACTGTTGTTGTATTGTCGTATATGTATCATTATGCATTCGCTATCCTCGTTGATTATATCGTTCTGAAAGAAAAAAAAAATATTGGGTCTTGTTCAATGCCTTTTTAATGACGTTTTCTTTCCAGCCCTACCCACACCTTACGAAAATATGTTAGTTCATTGAGGCCTATAGGAACAGCCCCGCCGGGATGGCGCAGTGGTTACGGAGCTCGACTGCTGTTCCGACGGATGCGGGGTCGAATCCCGGCCTCGGCGGCCGCTTTTCGATGGAGGCGAAAAGCAAGGCGCCCGTGTGCTGTGCGATGTCAGCGCACGTTAAAGAACCCCAGGAAGTCGAAATTTCCGGAGTCCTCCACTACGGCGTCTCTCATAGCCTGAGTCGCCTTGGTACGTTAAACTCCACAAACCAAACCAAACCTATATGAACGCCTAGTGGGATCAGGCTGTGTATTTTGGCACTAGAGAGTAGTTAGGTGCGTTATACTTTGTTGCGTAGTGTTAACACACCTCGGCGCGGCAAAGTTAACGGTATTGTGAATGGAGCGTTATCTAGAGCGTAGTAGTATAGAGAATACGACGGTCATAATACACAGACGTAGTAGTGTTTCATGATTCCAGGATCTTAAAGCTGATGGCATGGCGAAATATGCTCAAAACAGAGAACATTTACTCGAAGAAATGATGCCACATCGAAGTGTTAGCGTTCGGCTGGTAGCAGCCGAGTAATGTTTCTTTCTTGCTAATTATTCCGAGATGTGAGCCGCAGTAAGATGCAAGTAAAGGAAACAAACCATCGGAGCGAAAAAACAGCCATGACGTTCCAAGGTCATGTCTCTCAACTGTTGACTTACAGTCCTGTGTCACTCTAATCCCTTTTAGCTGATCAAAGATATGGCTTTCGTATTTGTTCGCATGTGTAAACACAAACGTAATTGCAGGAAAAGCAATAAAATCTGCAGAAAAGCAATTCAATTAAAAGAAAAGCTACTAAATTCGTATACGTTACAAGTCTGAAAATTGCCGTACGCGGCATGCTGCAAAGTCAGTAAATTTCTTATTATGTTCCAGCTGGAGAAACATCTTATCAGTAATAGGCACCTGCGCTTGGCGAAATTTATGAATTTGCCAGCAAGTTCGATTGGTCTCTTCTGCTCAGAGGAAAGCAACATTACATGAACGGATGGCTGTCGTTGGACAGTGCTAGCAAGTAGGTAGGAATCCACATCGAGGAAGAATTCGAAATAAGCGGATTGATTATAATGCGAACCTGCTTACACGAGAAAAATACACGCGTCAGTAAGGCTAACAAATAGCGCACTTGGCACTCCTCAGATATCGAAACGTCCGTGGCTTTCGACCTCGCTCTACTTGAATATTACAAAGAGCCCTGCCAGATAAACCGCCTGCCTTTTTGCACACAATACCGATCACTGTAAAGTTAAGCGCGCGTGACCGCGATCCTTCGCGCGAACGCACTGTTCGCGTCCATCGAGTGCACACTTAATTCCCCCTTGTAGGCGAGGGAGAACGTATAGGGCAAAATTTCGATAGCAATAACGGAACAAAGCTTTTTTAAAAAAGAAAAAAGACCTCGCAGAGCTTATAGTGAATAAAAGCGCTTACCCGTTGACACTCCTGTGTCTGAACTTAGCGCTGGGTAGCATGGACGTTCAGCGGGCTGTGTGGCGCTCATCTCCAGCACTGGCCAGGAGGAGGTGTTCATGCGTCTCGAACTGCAACCAAGCGACAAAGAAAAAAATGTCCGTATGAGACTCAACTGAGATGAATGGCCCTGTTTTTCTCTTCCTTCTTTGCTGTCTGTCTCTTTCTTTCGTATACGTTGCACTCAGAATGAAATCGCAGATTTGAACACAGTGCACTGCGGCCTCATTTTGTCAGAGGGGCCAAAATATTACGGAGCACGTTTCAGCGTTTCGAACATCTTTATCGCATTTCATAAAGAATAATAGTTTGTTTCATTTGCGACAGCACCCGAATCACGTCGTGCCCTGTGCGATGTCAGTGCATGTTAAAGATCCCCAGGCGGTCAAAATTGCTCCGTAGCCCTAACATAATTAAAGTAGTTTATTACTTCTTATTATTAATGCAAAAGCGTTAGCAAGCTACATGATGACGGAAGTGTCTGCAAAATGTGTCGCCAGATTTGGCCCCGTCGTGACGCCATCACCAAGTGACGTACGTCATCAGTCAATGAGCGGATGACTGTTGTAAATCATGGTATAAAAAAGTGCTGCATCATCAACTAGTCATGATTCATTCGTCATATGAAATGAAAGTGTCGAGTCGTGTAATTCGTGAGTCATGAGACAAAAAGTGCCGAGTCATGCCGTGTGGGTAGGCAGGTGTAGAAAGGCGTTGAAGGCACCAATGTCGCGCGGACGCCAATGCTTTCGCAATTTCCCAATGCAGTTTCTTCACTGATATCAAAGTGTTTGTTATATTATTATGACATACGGACCTTTATACGCTAGAAATGCGCTGCCTGATAACCCTATCGCTCGAACTGCACTCGTCATAGGACATAGTGCGAATACAGCCAATTGCAATTCGCAATCGTAGAGATCGATGTTGTTCAGCTATTACTTGCGTCGGTTCCTGTTAATCACTTCAATATGTTCCTGTTTATTTTTAAAATTCTACGCATATAAAGGTGGGAAGAAGTCCCGGTAGAAGTAATATTATGGCAAGTGAATCGCGTTTTAATTGTCCTCATTGATGTCTAGATGGCCGCACGTTTGGTCAATGCTGGTAGAGGCAATTCTTACTGTTTGAAGAAGCGCTCATTCATGAGGATAGAGGCGACAATGAACGCTTGGTTTATGTCTCCGGGAGTGAGGCCGGTTTGTTTATTGCATCTCAAAAGGACTACGGCAACGATGTACTAGGCGATGCTCGCGTATGGCGCAACCTTGTTTGCTCTAGTGCGACTAACATCGACGCACCTGATATTTTGTAACGGCGCGTCTGTTAAGATAAATTGCTGCGTTTCTCGGAACCAATTATCTAAACTGCTGCGCGCATTGAGGGAAAGCACCTCTAGAAAACGTTTTCTTTCGATATATTGTGTATAGCAATCAGCATGCAATAAAATAGTATAATTTCAGTATCAGAGTAGCATGAGAAAAGTTACAATAGAATAGGAATAAAAATATTAGAAAATTTTTTAGATTTTTCTAGACCTTAAGTTAAAGTGTTAAACATCTTAAGAAAAACAAAAGAAGAGAGGATATAGAAGCGAGAGAGTTTGAAATTAATAGGCCGAAATTAATGGGCGTCGTTCTACATTCTCGACAGAGCTTTTTTTCTTCTTTCTTTTTGTAAACATCAATCACAACAGCCAGGCTGTGATGGAAGGTTGCCAAAGCGCTTCTCAGCACCACGTTACGGAGCTGCTGTGTCCACAGGGCCCAGTACTTGCCTGCTGCTACAGTGAGCATGCGCATTCGATGGGCAGTGGCGCGTTTGTACGTATACACTTCAGCTTCTTGTTAATCTAACCTCTGCACTAAACACAACAATGGACTGAAATTGTGAATGTCGTCACAAGCTGCAAAGAAGGCATTCGATTTGTTAACTGTTTGCTATCTCCCTTTTTCTCTAAAAAAAAAAAAAAAAAATGAAGGGGGAGAGGTGCTGTTCCGTTTCTCTTAGCCCTCACCCGCTGGTTTCACTGTCCTTGTGCTCGCTCACGGGGGCGGTCAGGGCAAGTGACTGCTACACGTCTGTCTCAATGGCTTCTGCCGGCCTGCTTTTTCTAACTGTCCTTTTCGTGCGCGACGTGTTTGCACCGCTCTGCTCTCGTTAGGCAACGCCAGCGCCGGCTCGAGAAAGTCGAGCCAGTGTCGGCAAACGCGCCACATGCTTCGCTTCCTAAAAACCTCGGCCCAGTTGCGGGGACAAAGAGACGCGGAGGAAGGAATAGGACGACGCGCGAGAAGGGAACGCGCCGAAAGAGACCCCGAACGGCTTTTGTGTCGCCTTTTCAGCGAGCGTGGAAGCGAAGAATATGGCGTCCACGCGACGTTTAGGCTCTTGTCGAGCTTTGCTGTGTCGGTCGCCACGCAGTCAGAAGAGGAGGAGTACGCACGGACGTGTCTTGAACGCTGCGTTGCGTAGCGACGCAAGCGTCGCGCAGACCGTGGGAAAAGAAAGTAGGCGTCTTTTTTTGGTAGGCGCGACGAGTGTGCCTTAAGCCGTTCCGTCGCTGAAAGACGCCCTGCCGCCGGCTCTGACTTTCTCCTGTTCCTAACACGGACGGACGGCGCGGCATTCCGACTCGTGCGAACAAAGAAAAGAAAGCGAGAAAAATATGTGGTGGGACTGGGTCGGAAATAGCGACGTTCTCAGTACGCGTTCCTGGTAAGGGCTGTGTCGAAGCGCGACTTTTATTGGGGCCAACTAAGCGTCAAAAGAATAATTAGCATATGTGCCTGATCAGATTAGCTCATCGAAAGGTATTTTCGTACATGTAACACTTGACCGCCTTGCCTCAAGTGCGCACAAATGGACAAAGAAGTGTGTACCTATGTACACCCATTGTCAAAAGTGTGGAGCCCATACGGGGTCTGTTTCTAAACCATGCAGTGGGGGCTCCTGCCACGTTCGTGGAATTACTACGAGTTGCTTCTTCCAGTAGGAAGTTTTACAAAAAAGAATGTTGAAAATAGCTTAATAAAGACATTTCTGGGAACGTAACATCACATGTTATTCGATGCCGGCAAAGATGCACAAAGCAAACGAGGTTATTGCTAGTGATTACAAAAAAGGACCAATGGATCATTTAGATTAAGCCGCGGTCGGACTTGAGCGGTGAAGCGCGCGTGGCGCCACCTCTCGTATCCTGCCATGTTAGAGCACACAATGAAACTTTAGTCGTCCCTTTATATTACGGAAGATTCTCGGAATAGTTAAATTAACTACTTATGTATCTGCTTGGCAGGCATGGACAGGCATGGGCATGGGCAAGACATACAGTGCGAAGAGAGGATAACCGATGCTCGCTTAGGGTAACAAACTGGATTTCAAGGGAAGGAAAGCGTAGCAGGGGGCGGCAGAAAGTTAGGTGGGCGGATGAGGTTAACAAGTTCGCAGGGGTCAAGTGGATGCAGCTGGCACAGAACCGGGTTAAGTGGAGAAATATGAGAAAGGCCTTCGCCCTGTAGTGGGTATAATCAGGCTGATGATGATGATTATGATGATGATGATAATGATGAGGATGTATCTGCTTGTACTGGCTACACAAAATAGTAAGCAAGACACCTTAGCGCATCTGAAGCAACGCGGAAGGCGTTTTAATAAATGTTTTTTTATAGGATTTTGCTAGCATCTTGTGTGCTATGACTGCCTCTGAAACTAAATGGGCGATTAGTAGGTTATGTTTGTTCTTTGTGGTGTCCTCCCTTTTCTAGATATCGTACTTGAATGCTTGCGTTAAACAGACCGGAATGAAGGCGAGCAATAAGCACCACACAGCATAATAATTAAGAGCAAACGTTATTGCAGCTTCTTTCAGACTTAATCAACATATGCTGTCTTCTGTACACGCTTCTCTAAAAGCAGTGTCTTAAGCATTTACCGTCATTACCGAGCGAACTGCCCGTCTCGGTGCCGAGTTCACAGTTATTAATACGTTAAAAGCAGAATTGATTTGGTCAAATATTTAGGGGAATCCCCCAAGGTGGAGTAGATTTGTAATAAGGGAGTAATTACTCGTTGACATCCACCCAAGCGCAGCCATACGGCTACAAAGGAAAACTATACAGCTTCGTCAGAAACTTTCCGGGGCAGTCGCTCTACCGACTCAGAATTACAGAATTATTACAGAATTGATTTGAAACCGACAACAAAAATACGAAAATATTATACGTTATCTAGTAAATAAGGTTAATGACTTAGAAAACTGTCAGGCTGCGGAACCTTTCAGAAGGCGCGTATTCCTAGAAAAACTGGGAGCTAGAAGCAAGGAGCGGCATAGAAAGATGTCACAACGGCTGCCCTGCTGTGATTAATTGCAATACCACGGGATGAAAACTTTGGTACCAAATAAACGCAACAGACTAAAGGGTAAAAAGTTGTCTGCATTTGTAGGTTTGTCTGAGTAGAATTCGCAATCGCAGTAACATGATTTGGCTGTGGCAATGAGATGAAACTGTCTATGCACACAACTAAATGTGAAGCAAGAAGCTAGATTATTATTGGCAGGCAACACTGCGCTTTTTATTTTATTGAAATTAGGATTTAATTATATATACGGTGGAATTGAAAATAGATTACCAGTCTGTTTACTCTCAGCGGTGCAGTAATTGGTAACATCACACGAGGTGTTATGAGCGGCACTTTTGATATGAAGCGGGCGTATTATGTCTTTAGTGCGGTAGATTTTAGTCTCATACTAACATCCAGCGTTTTCCGAATCAGTCTTGCCCTGATAGTGAATCAGTTATTTTATGTACCAGGACGTCACTTCAAAGCATTTAGAACTTCAGACAGTAATGTAAACAACGTGCGATGAAATACAGGAAAAAAGGCCGCGACTTCAAAATTTTTCAAGTCAAGCAATAAAAAAGTTACTGGAGGAAAGTTACTAAACAGGTTTCAAGAGAAAACGCGTGTATCGGGCAGACCGCTAACCCAACACGCAGAGAAATCAGCGCCCAAAGAGCAGGCCAACCGGTGAAAGGAGAGCTGCAGGCGTCGATCTACGCTGCGATGTGAGCAAATCGACGTGGAGGAACGCGCGGGGCGGCGGTCGGGACACGACAGGCGATGCTTACTAGCTTTCGCGAGAGCTAGCACGTCACCACACGGGCGAAGGGACCTCAAAACATGGTGACGCCGTGGAGAGTTTAGTGAACTACCTCCAAAATTATGTTTGCTGCTGGCTCCCTCGACGACAAAGGCATTCAGAAGCGTTTGAACACACTTTTGTCGTATTTTCTCAGGTTTTATTTCGTTATGCTCCTCGATAGCTTAAGCTGGCGAATATTTGCACGGATTGCAATTCTTTATCCTTATAGCTTTTGTCATCTGACGTTTTTCACAAACCCTGTGGGAAATGTCATGCAAGGAACTTTCATTCTACGTGCGCGATATTTTCTTCCCGTACTTCTTTGATAATGCACGGCCGCCGCCGCTGGAGTACGGACATGGCTAATAATCGAGGAATTACGGACTCTAAAGTTTTTTCATTTACACGTCTAAAAGATTAGTTTGGTTTGGTTTGTTGGGTTTAACGTCCCAAAGCGACTAAGTGGAGACGTCGTAGTGGAGGGCTCCGGAAATGTTGACCACCTTGGGTTATCTAACGTGCACTGACATCGCACAGCATACGGGAGCTTAGCTTTTCGCCTCCAACGAAAAGCGGCCACCGAGGCCGGGATTCGATCCCGCATCGTTGGACACAGTAGTCGAACGCCCTACCACTGCACCACCCCGGCGGGGCACGTCTAAACGAGCCTTCTTTGTACCGTAAAATTATTTGTCAGACAGACGTAAACCCTTTGGCGTTTTTAATCTCCATGTATTTCAGAACCGACCCTTTGGCGATAAATAAGCAGTCGCGTGAATTGCCAAGGGAAATGACAGCGGTGACATACCATGAAGTTCCCAGGCGTATAGTCAACAGGTTTGCTTGAGCAAAATGCACTCCATAATCGCTGTGAGCTTCCATATAGTTAGCCCGTAATTTAAGGGTTGCCTAAGCTCAGGTACTGTTCGTATTCATTTTTCTTTTTCTTTTTTTTTTTTTTTTTTTTTTTTTTGCAATTAGCCTTCACTCCGATAAGGTCTCTGATGCCATCGGAATCGGGAGTTTCAGCATAGCGCTACTGTAAACCGCAGCGCCACGCCTGCCGCTGTCGGTATAGCGTTATACGGCAACACAACGCTATATACTAAAGTGCTCATCTCTTTTTCCGCGTCACATAGTAATAAGGAGCATCAAATATATATCTGCAGAAGGAATAGCGAGATGGTGATTCTGGCACAATGTAACAGATTATGCTATCGCTACCCAGCCAGCGACCTCGTACTCGGTCCCGAACATCGAAGATGTCGAAATCGCACGCGTGATTGCGGAAGTGGCTCCCCCGCGAGGCACGCGATCTTCTTCCGCTTCAATTCCTGTCCGACGTAAAGAGGCACGTGAAAGCGATACCTGGTACGTGTACATAACAGATGGCCGAATTTCTGCCTCCCAGCGCCATCCCGCCTCGCGAAAGAAAACGAACAGGAAAAAAAAAAAAATCGAAAGAAGAGCCCAAGCTTCCGAGATGTCATCGCGGTTCCCCTGAACGCGGTTTAGGATTATCGGCGTAGAAGAGGAGCGTCGCCACCGTAGCTCGCTTGTCTTGCTTCGAGTGCAGGCCACCACCTCACGAGAGGGATATATAAAAGAAGGCCATCGCAAGCTGCTCCGTATGGCTTCCGCGCGAGGACGACTGCTTCATTTCGGCCCCGCACCACGTTCTGCCAACTGCGTAGCGAGTCTGCGCGGTCGGGAGAGGGACGCGACGTGTTGCACGATCCACCGCGCTTCCTGTCAGGATTGCTAAGAGGCAACCACGGGCCTACTGGGTGTTTCTGTCCTCCAGTCGCTAACTACGATGCTTCTTCACTCCCATTTTCCTATAAAGCTCTATAAACCTATAAAGCTTCATTTTCATATATTTATAACAAAAAACTATATTTTCGTAAAATTATGTAACTACAAAGCTATATTTGCCTAATTTGATCTTCATTTTAGGAGAAATATTTTAAATCCATACTTTCTTGACTAACCTACATTGAAATGTGGTCCGTTTTCGACCTCCGTGGCTCCGTGACTCTTCCAAGCTGATCTTTCTTTTTGATAATAGTATGTTAAGCGCGAATCAAGAAACATGGGATGAGTATGTGTCGGACATCCCATATCTAAAATAAACTGCCGTTGCAGAAATGCACTGACGAAGCGATTTCTGAGGTAGGAAAGTGTGTACATAAAATCGGAGAACTAAAAAAGCGAATCAAAGCTTTCAGAAACAAGGAAAGAAGCTTGGCAGAAATCATGTAGGTGTCCGTATTTCATAGGGCACGATAGTGTTTCCTATCAATGTGTTTACGACGAAAATGGTCTATGTGATGCGTCTTGCTCCATTTGAACCATCGCAGTCAACTTTGTATTCTTATCCAATGCCCTGCGCCACAGCTGGGACCTTAGATTATATATGCGGATTTATTCCAAAAGTTTAGTTTTCAGTAGTCACGGGGCCCTGTGTCACTTACCTCGTGCGGAGAGAGTCAGTATGCTGGTGCATGGACATGGAATAAACATGGAGGACTACGAAAGGGCTCTAAATTAAACTACCGACAACGCAGCAAGTTATATGGTAAGTAAAATGATACTGGTAACGTTTAGAGGCAGAAATAGAGTTGAATTGGTTGGGGAGCAAGCGCGAATTTATATTCTCGCTCCATTCAGAGAAAGAGAATAGACATACAGGGAAATTTAATGCGCAGGGGGGATAACCGATGGTCCCTAGGTATCGTACTGAATTCCAAGAGACGTCGACCATTGCAAGGGGGTGGCAGAGAATCACGTGGGCAAGTGAGATTAAGAAGTCTGCAGCAGTTCGGCAGAAGGCAGATCTGAGGTTCGTACTCAGAGAAACCTTACTTCGCACAATTGGCGCCGCATTGAGCAGCCGTTCACATTCTGAACTATGTGTTTCCACACAGGCGTATGGAATCACCCTTCGCGAGGTCAATCCGGGAAGAAGAGCCGGGAGGTCAGAGAGAGTCCTCACTGTGCGCGCTCAGGGAGCAATCCGGTTTCTTTCCTCACCGGTGGCCGAAGCTCCGTTATCGTCGAGTCCGATCGCATCCCGCCGCCGCGTCTTCGCGGTCTTCGCGTGCGCGGAACGACTCGGCCTTGCTGCGGTGATGCAAAGAACATCTACGAGCCGACGCCGAGTGTCAGTCGAGGAATCGATTCGACAGCGGCTGGAAAATGGTGTTGCAGCATACCGCTTTCATTTCAAAGCACTGATATATACGAGCACAACGTTGGCCGTCGCACTGCTTTTGTATAGGACGATGAAAGAAAGAAAGAAAGAAAGAAAGAAAGAAAGAAAGAAAGAAAGAAAGAAAGAAAGAAAGAAAGAAAGAAAGAAAGAAAGAAAGAAAGAAAGAAAGAAAGAAAGAAAGAAAGAAAGAAAGAAAGAAAGAAAGAAAGAAAGAAAGAACGGACGAACGAACGAACTAACGGACGAACGAACGGTGTTCCTTGAACTTGGATAGCTGCACTAATTCCATTCCTAGGCACTATCGCTTATTGCTGGAAAGGTTCTCGGAAGAACACCATCCGCCGTCACCATAGGAATTCTTGAAGACACCGCTTTTGCCAGCCACCTCTGTGCAAATCATCTGCTATGGCGTAGCTCACCGCAGTATCCTTAAAGGGCCCCTGAAACGCCATTTAAGGCCGTATTTTGATGCTACATGTGTTTAGAGGTGGTCTTAGTGAGCATCGAGATCACATTCAAAAAGCTCTGCGTGTTAGCTGTAATTTACAAATAATTTTGGAAAATTGCCGCTCGCAGCCGATTTGGGCGACACACCACCGTGCGTTTTCAGCCGCCCAGCCCATGCGACGTCATTGGGGTTAGCGTTATCATTGGCCATGGCCATATGACGTCACGTGTAATTTTTGCAATTATAGATTTTAAAATTAGCACTATTCTTCCTGAAAGAAGTATTTTATTCGTTAGTTATTATTGTACATTAAAGAAAGGTAAGAATTCTGCGCGCATCTTGATAGAAGCGGAACACTTCCGGCCGAGAGAGATCCGTCTGCTCGCAAAAGCACGTGTTGCCCGGTTGTCAGTCTTGAAATCTCGCGATCTCAACTGCTGCTGCTTTTTTTCTGATCTGCAATGGACCACCATTGCTGTGTAGTTGGCTGTAAAGCCGAGGACAGGAAAGATGTTATAATGCGACATCGTGTCCCTACAAAGCAAGGTGTCACGCGGGAAAGCTGGCTCCAACGCGTCGGGCTGTCATCGTCGGACAAGCGCCAGGAGCTCAGAGTTTGTGGCCGCCACTTTTCCCGTGACGCATACCAGTATAATCCCAGTTTGGCGCAGCAAACTGGCCTCAACATGAGACGTCAACGCCTCAAGTCCGACGCTTTGCCGACGCAGTTTCTCCCTGGAATGGTAAGTTTTCTGGGTTGCGAGTTATTGTGGAAACACGCGTAGCATGGCTCGGAGTCTCGCATGGAAGTGCATGAAGCCTAGCGCAAGTTTTGCAGGCGCAGATTCCTTGCGCGCAAATCGCTCTTGCGAGAGGAACACTACAAGTTAAGGCGCTGAAAATGTATGAAAGGGAGCTCTCGCCCTGCGGCGCGCGGATAAGGGAAAAAAAAAGAAAGATAAGGCGACCTGCGCACATGAATTAACATACACTAACGTGTACGCGATCACAACAATCGCAGTATAATTTGCCTGGGTGGTGCAGTGGGTTAGGGTGGTCGACTGCTGTGCCCAAGGCACAGCGGCCGCTTTTCGACGGAAGCGCAAGCAAGGTGCCCGCGTACCGGTGCGGACAAAAGTAAACGGAGCAAGCTTTTTCTTCATTTTTCACTCGGTGCATATTTGAAACTGGTAGTCGTGGGATGCGTGGACCGGTAGTAGACGCAAGTGCCCTTTCACGGACAAATATTTCCTGATCTCCAGTGAGGAAGGCAATTTGACTGAAAAAGCCTAGCTGCTCGGTTTACTTACGTCCGCACCTGTACATGTGCTGTGCGATGTCACTCAGTGCTGTGCGGCGCCTCGTCTGAGTCGAATTTGGGGCGTTGAACCCCATAAACCAAGCCTGACTTGTAATAAAAAAAATACCAGCACACTAATAATACAGATCAACTGCATCCCCCCCTCCCCCACCCCCCATCCACCTAAAGATATGCTTATTTTACAGTGCGTTTAGTCTGCTCTTGATCTTTGCCTTTTAACACCTGTATATGCATGTCTTTCTCATTCATGAAGCGGAAAATTGAAGGGGAAATTGGCTCGTTATGATACAATTAATGAAAGGAGCCAACAGTCGAGTCCAAGGTAAATGTAGGGTTTTTTTAAATACTTTTGTGGTGATATTGATCAGAATTAGTCCTGTAACGATTTTAGGCAGAAATATGATTAAATACCAAGTGGAAGGAAAAATAACATGTGGTATATAGATAAAAAAAAAAAAGAAGGTATCCCCTATGACCTTGCACTTGCAGACTTTTGTCTCCTTTCATTCTCATTCATGTGCAGAATAATAAAACTGCCATTAACACAATGTTGATTATGCACAAATTTCCTTTCTTTTCCTAGCATGGCAAACCATCATCGCCAGGAAGCCCGAAAGACCTCAGCACTACACAGGTTTCCTTTGGACAGGTTAGTACTGTTATCATGGTATTAATAACAATGTATATATACTTTTATATTTATATTTATGAATATTTAGGCCACATATATAACTTTGGAATATGTTGCACGCATATATGATGGCTCTATTGCTAGAAGCTATATAAACTAGCACAACTGTTGCTATGTCATTATGCTTTCATGCAGTTAGTTACGTGTTCAACCATTGCTTCAGGCACCTACCGGAGGTGATCCAAATACCACAGCTCTTCCTGTAGAGGCGAGAATATTTTGGATAGTTCATTTTGTCCAGTGGATGACGCAAGTGTTTTGACATATGTACACACTTAATTTTCAACTGTACTGAACAGCTTTGTATTATATTGCATATGATGGCTCTATTGCCCGAGTAAGTAAGCTATGCAAATTAGTGCAAATGTTATGTCTGCTTCCATGCACAAGCTCGATCATCGCTTGAGGCACCTTCTGGAAGCAATTAAAATGTAGCTCTTCCTGTATAGATGAGGTTATTTTGGAGTTCAAATAGTTAATTTTGTTTAGTGGATGATGCAAGGCTTTGGTGTGCACTGGCACACAAAAAAAAGAAACTCGGAGCACATATATTAACTGGATTAACATGGGAGACCGACGTTCAAAAATAATGAGCTGCTGGATTGGTTCATGGAACAGTGTATTAGTCGACTGTCCTGCACTGTGTCTTTTGTTTCTGCTGCTAACATGCCTCCAAATTTTTCAGGGCTCTTGAAACTCCACAAACTACAGCTTGTCTGTGCAAATTTTTTAGTCATATCAGTTCTCCACTTTCAGAATATTTGTGTATTTGTGTACGTTTAGCAAGTTGACAATGTTTGCATTTTGTTACGGGCAGTTCTCTATACAGCACCTGAAAATGAAAGCATGAAAAATTTCAAATCTGCAACCATCATTATAATTATGAATATCTGTCTGCAGGAAGAATCACCAGCGGGGCCTTCAACTACTCGCACGCATACTGTGGCAACGCAATGTGGGAGTGCCATTCTGTTGGTAAGTCATTATTGATAAAGATGTTGTAGTGTTGTGAAAATGTATTAAAGAGCTATATGATTGATTACATTAAACGTAGATGGGGTGCTTGCGAATAATTTTAAATATATGAAATTTTTCCAGGCACACAGGTGTCTATTGGATTTAAATCTCTAGTCAGCACCAAGGTTTAAACAGAGAAGCCTGCCACCAGAGAAGTCGGTGGCAGGCTGCTATCACTGGCCAGTTACTGCTATCACTGGCCGCTCGCTAGAACTTCTTTCATCCACTTTTGTGCATTTGCTGGCTATAGCAGGCAAGAAAATTTGTCATTTAAGCACTGTTCATTAGGCAAAAAAAAGAAAACTTGACGAAATACGTCACCTATGTGTCACATATTCACTCATTCAAACCTGCAAATATACCCTCCCTGTGACACAGTCCATTCGAATGACAGCGTTCATAACTCTCATGCATGGCTTGACATGATTAAGGATGTGGTAATACTCACAATGGGTCAACAAATATTGCCTTGATGAGTCTATAGAGACCATGCCTCATACATACCTTGCACACCACTAATCTCGGACGTGGTGTTAGGTTATTCACAGTTGCGTCAGGTAGCAAAAGGGCAATTTTTCCTTACATAATATGGTCATGCTGTGTCTGCCTAGTGTACATTAGTGCTGTCTTTAGAGCTACTACGGAGCCATCACATGCACTTTGAAGTTTAATTTTGCACAAATATTTGAACAAGTCACTAAGATGCACAAGGATATTTGATTCTGTTGTGAAAAAAATATAAGTTGCGTAGCCCTAAAGTGTACCTAATTTGCCATGGCATTTTTCTGTTCCCTGTTGATAGAATGAAAAAAAAAAAAATGCATACCGACAATAAACTTTGACAGCAGCTTTATTTAGCACATTTTACAGCCAAGACATTCCGAGATGAACATCCACGGCTGCTACGTATTAGTTCATAATATTAACAATCACACGGCACCAATCGCTGACATCACTGCACTTCTTTTTCAGCGACCATCAGGATGAAACGGCCCAGTCAGCGATTGAGAAACCCCTCTACAAAGAGCGAAAATTCCTTGTGTTCGAGGGTTGCCAGCGGCAGCTTCTTGAGACCTGAACAATGTGTGGGCAAACAAGAACCCTTTACTTTAGCATAGCGGGAAGCCTTGTGACTGTGAAGGGGACATGCTCACTGCAGCATTCTTTCCTCCGAAAAAGCCAACCACTGGTTGAAGGAAAAGCAGCAAGAAATGTCCTCCTGGCTGCAGGCATCTTGTTCTCTGGCTGCGGTATAGCTTCAGTTCTTCGGTTCCTGCAATCCATTGGGGTGCAAGGCATCACAGAGAGGACCTACTACAACTACCAACGGGCATACTTGCTACCTGCCAGAAATGAGGTTTGACAATAAGGATATCTCTCATACAACATTCAAGTCAAAGTATATGTCATTAACTCGATAACTAGATGTCGCATCCTTTCATGACAACAACTTGAAGCTACAATGCAACATATAAAACATATAAAATGCAGCATATATGCAACAGCGGAGGCATTGCAGTGCAATGCACCTGCTACTGCACATCTCTGTTGCCTTTGGCTACATGTTTAATAGACCAGCTGCATGCTCTAGCACTGAAGGCATAATTTTTGCAATATTTTTTTTTTAGTAAATGTGCTGTGAGAAAAGTGAAAAGCAATGCAGCATTTGAAACCTGCCCCCCTCATCCTAATATGCATGAAGGCAATCACATGACTGCAAGTTTGTAGACTCTAAATTGAACATCTCCTTCTTTGCAGCTTTTTCAGCAAAGGCAAGCAGAACTTGCTAGTGAGCTTGTAGGGACAACAACAGACCTGGCAGGGGATGGTCGCTGTGACTCGCCAGGCTACAGCGCAAAGTACATGACTTGCAGTGTACTAGCTGTGCAGAATGGAGCCTGTGCAAATGCGACTCATCCTTTCCGACAACTGAGGTTCCTCCTAACATCACATCCTATCTTACGGCATTTCAACCCTTCTGCTCCAACTTCAGTGCACACGGACGCAAGTGGCATAGGCCTCAGTGCTGTCCTCGTTTAGCGCTATGACGACTGTGAACATGTGATTGCTTACGCCAGTCGGACTCTAAGCAAGACTGAGCACAACTACACCATCACCGAGCAGAAATGTCTCGCGGTTGTTTTCGCCGTGCAGCGGTTTTGCTGCTACCTGTACGGAGAGCCTTTCGTAGTAGTAACCGATCACCATTCCCTATGCTGGCTACTCAATCTCTGTGATCCGTCTAGTCGCCTAGCCCGCTGGGCACTTCGCTTGCAAGAATACGACTACAGCATTTCATACAAAAGTGGCCGACGGCACGCAGATGGAGACTGCCTCTCCTGGTTGCCACCTGCCACGACGGAATGCGACGCGGACAACTTTGATCCTTACGTCACTGCTTTATCTCAGAGATTTCCAAATACTCATACCTTTTGAACCGAGGAACACACCGATCAGCATCTGGAGTCGTTCTTAGCTGCTGCTCAAGACCCAACCTCGAACAGCCAGTTTTGCCTATGCCTATGTGATGGCCTGCTATACAAAAACGTTTACTCTCGTGGCTGCTTGCTCCAGGAAAGTGTCTTGTTTTTTTCACCCAGCCCACGACCAACTTGTCGTCCCCACTCCCTGTACGGCCGCCGCTACCGGCCAACTCTGCGATTACGATACTTCATTAGATAAGAAGGCTGTGAGAATCCGTTTTGCTACAGACTGTCGGTTAATTGAATATTCTTTTTGGCTTTGTTTAAACCTTGACCTGGCTTAGTATTTTACGCTGTGTTTTTGTGTAACTCTCGCCCTTACTTACTATCTCTGGAATACTTGCTTTGTTATTTTATAGTCTTCTTTATCGCAGCGTTTGTTCATTGTCGTTTTTTTTCTCTTGTCATTTATTGAGTCGTTTTTTATTACTATCATGTCCTGGTGTTTTATTAATTTTTTTATGCAGTGTAATTTGGACTACTACCTATATATGTTCCCACTGTGTGTTAAAAAGTGACGCATAAATTTATTCCTTGATCACACACCAACACACGCACTTCACTGGTTGACCGGCCTAACTTTTAACTGTGTTCTCAAACCTCATAGAGGGACGACGGGTAACCGTAAAGTGGATCCCGCACCTCTGTTAATCGTTAAGGCGGGGTCTGTGACAATATAAAACAGACCAAAACTGCAGGAAAGGTATTACATATGCTAAAAAATTGCAAAAATTACAAATAGGTCAATGAGCTGCAATGATTCATGGGATTTGCCAACTTTGAGAAAAATTTGTGGCACAACCTGCATACTCTAGTGCAGTGAAAAGAACTGCTCCCCCCCCCCCCCCCACCCCTCCAAAAGAAATTGCACGAGTGCACTCAATTCTGCTTAGGTGCAGTAATGTGAAACCACTGCGAATTATGTCACACTGCTTAAATTGGTCCGACACTACGCTAGCAAACCTCGGCCGCACTCGTCCAGATGGCGTACGTGTATGCCATATTTACCCAGGTTAAATGAAGGAGTGGTGCAGATGGTACTTCATGAAGATCACAATGTTTGCCGCACAGCTGAACAGTATGTTGTAGTTTGAACTTGATGAAGAGAAGGATGCTTACTGCACAGCATGAGAATGTGTTGCAAAGTGCATTGCTCGTACCGTAGACTGGGAAGCCTCAGCCCACATAACCAAAGTAGAAGCCAGTGGAGGCCGCTTGGAACCGTCAAAGCCGACAGCCCACCATCACACACCCACGTAACTGGTCGGAATGCTCTGCCCCAAGGCAGATGACCTCTTCCCCTTGGATAAGTGCTCCCTTCTTCTCTCCTTGCAAATTTCATTGTGGTCTTTTTCTGCAAAGCTGTAAATTCTTCAGTTCTGCTCCTTCTATCTGGTGCTCTGTTCTATACTGCCTTTCGTTTTCCTTTGACTATCCTGCACAGATGAATAAAATGTAAACACCAACACTGGAAAAAGCGACCATGAAAAGAAGCCACAGAAGAGGAGATATGCAGATAGAAAAGCGACAGTAAAAACTAGAAACATATTCACAGATCTCAAGGAAGCAAGATAACAAGCCAAGCTGTCAACAAAGTTCAGGCCCCAGAAATTGCAAGAGAACAAGTTAAAAACATCCCTATCAACAGTGCCAAATGAATGAATTATGAAAGAAGCTCCTCGCTCTATAAAATGCCAGAGGGATAAATATTAGAACAGGCAATGACAAGGTCTCCCAGCCCAACTAAGTGATTCCTGCGGTACAGGCTACAAAATGAGAAGCAGTGGCTACCTTAGCTGGCAGAATTTGTGTACATATATTCACTGTGAAAGGAGAGCGATGTAATGCACAGTTAGATACAGCTGATAATCAAGAAATAGGGAATTATGTCCAGGCATGACAGCTGGTGATAGCCGAGACAGCTAAAATAAGGCTTTTAGAGCATTCGCTCTACTTTTCCCGTGCACAAACCTCAAAGTGAATGCAATGTTGACTTTGAACTCTCACGCTGTGCAGCAAACAATGTCATCTTTATAGCTTAGACATGAGAGCACTATGCTACTGCCACAACCTATCACACCTCGTAGTAAAACTACAACACACTCTCCTCTGTACAGTAAACATCGCCTCCATCAATTTCTAATTGCAAGACATTTTCGTGCGCTACAATGATCATCGTCTTAATGTTTCATCTACTCCTTCTCCTTCATGAAACTTACGGAAATACACCATGCACATACGCCACCTCACTATAGACGGAGGTTGCAACCGTGCCAGACAGCCTGCCGAGACCATTGAACAAAGAGAAGCCAGACTAGCCCATTGCCAAAAAGCTGAGCAAGAGTGCAAGCGAGCCAAGATCGAAGTGGCAGCAGCAGCTGTGACTGCGGCCAATGGCTAACGCTCATGAAATTTGGTTCAAGGACGGTTGAACCTGCACAACGTTTTGAAAATATGCAGTGCTGCCCCTACACTTTGGCAAACACACCTGAAAGGGACCAGCTATTACTGCAGCTTGGAGATAAGAAATGTAACACTCTGCAAGCGTATTAGACTGTAAATAAATTCAAATTAATAATTCAGATCAGCAAATGCAGGAACAAGAGTTGTGGTTTGATCTGTGCTTCACCTGTATTACTCCACTGCTGGAATGGATGTATTCTGCGATCTGTTGTCATGTATTCACGGCTAGGAGTATCAATAAACAAACCTTCAAGCACTCATTTCATTGTGTCAGTATTGAGCACTCACACACTCGGTATCATTCAAAACACAGAATGCTTGTGCTGCCTCGGCATAAGCATTCTGTGTTTCGATTTTAATTTCTTTTTTTCTATAAAATTCCATTCCAAATAAATGAATGTTTACGGTAGATGCCTAGAAGCATGTGCTCAAGCAGACTTGGCGATGCTCGGCATTGTCCTCCATTCTGGATTGTTTTTGGATGTGTATTTTTTTTTTACTAGGATTTGAATTTTCTTCCCAGGCTTTATTTTTCACTAACTAACAGTTCTACACCTTTCTTGCTTAGATATCTACAAGTTCTGGCACTTTAGAGGAACGAGATGTCTGTTCTTAAACAGTGCCACAAAACAGACACTTGACGCAGTGCATAACTTGGCGTTCATAAAATAGCATTCTCTATTTTTCCACCTTAAAAATAAACGCACTTCCATGCACCACTCGAAGCAGTGCGCCTGCACACGTGATAAAGTTTAGAATACAGCATGCAGTGAAGCGACAATCACCTGAGATTAAAGGGGAGGGTGCCTGAATCCCATGTAGCTCGCCGACGGAAATTCACGCCGAACCCCGCAAACGACGCAGGCTGGCAGGACCACCCTGTTGCCTTCGCCCAGCCTGCCCCAAATCCACTTGGTAAACAAGCAGTAGGCTATGAAGCGGTGCTGCCTGAAAATACCACGCTTTACAGTAAACGGATCATACACACACACAAAAAAAATAATGCGAATCTGTCACCTGACGCTTCCGCACTACCTACTTGTTTACATCTCCGTCTCCATCGATGTTCGCTCCCTCCTCCTCTCGTGCAATGTGCACAGCCCGAAGGACTTCGGGCGTTAGGCACACGCTTTGGAACGCTGGGTGGATCGTAATGCAGCCGCCGTCCTGCTGGCACACCACCAGCACCTCCGGCATGCTGCGGCAGCACACATCTTCTTCAGGTGTGGGCATGCTTTCGCAGCGGCCGCAGCGGCACCTGCGCATAAGTAAAATGTGAAAAGGCCGCGAAGCAAACACGAAATGGCATTTCGTGAAATAAGAAAGTTGTAATAACCTATGTGCAGTGGCGCGTGCGCCACGGAACGCACCATAGTAGGCCGTCGTCTCCGTTGCCAGCGGGTGGTTCAGAAGGGCCAGTCGATGGCGTGCTGCTGTCGTCGCTGTCTAGCGGATCACGAAACGGAGTATAATCATATGGATCAAAGTCCAGCTCGGCAGCGGCTTCACGCAGCCTCGCTTCGAGCTCGGGATCCATGCGATCCATGGCGACCGACACGCGAACCGCCGCTCCGCAAACACGAAGGGGAAAAAATCGGAGCACTACCGGAAGTAAACAAACCGAGAGTCGGTGGCGTCACTTCGTGACGCATTATGGGCGGGGCGTCGGCCCGGACATTTTCTTTTTTTTGGCCGGCGCATCGGCGTGTATGAGTTGAGGGCTACAGTGACGGGAGAGGAGGAGCGTCATTTTTAATATGGAATATCTGCGCTATTAAAGATGTTAGCCTAAAATTTTTTTGCGCTTTGCTGACTAGCGAAGGCACGCCGACCGCTCGTGCGCCTTTCTTAAGCACGGCTTCAAGCTTTTCATGGGCCCTTTAAGTACTTGTGCCTCTCGCTAGTCTCACATCTTTTCGTGTTCCTTGATTCATTTTGTCCCGCTATGCACCATACATTTTTCTTTTTCAGATCCCTATTTATTCTTACCTGTCCGATTAACCTTCTCAGTCCTTCGGGGATAATGCCAATAAATCTGACACTCGTCAGTCGCCATCTGAATTGCCCTGTAAACGACAAGACGACGTCTACATAGTCAGGACTAGGGCCTCGTAACATTTTAAATGCATGCGGAAATTTTCTCTAATGCAAGCAGTCAGCTATAGCTATTACCGGAAACAAGCGTGATATCTGCTGTACTTCCCCGGTAGCGCCGGGAGATATTCCGAGGAACTAAGTCGAGTTAATCCGATTGCTCTTGCCATAGGCTTCAACTCTACTGACAGACCATTATACGGAAAACCTGTCTGTGCTCTGAGGCATGCAACCATCGCCGAATAACCCACGTAGCAGAAAATGATAAATATTAATGAAAAGTGCAAGAGAAGTAAGGCCAAGCCAAGAGGCAAGGTAATAGTGTGTGGCCTAATCAAGAATGCGACCAAAGAAAATTGACTAGGACATTTCGTACTCTATTTAAACTACAGAATGGACCTTAAGTATTTTATTTTAATATTACACCTTCGCGAAGACGGAGATTTGGCGTGGTAGAAAAAATTAACTGTGGTTTAGCTTCTGGTTAAAACTGGAGTTACGCGAGCGCAATCTGCATGGGTATACGCTTAGGTTCGGCTTGAAGTAAAGAAATCACTTTTGCACGTAGTAGTTTAGATATATGGTTTCAGCTTTATTTATGCCATAGGGGAATCACTTCACATATGAGCACCCCTTGTCTCTTGTCGTTGACCATCTCGTTCGGGTATAGAAAACTCCGGGACACACCACCGTCACAACGTTCGAACGAATCTTCTGTCCTAGCAACTCTCTGTTGTCGTTCGCCTCCACGAAATACCGAGTTATGTGTCTTCTTCTTCTTCCTTTTCTCTGCTTCTGCTTCATCTTCTTCTCCTCCTCCTCCTCCTCCTCCTCCTCCTCCTTCTTCTTCTTCTTCTTCTTCTTCTTCTTCTTCTTCTTCTTCTTCTTCTTCTTCTTCTTCTTCTTCTTCTTCTTCTTCTTCTTCTTCTTCTTCTTCTTCTTCTTCTTCTTCTTCTTCTTCTTCTTCTTCAGACAGACACGGACAGGCACGGCGAAATGGCGAGACTGTGGCCAATGTAGCGCTCGCTACTAAAAAAAACAAACAAAAGAAAACCTATACGCAGGTGTCACCCTTATCGGCTGACTTCGCCAATGAATCGTACATTTCAATCGGTGCACTGACAGTCACCGGTGGTACGCGCAGATCCGTAGAAGCCCAAGAGACGCCAATCGTCATTTCCATGGCGTCGGCAAGAGCCACTGGAATCTTAGATTGAGAACTCCACTTGCTTCCTCCATCCGCCCTCTTCAGCCCTTAACAAACATTCGTTATTGCTTACGCAATAAAATCAGATTCTGCTGAGATGAATATATGGAAGGAGTTCTCAGTATTCTTGTTAAGCTGACTGAGCTGTGGTCGACCGTCAAAAGGATACGATCGACGACTGCCAATGACAGATGGGAACATGCATGTGCTAGCAGTACTGATAATGAAACTGTTAGGGCACCAGGTCGTTCACCCATTAGAAGTCCGAAACCATATCCGAGCTACACGGTACAAGCTTCAGCCATCTACCATGAGTCTTCGCTTGAAAGGTTGTTGCCAGGCCCCTTCATGACGTCATACTTCCACCAACGAGTGCAGACCCGCGATGACCCTGTAAGAACATCTCCCCAGACATGCCCTCACGGACCGTAGACGATGGAGTTTCTGGAGGAAACGTGCGTATATACCGTCAGCCGGTGCAGCCATCACGGTGCGCTTTAGTCGCCACTCTCCGCCCACCCTGCCTCCTCGCCAGTCGCGTCTTAATGTTTCCCGCGGAGTTTTGCGCGCGCATGCCTCAGTCGTTACGCATGAGCCGCTCCCTGCGTCTGCAGTAGCCACCAGGCGGCGTCTTTTGTCTCCTTAGCTGATCGGAACCATTAGGCCTATGTCGAAGACGCCGCGGAGGGTTGCTGATAGTTGGTCATGGCATGACGGTGACGAAAGGAGACGCGAAGAACCTGGCGAGGGGGAGAGAAAGGCAGGAGCGTTCCGGCGGGGAATCGTTTTCTCATGATGCAAGCTCAAAAGCCGTTCAAGGACAACATCTAAGGTATAATGTGAAGGGTTAGGTTCTCAAGAATAAAAAAGAGTGCTCCCCTAACGAGCGAGCGGACCATCTGGTCGTCGCCGCCGCTCCGTCCGGTGCGCCGCGAAAACGGTGGCTGGTGAACCGGATGGGCTTCAAGAACACGGGCTGCTTGCCCTGGACGGGTCTGAAGAAGATCGGGGACGAAAATATAATAACGCCAGGCGTCGTTTACAATTTTGAACTAGAATGAAGTGTATTGGCGTAGACTGGCGTAGGCTGCCTAGACAAGCCTTTTTAAGCCTGAATTCCTTTTTATACAGGAGTCGATGACAGCGGATCCCACTTCACTTTAATGCTTAGCCTTTTTTTAGGCGATATACTTACAGTCGATAGGGACAAGTGAACGAAGGGGTGGACCAAGGTCATGGGCGTGAACGCTCGATTCTAGTTTTTTTTCTATTTCTCACTTTGCGAGGAGGGACAGGAAAGGAACTGAACGTTTTAGTGGCTTCTTCTTAGTGAGAGAAAGCTATAGACAGTAGACTCAGACCAGAAAGCAAGATATGGTCCCTCCACAGTTATAATATATCGCGGATAAGTGAAAGACGCCAATGCTTGATTCAAATTTTCTTGGTCGAGTCGTCCTTAGTTCTTGAAGACTTAACCGCCTGGACAGCTTTTCCGCAGCCGCCTTGAGGGAAACCTACACGATTATATTTTACGGTTTCGTATTGCCGAGATGCATAGATATGCGAATTCACTATCGGTAATCGATTGAGCGCTTCTTGCCGGCGATCTGCTGACAGGATATATGCCTCTTGAAACGAAGACTGAGATCGAGAACGCTCGCTTTGCCGTGATTTTCATCAGCTGCCGTGCTTGTCTAGTCTTACTTCTTAGTCCTACGTCCTGAGCTGAATTCCCCAATACTCGCGTCTGGTCGCACATGGAAGAAACGATTCATTTGACTTCATTTTTGAAGGAATAAAGACATCGTCAAAATGCGACTACAGTAGTCATCAGCATAAAGGCGTTATCTCGAAGCGATCGCGAGCGAGTTTGGAGGTCACCTACATTTAAAAGAAAAGCAATTAAAATGGTGAGGCGTCCACACGAAGTAGGATTTTACAGTGGCATCCACGTATGTATACGCACTTCATAAATGTGGCGCAACGTGTCGGCTAGAGACGCAACATTGTCTGGGCTGCCCGACCACAGCAAATTGTGTATCCAGTGACGACTGTATACACTGAGTAACGCTCCAGCTACAGCCTTGAAGGAAATGTGCTCGCGCAGAAAATGCCGCGTAGTATGCGCTGTTCGAGCGGCTTGCTCAGGTCAAACCATACGCAGCAAATCACTTGCTCTGGATCATCTGAGGCGCAGAGGCTACGCGCAAATTACCAGTCACCCGCTTCCCATAACAGTATATATTTACTGCTGTCCTCGGTTCATGACCTCGGTGCGAAGTCGGCCTTTCAGTAAAAGGCGGCGAATCAACCGTGCGTTGCCTCTTTGCCAGAAACAACTACCACTGCCAGCGCGATAAATTAAACCTGGTCCCAACTCGTATACTCGTCTTTTTCCGACACCGTAAAACGCCCCATATCGGTTCTCCCATCCCTCGCATCCTCAACCGCAATGTCGAGTAGCGGCAGAGGGCGGAGGGAGAGATTTACAGCTGGCAGCACTGCTACGGGCACCATCTCTATCGTGATGCACTGCGGCGAGAGGAAGAAGTAAGGCAGAGGCCGTATACAGACTGAAAGCGAGGGCAGAGAAGGAGTAGGAAAGAGTGATTCGGCAGCACCTTGTTCGTGCTCGCCAGCGGCCCTTGTGCGCGACCTTCGACACTCGGGGTCCTGCACGTGCGGTGCTTCCTGGTCACGCTCGCTGGCCAGGCAAGACCCCTTTTTCGCCGGAGAAAAGGACTCTCCCTCTTTCTTCCGTCTCCCCCGCTGCGCGCAGCGTTCATCTCCTCACTCTGAAAACCTCCGCACCATCCTTCAGCACCAGGCCACGATGGCGGGCAACAGTGCATGCAGAACTCGTCGTCTCCGCCGTGGTCCCACGTCGTCTAGTGCGTGTCTCGAGCGTTGCGGAGATGGAGGAGAAGGCGGCCGGCGGCTTCTTCCTGCTCCGATACCTGTCCCCCCCCTCGCACCCCGCTATGACAAGGAATGAAGGCAGGCAGAGCGGGCGCGCGGTGTCCGACGTCGTGAGCACCTTGCGCCCTCACCACTCGCTTTTTTTTTCTCCCTCCTTCTCTGTTTCCTTGTCGCAAGGAGTTTCATCTGTGCGTCGTCGCTGTCGTCGTCGCCTAAATGGAGTCGCGCTCATCGTCACGACGTGTCGGCGTGTCGCGACGCTTTCTTCGCTACGCGCTCGTATATGCGACGCAAGGCTGTACTACACGCACTTTGAGAAAGGAGAAGTGAAACTTTCTTCCTCTTTCTCCTTTTCACCTTTCTCGTGAACTTCAACCTCTTGCTCTAGACGCCGCCAAGTGACAAATAGTGAGATCTCGTGTGACCTCTTTGGACTGGCTTTACGCGCACTGACGCTTCGGGTAACGTACGGGATGAGTGACCAATGAAGATTCTAACTCGGAACAAGTTTTTGTCAATATACACATTCATGCTAAACATGATAGAAACTCTAACTGAAGTGGTTTCACGAGCCAGGTTTGTTTATTTTATTGGTGTAACAGAAAGAAGGTGAAAGTAAGTACGAATATAGCATGCGAATACAGGACATATCTGCGATCATGAAGAGTATTCGCACAATTACAATTTTAAAGTTTAACATTGTCTGTCTTTTTATGACTCACTGAATTGCTGTTTTCTTTTTTTTTTTTTCTGCTTGCATGTTGTCGGGTTTACTGATGTGTTTCCTCATGCGACCCACTGTATTTATACCCCCTACAATAATGCCGTCCAGACGATGTAGGTATACCAAATAAATAAATAAATAAAAGCTTTCATTGCTTGGTGAGCACACGGAAGCTAAGTACTTCTCGTGTAACCTTTCGGTCCAGGTCAAGTTGTAAACCTGAATAAGACTCACTGTTAATTGGCGCATCTGCAATACAGTGCAGCCTGTTTTTCTTTGTACTTCTTATTGTACGCGCGTGCTTTCGTTCGTTTAGCAGTCTAGACCTAGACCATAAACACAAATTTAGAGATCTACTTCTCTGTACGTGCACAGCGAGGTCATGCTGAGAGACTTGGAAGGCGAGAAGCAACTTGCACATGCATATTTTCTCCTGCGTCCCGTTGACCCTTCTCCGTCAAGCTATATTTAGCCGGGGCAGAGCGACATGGAGTTGGGTGCGTGCGTAAACATGAGAGAATATGCAGCGCCCGCATTTGATGCAAGGTCTAAGATGCTGCCGTGTGTGTCCTTAGCCCTAACGGATAGCTTGTGGTAAAAATCGAGACAGTAGCGCTGCTCCGAAGTCATGTTATTGCAGGCAAAACAAGCCTTGAAGATTCAACGTGCCAATGATCCGGCAGCGATAATGACTGTAAGGGGTGAGATCATGCAGCTGAGATAGCCTAGAAGAGAAAGATAAGATAGGGTCGCCTTCATCTTGCAGCTCTCGGAGGTGTAGTTATCGTATTAACTATTTCGTTTGAAGTCCACATCTACCACCACCTCTCTCACATCATTACCTCAGCCTGGTTGCGTCCACATCACCCACTGGCTTCCAATAGCGTACGCTGCTCCAGACTAAGTCCACTTATAATCCTGCCAATCGACTGATCGCACCTCGTCCCCACTAGTACCTCTGCAGTCCACTGCTAACTTTTGCTCCCTAGAATAGATTTTGTTACTTTCCTATATCTGTTCTCTACATTACAAGTTCCGCCCATGTCCACTTCTTAGGTTGCTCGACACACGAAACTTGTGTTCGCTCTCTAAAACCAGCTGCGCTCATTCTCTCTCTAAACATTATACATGCGATTCTTTATTTCCACGTCTAACTGCGTATGACTCGATGCAATTTGCAGCCTTTTGTCCAGCCTGAAAGTTTCACCTGCGCACGTCTGTACAATCCGAATACAAATGACAAGACACGGTGTCTCAATGACACTTCGACGTTCAGCTCCTGATCGCAGTGTTGCGGAATCGAATCTCGGTTGTGGCAGCCGTTTTGAGAAACGATCTCCACGCCATCAAAGTGAAAATAAAATGAGACAATACGCAGCCTGCTTCGAATAAAACATTGCTTCGTGGTTCTCATTCTAAATGCCGTTGTTCACACTTCATTCGAAGCTGGCGCTGCATTTCCACTATGTTTACATGCAAGCATAGTCCTGTATGATGAGCAAGCTGATCTTCATTGAAGGCCGTGTATTATACAGTTCCAGCTGTTCAGTTTCTATGTTGGCTCATTTCGCAGTACTTGGCGTCCGCGTAAGTGCGCGTGAGAAGATATTGGGACGAAAAAACAATTCTGAGGTTTAATCTACTTAAACCTGGTTATAACTAGCGAAAGGACACGTCGTGGTGGCTCATTGATCAAGAATTTCAGCTGCTGAACCCGAGTACCAGGGTTCGAATTCGACCGGTTCTCTTCCAGTTCGCTAGTCCTTGGCAGTCCCAAGAGTATAGAGTTAGTTTCCGCTTTAAAATGTCCTTATCCTTACTCGAAGGCTGAGGGAGAAGAAGATAAGGTGGGGCCTCGTGAAGAGCACCCGGTGAATTCAGGAGTTGCAGCCCGGACAGTAGAGCTTCGACCCTAAAACAAAACAGTGACAATGCAGATCGGACAGCGGAAAGAACGAAATGCAACTGAATAATGCATTTCATACATTGGAAGAAAACGCGCCGCATTGCCAAATGAGGAGGACAAGCACGCAGAAAATGCGTAAGGAAATTATTGCACGTCACCTCAGAAGCACGAGGTTCCTTTACGCCTGCTCACTCGATGGAATGCGGACGCCTCGAAATGCGATCCATCCCTCCCGTTTGCGGCGTGTCATGCGGTGCGTGCCACAAGCGAGACGTGGCGGTGTACGGGTGCACGGATGAGAGCCGCTTTGAACTCCCGTTTTATACTTTTTATTTTTTTCTGTACGACGCAACCAGATTAGTAAGAGAAAAATATGCGCTACTGCCGGAGGCTGCATACTCCGCATTGCTTGCATATGGGTTTTTCGCTTAGGCACTTTACCGACGAATATGTTAGTGTCAACTGCACGCAGAGTGATCCCTCACCTCTCCCCGCTTAGGTCTCAATTTCTTCACATTGTTCATACCTTCACCACGGTGTTACTGCGTGGTGAGGTGCATGCTAGATCACGTTCTTCAGCACGTAAACACAAGAAGTCTTCATACTTTTTGGCTGTCGCGCTTTGTTTAGTTAGCGTTTGAAGAAAGATGGTGGTGGTATAGTTGTACGGGAATGTAGCCTTGCTCTAAGCCTCAATGGTCCACAAATGTTTAAACTTAATCTCTCAGTTTACTTCTAATCTTAATGCCACTCGATGTCTTCTCAGCATTACTTACAGCGGCGATGATTCTCGGGACTGTAAGGATTTCGTGACGCCAGATTCAAAGTCGGGATAATCGCGTCGATTTCCGGATGTAAATTTTCCGCTGCCTTCGGAAGCAATACGGTTTCTCCGTGTATGTGGTTTGTCAAATGACCATATAGCTGTGCTGCAGAGACGGTGAAATATGTTGAACCTGTCTTTTATACTTAGAGCAGCGGGTTATCTGTTCTTGCTCCTCTCGTATTTCTACCAAGACAGCGCCTAGTCTGATTTTGGACAGCTCCGCATATCCCACGCGCCGGATCTCTTGCAGGGCGCCCGCTCTAGCTTGCGGCACCCTGAAAGGTTTTCTTTTCCCAAATACACTGCCGCTCGTCAAAGCATAGCTAGCCATGCTTTTTTTTTTTGTTTGTTTTTTCATTTCTCAGATAGTTTTTTTTTTTCTTTTCTTGCTGCTGATGACGACGGCGTACGTTTGTTTCGTATAGCCACAGGTCCATCCTAGTGCATTCCCTTTTCGTCTTAATTATTTATATCGTATATTTACCACGTTATTGTTTTAAGATTGATTTTTATTAATAGTGGATATCCGCGTCATCTGTATGCGCTGCGTGAGTTTACCACTTCTCAAACTGACGATTCATGATCAGCTAGGCAAACATGAACTATACCACTGCCTTCTTAAATTTATTTCTTTCAGTCGGATGCTACCGGAGGAGGAGGAAATGAGGAGGAAAGGAAGGCACGTTAACCCTTAAAAGAAACCGGTTTGCTACCCTGCACCGGGGGAAAGAGGTGAGTGAATATAAAAATTATAAGAGAGGGATGGGTGAAGTTAGTACAGTCACATCACAGACGTGTCACATCACATCACGTCCCAGTCATATCACGTAACGTAACAGCGAAATCATAGCCTTTCGATTAGGCCTGTGCTTTTCATAAAGCGGAGCAGTGCGGATGCTACATATTCGACTTGGTTCTTCTTATTGCATTTTAGTAACTTCAGGTCCTCGCGGTGAAGATTGGGGTGCCGCACCCCAAGCCGCACCCCAAGCGGTTAGATTGGGGTGCGGCACGTTGCAGGGGAGATGAGACGGATGGGCAGACTTCTGTGCAAAAATATACAACTAAATTTATTTACACTATTATACACTATTTACACAACGACCGGTGTGGTCGCTACCATCACAGCAAACGAGAACGTCAGGCCACGGTGTGCTTCTGACGACTTGCGTCGCACTACTCGTAGCGGTTCCTCGGAGCGCAGTCAGTGCAATGCCTTACCCGGTTCGAGCCCTCTCCTTCCGGCTCTCCATCGAGAGCCACTGTCCAAGTATACCTCTTTACTCCAAAAACACATCCTTAAATGAATTCACCCAACATTCTGGACGCCCTTTCACTGACCAACAGGAAATCCGCTTACAGGAGCCAATTAGTTAGTTACCTTTAAATTTAAATTTGAAATGGCCAATTGCACACCGCTACTCCACCCACGAACACAGCGCGAATTCCATTCTCCTCTCCTAGCAGCAATGAATAATAAAGAGAACCGAACGCAGCAGCCACCAGCGTTGCTCACTGTAATATTGCACACAGCGTCTGCGTTCAGCTAGCCATCGCGGTGGGAGCCGACCACAAAAACTTGTAGCCTTCCCCATGCTACACTCTCCGACCGTCCCAGGGCGTCTTCTCCAAAAGAGCCAGAACCACCGCGTCTGGGTGTGACCCCGACGCCGAACGTGCGCCTCCCTCCAAGGTCATTCCTGCCGGCACGGTTTTACTTCACAGCCCGGCGGCCGTCTGCAAGCAGCATTTGCCCCAAAGTTTTGGAACGGCCGGAAAATTTGGGTGGGGGCGACACGAGGGGCCTTTTAGGAAAAAGAAAATGTCTAAAGCAACCTCTAGGTGCGCCGATCGGCATGGCCCACAGCCCGACGGCTTGCAAACCTATCACTAAAGCAACTTCAGCACACCGCGAGTTTAACCAAGGTCCACCTTCAACTCGCCATGGTTTACAACACGACCTGGAAAGCTTGAGGAGGAGTTTCCTGATCCCCCTCTTCGCAGGTCCAGCCCCAACAAGACAGCGTTTTAGTGCGTGCCGATCGAGTTGACACGCATATGCTGTTAGCGAGGGCGTCGCAAAATTTCGATCGCAGAGAACTCTTTGTACATGATTTCGTGTATTGCTGCGAGTCGAGAACAGCACGCCGACGTACTAGCCGGTGAAACGAGAGCATCGGAGGAAAATGCTGACAGAGTAAGCGAGACATATTTAGGGGATGGGCACTTGTTTACCTGCCTGGCGCTGCGTTCCTCGCACACCCAGACAGACTTGACATCGCTTCACTGAGCACAAAGCTGGAAATGTGGTAGCACTGCAAATTCTACGGAATCATGTCTCTTGTGCGAAGAAGGACAGCTTTTAATAAACTTCAGGTAAATGAAATTAAAACGCATAAAACGGGAATCACCAAGTGGAAAAGGTGCTACGATTGAACACGAGAAAGGTACCCCAAAAAGGGCCACGAAGAAGAGCTTGAGTTGGCCCTATTTTCTCTGGTACCTTCTTGGCCCCGTGCAACTTCACGGCCGAGCCAACGATTCCAGCTAGAAGTCTTTCATCTCTATGAACTGAGTGTAAGGGCTGTCTTTTTTGCACGTTTTCAATGAACTATAGAAAACCACATCGGGAGCTTGTCGCGTCCTTCTGGGTAAGCGACAGAACTGTATGAAGGAAACTGTTTAGGAATTTAGGATTTAGAGCGTTGGCGTCATCGGCGTAGTATTTTAGGCTGATGCTCCTGTATTCACAGGCTGGTCTAAGGAAATCACGCTTAGGAGGATCGCTTCCAAATGAGTCGAAGGCAAAGCGCTCTCAGGCCTACCAGCAAAAGTCATGCGTTTTTGGCCTGGAGCTCAACAATTCGGAGGAAGCTTAAATGAGGTGCGATCTCGGCTGTCACTCAGCCGCCCAAGGAGAATGCAAACGATGTGGGAGTCCATAGCTTAACGTGATATCGGTAGAGACTCGTTACATGAATCCCGGTGTCGGCGTCGGTGGTGTGAGCGAAAAATCACGGGAATGACACTGTAAGGAGGCAGCTAGCAATGCCGGGCACTCATTCGTTGATGGGTTTTGCTAACTGGACCACACGATATGAGAAAGTTGGGAGTAGCTGCCAACTCGGTTGCACATTTTAAGGTGGGAAGGCGGAGTAAGAACCAACCTTCCGGTGCTCTGCGAACCAGGACCGAGGAAAGGCAATGCTTAAATGTCGTCTTATTTTTTGTTATTAATAAATATTGTCAGTTTTGATAAGAAGATTGCTACACGCGGATATACATCGAGCTATGTTCCAAATTAATATCGATCCACGTGAGCTCTTAGAAGCTTACAGGACTTTATTTGCTTCCGGGTCTCGGGTGGAGATGTGCTAAGACCGCAGTTGCTAGAAAAGAAAGAATTTCTCCTGGCCGAGCGTTTTCTATCAAACGCGTGCGGCACTTTTCCAGTTCGAGCTAGGTTGTGCCTTCGCTCTCCATAAACCTGTCCCTGACCCTGACTGAGGTCACGAAGGGCCTCTGACTAATGGCGCATTCAGGCACGCTCCTAAAGCGGGTTATATCAGTGTGGAAGACGCGAAAGTTTTCTGGAAGCCCTCCTGGCTTCCATAGAATTAGTGAGTGCCTCATCCATCACATGGAATAGCGGCCAGGTTGGTACCTTGCCTTCTCATGATCTTGTGGCACACAGCGCAGCTATTAGAAAGGTCACTGCCGACGCCTTCTTGTGGAGTAACCAAAACTATGATACCAATACACACGGCTTCACAAAAAAGCGACCAAGCACACGCCACACGCTTGATGACAGAGTGTCGAAGCTTCCGTGTGAAGCTCCCAAGGTCTACCTGCTCCTGCGAACCAAAACCCAAGTTGTCTTCAAGCGCTTAACGGACTCAGGACTTGATTAAGAAGGAAGCTATCAACAGCAACGTGTGGAAAGTGCCGCAGGACCAAATAGGACAAGCCAAGGTATAGAGAAAGGGAGGAGAGGGGTTAGCAGGGGGGTAAGAAACAAAGCACGAAGCCCGTTGCAGTGATGCTCCCGTCTACTGGCAGCACGGCAAGGCTGATTAAAGACTGTCGTGCCTCACGCGAGCGACCTTACGGAGCCCGGCAGTACGCGGTACGCACTTCCTCGTTACGCACTACTGACCTTCCATTACAGTTCTCTCTCCTCTTGTTGCGTTTTTGTTTGGGGGACGGTCAACGACGGCACCGGGGACACAGACGCCACGACACGCAGAGATCAGCGCATGCATCGCGAAAGAAGAGAAAGTAGCATCTGTCTAGCATAGTCAAGGAACGCGGAAGCGCACCCTGATTAGGATCGAGGGCTGATGTCAGCTTTATTATGACGAAAGTAAGTGAAAAAATAAGTTTGGGTACGTTGGTTCTCAGCAGCAGGTAAGGGACAAAAGGCGAGATGGGCGAAAGGAAATATCACAAAAAAAAAAAAAAAAACATTTAATTTTTTTTTTTTTCGAGAACAAGCCCCCCTCCTTAGCTTATCAATTAGTCTTGACAAAGGCGAACGCAGCAAAAGCTCGCATTAAGGAAGCCAACAGTCACCGAAACCAAGAAAAGCATAAAGGAATGCTTCTGTGTTTGTTTTTTCCTAACATTTCACTTACGCTTTCCTTGATTTCGACGGCCACTGGCTTCCTCACTACGTACGTCATAACGAGCCCCTCATTTCCCTACCCTTGTCTCCTCACTCTAAAGAAAAAAAACCGCTATCAGGTTTCGCGACGCAAGAAAAAATAGCCGAATTAATGAAGTGAATAGTTACTGGACAGGTCTCAAAAATCGAAACGGTAAGAAATTGTCTTGTATCAGCACGTCTTTACCTTCGTGAAATTATATGATCCTTGATTGCTTCGAGCGAGAAATCCGCCTGGCTGTATTTTTCGCAACTGTGCTAAACAGTACAATGTGACAGCGGCCATGGCAGAATTGCGCTAAAAAACACAACACAAAAGAAGGACACGTAGTACAGAACGAGCGCAATCCTATGCTACGTGGATGTGAATCCGTTATCGGTTGCACCACAGCATAGGTACAATAGGACCTCTCCCCCCCCCCCCCCCCGCCTACGCACGCACCACTTACCTAGCAGTGGTAAGCACAATAAGGACTTTCGTTATATCTCAGTTTTTCGTTATATCCTAGTACATCGTTAACCCTGAGTCTCATCTCTCCCACATCTAGGTAAGTGGAAAGAGGAAAGAGAATTTCCTCTTTCCAGCCTTCACCTGTCAACCACGCGTTAAGTGGTCGGTGTACGGATCAATCATGTACCAACCACGCTAGTATCTCATTGCGCTTTTCTGGACGAGTATCAAGGCGAGGAGAACAGAACCTCTAAACGTGTCGGTTGAACATAAGCGTAGCTCGCGCCGGAATTGCGATTCTTCTCTCATTATCAACGCACATCCACCGCTGGGCTCAGTTAACTAGTGCGAGCTCGAATTCACCTAATTAGCGAGAGTTTATCGCCATATGTGCTTGATGAGACCGGTCGAGGTGTCCGAATTGCCCACTTTTCTCAACCAGCGAGGTTGGAATAGACGAATTTTTACTGTCCATAGTTTTGCACGTCATGTCCCAAAAGCTTTTGCATAGCTTCTACAACCTACATGACAGTTCGGAGCAGGTCTGGAACGGATTAGGATCATATATATGCACGGGCTTCTACCATGGTTGCGGACTCAAATCTGGCGGCCGCTGTGACATCGGTGCAACCCATGAGAATTTGTCACACAGCTAGTGGCTAGTATGCTCCCATTCAAGAATAGAAAATTCAGTCAGGAGTTTAGAACCTCGATCGTTCGCTCGGATCTTTCCATAATTTTGAATTTAAGGTGTCAGCTTGCGAAGCGGTCGTAGGAATAGGAAGCCGCTCTACTTTTTTTCAGAGTGACTCAGCAGCACCCAACGTAGGCAGCGGAACCCCAAGGCTGCCTAGACGAATTCCTATTACGCAAACACCGCGGAGTAGGTGAATAAATAAAACAAAAAAGAAACCATCGGCACGTGTGTAATGCGCGCGCACAGCAATCCGAGCAATTCGATGAGGCCGCCGCTGTGCGGGGTCGATCTTTTTGGTTCGGCGCTTTTTTGGCAGCGGAGGCCTGCCTTCCCCTCTCCTCCCCCGGCGTCCTCCGCGTCGTTGCCCCGTAGGCTTCTTGTGCGCGCTCCTGACACCCAACGAAAGTGGGACGCGCGAAGGCGTTCGTCTTGCGCAGGCCTCCGCGCGCGCCTACTACACCGGCCATCGAGATCAGACTACTTGTCGACGTCGACTCCCACGCTTAGGCTTACGAGGAGGCTGAGACTCGCTGCTTGAACATGGTCTTGAGCAGTCTTGAGCTGCAGCGCTTTCTCTCTTCCAAGCGTGATTTCTTTATCTAATTCTAATTCTAGACTGTCAACGTTGCTTCGTAATCGAAATGTTACAATGACGGTGTGACGTCCCCTGTACAGCGCATAGCGCACTCTAAGCCGGTTATCGCGTTGAACGGAGGAATGCGCTTGGTGGCTTATGACACTATAGTGACCAAAGATCAAAAGGTGCCAGAAATTATGGTATTATAGCCCACTGTTGTATATACTAAGGTACGGCTGGAGAAAGTAAAAAAAAAAAAAAAAGAACTGATGGAAAGTTACTAAATAAACATAATAATGGGAAGGCTAATGCAATGGGTGCTATCAAAAAAGGTCGAAGGTTATCAGATGGAAGGATTTTTTTCAGCACATATTGATTTTTAATTCATCCAAAGGTTACGACAAAAAGGCTTCAAGAAGAAGGTAGGATCGTAACTACAAGTAATGGTTAAAATTCAGACTATACGCTTACGTTGACGGTTGATCCATAGGCGAAGGTTTGCGAAAGAGAATGTCTGTAAAAAAAAGAAAAAATAACTCCATTGTGGTCGTCTCTACATGCACACCTCAAGTGATATAATTATCCAGACTATTATCTGCATGCGAATTGCATAATACAGCGTTAAAACATAGAAAAATTTTCACAGTGACAAGATGAAAGGAAGAATGTGAGTCGTTTGATTACCTCCTCAGACCCCGCATAACAATATAATAATGAGCGCTATAATAGAAGAAGAATATTATTTTTAAAAAATCAGTTATGTAGCCTAAGCGCAATTTTAAAGTCACAGCGAACTCCTTTATAGCCATTTTTTCGATAACTGTTCAAAAACACGCATAGGCCTCTTAGTATCCTTACAACGTGGTTGTTTTTTATAATTCTAATACCTCCTCCTTTACCTTAAGACTGTGAGTAATTGTCACTAAAGAACGCATTCTGTCGTATGTGCATTCAAGTAAATTAATGTACGTCATAATGCTTCGTCACGTGTCTCCGCCCTGTTGGGCCTATTAGCATGAAATATTTTTCATCCGTTCATGATAGGACACAGACATGAGAATAATGAGGCATACTTTTGCTCACATCTGGCAAGGATAAATAAAGTGGAATCACTTGCCAGCCTTGTACTAAGGGTCACTTAAATGGGCTGAAATGATGTTAAAAAAAAAATGTGTTAGTATGCAACAATATGTGCACAGTCTAGTATTCTTTCAGACGTTCAGGAATATTCGTTTGTTCAATTTAGTGGTATGACATATTACATTTTCGATGTCGTCTCTTGTGTTTTCACATTTTACGAAGTACGCTATAAGAAAGACGAAATGGTGAATTTTGGTGTTTTCAACCGTTTACTTGTGAGTATATTTATTACTTTAAGGAAAGCCGCGACAAGTGGTGCAAAGTGTCAAGAAAATGCGTTATTTTATTTTATTTTATTGTTTTCTGGGTTAATCTGTTGTCATGTTGAAGTGCAACACTGTTGGCCAGGAGCCATTAACCGGCGACTTGTTTTCCCACTTGCTAGACTGAAAGCTCTCGTCATAGCTGCAAGCCGACGCGGCGTAGCAGCGAGACCGGATTGTCGTGCCGCGACATATCGGCGTTCACGAAAGACCCGCTTCCGAAATCTCGTTCTCGTTCGACGCAACCTTCCACCCCATTCCATGCCAACCCCCTTGCTCTCTCTCCCCCTCTCCCTTTTCCACTACGTGCACTCGCCGCGTTTCTCTCGCGCTTCCCCCATTTTTTTCTTTGTGGAACTTCCTGGTTGTCGGGATCCCTTCATCTCTCGCAACTTCTCGACGCAAAAGATGTGGAGCCGATAGGCAAACTCCGGCCATAACTCGCACTCGACTGGAAAACCTCTCACCCAATCGCTGTATGCATCGAACGTTTCAAAAGGCACGTGCTGCAATCGGGGCTAGCTCCAATGGTTCCAGAAAAACAAGGGGAAAAAAAAGGAGCAACAATGGCGGTGTTATAGAGGGAGTCTTGCTGCGTAAATCAGCCAACGAATTGTTAATGCTGCTGTTGAAAGTCTTCATTTTTAACCAGTGCCAAGGAAGGAAAAAAGAGATTAGCGAGGAAAATAAAGCCCGCTCTGTGCACACCTTCGAATGTGCACGAAGCTGGGTTTCTGCCGTGCGTAATTGCCTCCTTTACAACTTGATTGGGCAGTGTGATTGTCATTGAGAGCATTTACTTAACCGCCTTTCTTACCCATGGCTCCCTTCGCTGCGAAATCTGAGAACTACTTACATTACCGGCCATATATGCGCAGGGCACGGCTTCCTCCCCAGTAAGCGGCGTCCGCATCGTCATGTGTCTCAACCGAGGCCTCCAACGTCAATTTTCTGTCCAGAGGAAATGTTATTGCTGGAGCTTAAGGGAGGACTGAGAGCTGTTATGAAAGAATGGGGACGTTATCCAAGCGATACTGTGCGATTGTGTATTTAAAGCTCGTAATTCTTGGTGTGGGTGCTCTCTCTAGGGCCCACTGAAGTGCAAGAGAAGCAGAGAGCAAACGAAGAGAAAGAATTAAAGTAAGTTTACCAAGTTATTATGTGACTCCTATTGGAGTGAAGATGATTCTTTCCACGTTACAATTAGCTGTTGGTCCTTACAGATTCCCCCTAGGCAAATGTGGTTCTACGCAGGTTCACATTCTTCATATACCAGCCATACAAACTGTTCCCAAGTGCAAGCGCCTTGTCTGGCAGCTTTTTCCGTGTTCTTAGTTAGTCTTCTTTGTTTATTATTTCATCGCACAGTGGCGTTGAAATCCCTCGAAGTTAACAACGTCAAAGCAAGACGAAGGCCGAAAAAAAAATTAAAAACACCGTTGGGGTTTTCAGCACTGCACTGGTTTAAACTAATGCGATGATCGATAGCGCCACAGGAATTGCCTGCCCGTTAAACCGGTTTTTTCATTTTCTTTTCTCTCTCTTTACTTCCTTTTTTTTTTTTGCTGCTTGTTGTTTACTTGTATTATTCAGTGGCTTCAGGCTTCCCTTTCATCTGGGAGCGACCTATTCTCGAACGCTATCTTGAAGTTGCTTTCGCCTTAAAGGAGTGAATCTGCGTTTCAAGTCGGGTACGGTATTTTGTCTTGGCTCTCTCTCGTCTCCTTGACATCATATATGTATATATAGCCCACCGTCGAATTATACGCGTTTCACAGTCACAAAACTAGTTCCTGCACTCGTTGAAGAAAAAATAAAAATAAAAAAAAACGTTTGTTGAGGCATTCAGCAAATTCCTTCATAGTTATTAGTTTGTCTGCGCTCCGCGCACGTAGAAATGATCTAGAAGCGGCTGAAGACCGATTATACTTCAGATGCGTAAGTTTATGATCTTTCATAAAAAAATGAGAAGGCTTCAACGCTGCTGAACCGGATGTGGAGCGAAAACATTAATTCTTCTTCTTCTTCTTCTTCTTCTTCTTCTTCTTCTTCTTCTTCTTCTTCTTCTTCTTCTTCTTCTTCTTCTTCTTCTTCTTCTTCTTCTTCTTCTTCTTCTTCTTCTTCTTCTTCTTCTTCTTCTTCTTCTTCTTCTTCTTCTTCTTCTTCTTCTTCTTCTTCTTCTTCTTCTTCTTCTTCTTCTCGTAGTTACGCCTCTTGACGACGTAGCTGCGGCCACCTGAGATCTTGAAAACCTACCGCAGTGTAGCTTTCGCTACAAAACGTGCGTCCTCCTGTATGTATATGCTAGAATGTACACAACGCTGATATAATAAAATTGAATTGAATTGAATAGTTCACCCTTGTGCTGTTTCGGTTAAAATTTCTATCATCCTCTTAGCATGGGTAAGAGGTGGCAAGCACTGCGCCGGAACAGTAACTCACCTAGTATATGAATGGTACATTGATCTACTGAACTGACTTATGCCTCTCTTTGAGAACACTTAATTTCGCTTACAGTCTTGCTTGTACGCTTCCTAATATTTTAATTCAGCTATGCGCCCTTTACCGCCGTTTAACTGATCGCATGCTGTGAAAGAAAAACATAAATTCCGAACCTATCCTTATGACGGAAATCAAGCAGTGCCGAAGCGTACGAGTATAATCGCATATCTTCACCCACATAAATATGCAGACAATCAGGGAAACGGGGTTTGTGCCGTACCGCAAAACGGCCATCAAGTGGGGATTTAGCCGTGAATGTTCAGCCTCTCGCGCTTTTTCCTGGCCCGTGCCTGTCTGAATGCGCCATACGGAGCGTTTGTGGATTGCCCGAGGTAATAAATATGCGCGCCGCACTAACCGTACACAACCCCCTCGATCACCACGGCGGCTCTGCCACATCGAGTGTACTTGTATGATCGCTTTTTCCTTATAGTGGCCGCCTTACATACATCTACACCTGATTGCGAAATAAATACACGGAGGGGTAGAAAAGCTGAAAGAGAGAGAGAGATTAAGAAAAGGCGAGGAGGCCGTAAGCGCAAGTTGTTTTCGAACTCGAAATAAGAAGCTGTGCTCCTCATCGGCTTCCTCGATTTTCCGCGTGATCGCTCAGAACTCGGCAGGGAACACTTTCACGGCTCACGCCTGTGAACGCGTTCGGGCGAAAGTTGGGTCGAAAGCTAGCGCGTCACAATCTGAGAGATTTCAAGATTGAGAACGACTTGATGCAGGGTGCGGTGCAGACTTCGAAGCGAGAGCTCTGATGTTGACGTTGCTAGCTGATACCGAGGCCTCTCGCAGAAACGGATAACGCGAGTATAAATAAAAGAGGGGGTTCCAAGTACGCCGATGCAGGTAATCGAAGGACATCCTGATAGTTTATAGATTTGTTCATGCCACTGTATGTTTTTTTTTTTTTTTTCCCACTTTCGAGAAAAATCCCTTACCAGCTTTGTCGTCGGTTTGTATCTGGCTATGCCTTCTGTTCTTTCGTCTTCATTGTTGGTTTTATTTTGGGCTGTTGCACTGGCTATAAGGGTGTCAGTCCCCGTGTGTTTTGCATGTGTGAGAAGAGGTATCAGAGTATGAAAATTATATTTTGAGAATTCTGAACAGGTTTGAATATCGCGACAGCAATAGACGCACTGTTTGCACTGTTCGCAGGTCGACGTGCCAGAGGGGAGATATGAAGACGTCAACGCTGTAACGCGTACCTTCGAAGTTCCAGAAAAACATCGCGCATCGTGGTTGTAAACACGCAGGATTTATGGTAAAGAAAGAAAGAAAGAAAGAAAGAAAGAAAGAAAGAAAGAAAGAAAGAAAGAAAGAAAGAAAGAAAGAAAGAAAGAAAGAAAGAAAGAAAGAAAGAAAGAAAGAAAGAAAGAAAGAAAGAAAGAAAGAAAGAGAAAACTTATACAAGGCGCCGCGGAGCAGTCCTGTCTTATTAGAGCCAGTCTTAACTCCGTTTAGCACGTACTCTCTCTTCCTTCACCTCATTCTTTCTCTGCATCTCTACCTCTTACTCCGGCACAAATGAGAGACTAATGCGGCAATGCCTTAATTACTCATGTGGCAGGTTTTCCGTGTCGCCATCGAGGGGAATCTGTGCGGCTGTGATCCGGGTCAACGACGACTTTTCCTGCTGGATGTCTCTTTGGTTAAACGCCTATTTCGCTCTGTTACACCTTTCCAGACCCTTTTAAAGCTGGGATCACAGGATAGGTTCAATCTTGGTTAATTTTCGTATACTTGGTATAGGTATGTGGCATGAAGCCGAGGTAATTGTATATCCCAGCGCCGCGTTTATTCTAATTATCACTACGTCTACCTCGTCTATACGGGACCCTGCGTCATACTAGAAATAGTTGGTATATTGAAGGATGTAACTTCAAAAAATGACCCCTTCGTTCCGCTCGCCTGCGTTATAATTCTTTTTTTTTTTTTCACAGTTGTCATACTCTAGTCCAATTAGTTTCATCTTTAGTTGCTTCACGTCTTTTTTGTGTCTCTGTGTCTGCCCATGCTTTCAGGTGATCGCATATTCAGGCCACTGTTTTTACCCATTAATAACGTTGTCAGCGTGCGCATAAAGACCAAGCATGTGCCTATGTTGTGCACTCAAGCACGTCCATGAACATCTCTCGAATTTAGCTTCACGCTGGCTTCCCTCACCTCAAAAAGCGTAGCATAAACAATATGTTCCGCCTTTCGCCGACTAGTTGAGCAAGGCTAGCTTTCTTTAGAGTGAGCTGGCACTGTGCCTGTATCTGCACGTAGCGTTGACGTCAGAACAGCGGCATGCTTCACCGACGTGGGGACGTGCGATCTGATATAAACATCACGCATGCATGTTTTACTTTTGTCTTCCTCATTTACCTAGCCTCGTACAGTTTCGCTGCGTCGCATGTCCAGCGACCGCGTGATCGAGAAAACATGACAGAGTGCGCACGCCGACCAGTTTCGATGGTTTATTTTGATTTTCTTTCTTCCATGCGCTCCGCATAACCGCCCAAAAGCGATGCGCGGAATGTTCAAGGTAGAAAAAAAGGGGCCACCTTCGAGTGCGTCGAACGCCGCCTTATCGCCAGACGGGCGTCACTCACATGTGGCACGCATACCCTTTAACGTTAAGCCTTGTTCGCCTCTCTGCACAGTTTCATTGCGTTGGTTGATGTGCATCACTATTGTAATCATTATAGTCTCTGAAGGAGCTTCGTATAAAAGGAGAGAGTTTCTCATTTACTCATTAGGCCTAGAGACAGCCAAGTGAGATTTAAATGACTCGTGACAAAAACCGGCCTTTCCTGTGCTATCTTTGTTTCGCCAATTTGCGGTGTGTGTTGAGAAGAACCAAGTCAGTGGTGCTGGGTACTTACTAGATGCAAGTATATGGGTTGCTTGCCTCTTTTTTGTTTTCTCTCTCCTTCCGTTAATTCATAGCTGCTACGTCTGTAAGCCTGACCTGATGAGGATCGCCGTTTTGAAAGTCAACAGCGTCAACTAACAACCTGAAACAAGTTCGGTCGAACTGTCATTATTATTATTGTTTCTTTTTATGTTACTGCTCGTGGTCCACTCTGAAGAAGAATAATAAAATTTGATTTTGGATAAATGCTGAAAGACATCAGGCTCGTCTTTGTTTTCCGAAATTCAGGGCTGAAAAATTCGCGTCGCTTAAAACTTCACGGTAAGGACACATTTTATTGTATGATCGATGAATGTCCAAGTCTTCTGTCGGGTCTTCAATGTGCAAAGCCGACATGTGCCCCGAGGATGGTCCAGTGGCGGTGCTGGAAGCTGTACAATGTCAAAGGAAAAATAATGGTACAAATTAATCTAAAAGAAACGTGGGGAGGAAATAGATGCCGGGGAGGAGGTAACAGCGCAAAAACACGTCATCTATGTTAGCTTGTCAGGATAACCCTTATAACCACCACAGATATTACGGCAGAAATGACCCAGTCAGTTCACAAACTCGGCGTGCGGTAAGCAAAACTGCAAGTGCTGTTAGTGAATATATGTTTCTTCCCGGAATAAGAAGGCGGCGTGTTATGCTGAATGACTGCAGTCCTCGGAACAGTGGTAAGGGCAGCTCACTAACTTGATTTTTGATAACGAGGGCCTTGGCCATTATTTTCTCCGGGACCTTAAGGTAAGAAACACGAATATTGCAGATGCTGTCTAAATAGGTACGTACTTGATGTGCCCACACCATCTGAGCCATGCAAATTGATTGATGATTGATTGATTGATTGATTGATTGATTGATTTATTTATTTATTTATTTAAACTTCATTGCGTGCATGGGAATTCTCGGAGTTGTGGGTGGTCCGCCTATTCCGGCAGCCCAGTGGTCTGCGCCGCAGCGTGGGCCCTGCAAACTAGTCCTCGTTGTTGGCCAGGGTCCTCGCTGTACAAAATGGCCTGCCACTCCTCCAAATTATGTTTCTGAGTAAGGAGATTTCTGAGCAATGAGCGAATGAACCCGTGAGTTCATTGTGGCGCAGCCTCTTCATCAAGCCTATGTGTAATAGTAATACCCTTAGATGAAGCAGCGCGCATCTAAGTTCATCAGCTCACAATTATACTACTAAAAGATATGCGTGCTTAGCGTCCCAGGTGCACCTCAATCTAAAGAAAGAATATTTGACAACCAGACTACTTCTCCAAGTGAAAGCTTGAAAAATATTGCAACACATTTTGTTGCTGAACCCAAACGAAATACTGAGAATAACGTTCCTGAACTGCGTTTCCTAATGTGCCTACATTCAATAAACCAAACAGCCACTGCCTCGTACTAAAGATCACCCAAAATCACTTGTAAGGCGCAATATTAGGCTGAGTTTACAAATTCATCGTATACATTTGAAGCTGTCAAGTTGACACCGCGTAACAGTTAAAGACGTAATTACACCTACGTATCCTTACTTATTATTTCAAACAACTTAATTAAAGGTGGCTTGATTACGCATTACGCGCATTTATTCTTGATCGACGCCTTAAATAGCTAATTTAGGTAATCTACTTTTTACCTCGGAAGAACGCACGGAACGACTGCGCACTAACGTCGTCACCCACTATGGTGAATGGCTTCGTGCATCTTCCTGTCTTCCAACTTGGCTGCAAATTATTTCCGCCAATTTATTTCCTCTCAACGTGCAGAGCACACGGTCGGAGATTAAATTAAGGTAAGGAGAAAAAAACAACTGGCCAATTCTGCCCAGTGTGGCCAACAGCCCTAAAAACCGCGTGAGAAAAATTGTTGAGGCGCACAGGGCGCCCTTTTGAAGTTCCCGAAGGAGGTACGCAGAAAAGAAAAAAGTAATAAAAGGAGCCTGGTTAAAGCGCACGAAATGGTACAGGAATGAAGTCCTCATTCTTATTCTTTCCTCCACACAAACTGTAGAGCTCTATATTTGTTATTACTACGGCTGTCTGTCCTTTCGCACGCCTGGTGCAGCGGGAAAACAATGTGTTTCCTGCTTTCCATACCCAGCACGAAATCACATTCGTCGGCTGAGGCAAATTTGCAAACAATGCCCGTTGATGATTAGTGGGTAACACTGCAAGCTGTCTAACAGGAAGCGTGTCTGCCCCTTAAGGAAACAACTTCGTTATGCTAGGAATGGTTGTTCTTGGAGCATGCTCATGTTATACCTCAGATATGTGTTCCGAAAGGCTTTGCCCGAGGCGGGATATTCGAAATTACTTAACGAGTTCATTGCCTATAGTCGGTCAGGTCTGTTTATGTCCGACGTATTCATGGCGCTCCCGATTCACTCACGACTGGGCGTTGAGAGCGTCGCCTTTTTCCCTTCTTGCTGATCCCAGCGAGAGTTACAAGAGAACAAAAAAAAAAAAAAAAGCAACATGGAATAGCGTGGAAGCTCCGTGTCGATTCTGTTCTCTCCGGCTATTGTCACATCAAAGTCAGCGTTTAATCGGCCTAGTTTGAAATAAATCGAACCGGTTGTCTCGAAAGCATGCACAACAGATACTGCGTTTTTCGAGCGTTTCTTGTAGAGTGTTTCCTATGGTTACCCTTTATTCTTCTGGTAATTTGTAGCATTTTATACTGCCCTTTTATTATTCCAGAGTTCCTTTTCTGGCTCCACGTCCACGCTGAACGGACTATATAGTGCAACCATATAGGCATATTTCGAAATGAGGCCTCTTTTTAATGCTAAACTTTGCAAACGCACTCGAGCAAAATCTGAAAATACCTTGGAATTTTGATGATGTAGCTTCGGCGTAAAGTTTGTAAGTAGACAGTGTGGACTGCTCGAAGTATCAGGCTATTCGGCAAGTCCTTTTTTGTCTGTGTGTGTGTGCTTGGCTGACACTTGCCACAGTCGATTTGTGCGTGCTGTTTTGGTGCTGGTTCGGAAGGTGCAGTGGACGTGACGAAGGAGTGATAAAATTGAGCTGAGTAGGAAGCGAGAATACTACTGATATGAGTGGATACGTTAAGCAGTTCCTGGGAAGGCGGCTTCTCAGTGCTCGCGGAATCTACGACAGACTACTGTGCACATGCAATCTTGAGGCAATGTTATCATACAAGAAGACAGTTGTTATGCCTGCAGATTATCAGCCATGGGCAATCGCAATGGTACCCGTGTTCCCCTCTACATAAGGTTCGAATACAATAAAGCGTTGATATAGGTACTGGAAATTAATTATCGCCAGCCTTGTGCACCCAGTAAAATTAGAGCAAAATGGTTGAAAAGTCACGTGACCATAAAGATCAGGAAAGCGGGTACCAGCCGGAGCGTCACTCCTTGCGATCAACCAACGGGCTGTGCAACTCAGTTCAAGGCTTCCCGCATCGCGAAACGCCTCTCAAGAAGTCTTCAATCATGCGCCTCCCTCCTTTGCCTTCGAAGGTCAAAGACAAGTAAGGTGAACGTAGGGGTCAGCTGGCTGGCCAATTTCAAAACGTACCGATATTTGTGGCGCGCGCGCGCGCGCGCGCACGCACGCACACACACACACACACGCACGCACGCACACACACACACACACACACACACACACACACACACACACACACACACACACACACACACACACACACACACACACACGCGCGCGCGCGCGCGCGCACACACGCACGCACACACACACAGAGAGAGAGGGCAGAACTACTTGCCCTATAAGCACAACACAAAGGCGAACAATACACAAGTCCCCTTTGCAATTACGTTGGGAATCTACGAAGACGGACAGTAAGTGTACCATGCTCCATCCTACACGACAGCTGCAGTGACGGCTACCATGTAGAGGAGCTTGCTCAAGTCTAGTTTGCCGCCCGAGCCCATGGGTACTTTTGTCACAGGCAGAGCAGCGTAAACGGAGTGGATGGGGAGGTAAAGGAAACAGTGCCTATTAGTCGCGTTTTCTTTCTTTTTTTTTTCTTTAAAGCCGGACTTACCTAGTAGTCAGTGCTTTCTTCGTTTGACAGAAGCCATACACTTCAAAAACCCTTTGGACGTAAGCGGATTCTCACATGCACCTCCGGAGAGCACGGCGTCCCACGGTTGGGAAACAGAAAAAACGAGCAAAGTTTTTGCCGGCAGCTCGCTTAAAAAGGGACAGACAGGCCCGTGCAGGCTTGACTGGCCAGCAGACAACACCGGAAGCACCGGCAAAAAAGAGCGTAATCCACTGAAAATAAGAACAGCAGCAAAACAATGCGCAGGCAGGGGAATCATCAGAGAGAGAAGAAAAAAAAAATCCTAATGCAACGACGACAAGCAGGAAAAGAACGAAAAGAAGCGAGAGAGCAAGGAAGAAAGAAGCACAGAGGCCTACGGTGGGCGCAGGAGGTCATCGCCGTCGGCCCGACCGGAAGCGTGGAGAATTGCACGTCTGCCGGCGGCGGCGGCAGCTTTTGGTGGATGCTCCCATCACCGCTGACCGGCGCTGCTCGCTCCGGCATCTGCGCTCTGAGTACGTACGTAAGCACGTACATACAGGCCGTAGCGCACGTTGCATGTCCTGGGCCAGACAGTGGATGGTGAGAAGCCCGCGCGTCGATGACATCCGCACTACCAGAGCTGGCGTACACTCGTTACGCCACCCGTCACGAAACATCTCCGCTCTCATACGCTCCCTCCCTTTCTTCATTCGTCTCTCTCTCCATCTATATCATTCCCTGTAGCGACAAGCGGCCACAAGGATCGGCCGCTGCCGTCCGGCGCCCGCATCGCACGAACCGTGGATGATTGTTGTCTAGTGGTGGTGGCTACATGTGGGAAAAGAGGAGAGGAAGAATTTTGTTCCCTGAGATTAAGGTTGAGGTTGTTGCTGACTGCCGGCAAGAGTATCCTTCGGGTTCTGCCAGCAATTGCTTTACCGTAACGACATTTAAATAATAAATAGTGTTCCCTGACTCACCGTGTTCTCTCCTTGCTTCCTAATGCTCCACCCACCATTTTATTTTCATAACTCGCTGCCCGTTCTTCAGTTTAAGTTGAACCCTTTTCGTTAGCCTCCCCGTTTCTGCGCCATATATAGGTAAGTTCTAATAAGGCACTGCGTTTATATGCTTTTCTCTTGAAAGGTTCAGTAAACTGCCATCCATGACCTGAAAGCTGTCAAACGCCTTCCACCGCATTCTTATTCTTTCAGTTATTTCAATCCCAGGGTTCGGACCTGAGGTCAGTGTCTGCCCTAAATAGGTGTATCCCTTACCATATCCAGCGCCTCACTGCTAATCGTAAAATGCCGTTCCATTACGAGACTACTGAACATACCGTTTTAGTTTTCTGCATATTATAGATACAGCATACGCCGATATATGCCCCAGTGCCCTTGCTCCTCTTGTGTGCATGTTCTCATCGCTTCTTTCCTCGTATTGCAGCTTCCAGCGCTCCGCACCCAAACAGGGGTGCATGCCGGCTCAGCATGTGTGTGTGTGTGAACCCGTGAGAGAGCCGTGGCCCCTTGTTTGAGAACGGACGCAGGTCGGGCTGGTGTCCCACGCATACCTATCTTCTAAGATGTACCTTTAGCGAAATAAAATTAAAAAAAAAAATGCCCGACATACACTCTGTACTCTACAGCCCATGCAAGACGCTAATCTAACGCTCCCTAGGGCCTTGCATAAGTACCCTTCGTCCCAACGCTTTGCTTGAATCCGGGGCCCCAAGCTGTGCCACTAGCTGCATATGAAAGAGGAAAAAATAAAAGTCTTGATATAAATGATCCACCGTCGTGAGACGATGCCAGCAGCTGGGATCCAGCCGAGAGTACAGTGTACTCGCCTCCAAATGGCACAACAGGGAGTTTTAGAACAGGTGGACCTAACCGCTTAGAAGGATAGACAGTAATATACGTGCGCAAAAAGACGAGACAAAAAGGGGAGAAGTGGACCACGACGGCGAAGATCGTCGTTGTCCACTTCTCCCCTTTTTGTCTCGTCTTTTTGCGCACGTATATTACTGTCCATCATGGTTCACCAACTCGCCCAATCAGCCGTTCTTCTTAGAAGGATAGGGTGGTAGCGGAGCGACAATGCGCATGCACGTAATGCTGCAATGAATGGGCGGAGCGTGCGGCAATTACTCTGATCATGCGCAATCGCTTCTGCTATTACCATATTCCCCTAATCAAAAGGGCCTCCCTATTCTAAAGCTCCCTAATATGTATGAACGATGTTCCGAAACCACAGCCCTGTCCCAAAGTCGGTAGGGTATGAACCTGGCATTTTATCTCAGTTCAGGTAAGTGATAATTGATATTAAGAAAGGATGCATGCGAGCATGAAGTAGGTCGGTGCATTGGTTATGGCGCCGAACTTCGTAGGGAAACCATACATGCGTTACAAGGCCTTATATTGGCAAAGGCACAAGAAACAAATAAATCTGTTGTAATAATACGGGGCGTATGTATACCTGCTGTTTGCGTGTTTAAAGTTGTGAACGCAATCAGACTTGACTGACGACCTCCAGCCACAGTATTTTATAGTAGGCTGAGTGTAAAGTCAGAAGTCAGACATTTGCTAAGATTTGCACAAAGCTTGAATCGATACTGCGCGTTCTGAAAGAGCTGCCGGGGAGACCAAAACGCAATGCTAAAATGACAAAATATGCAAAACTAATGTTTTGCGTTTGCTGTTGATATTATACGTGCCGAAAGCGGTCTCATTTTTGCAAGGAAAAACGAATATCTAATTATGCACACTCCAAAGTGTGGGGTGTTTACCCAGGGAAGGCATGGGTTTAGTTGAATATAGTGTCCGTAACTCCCTGTGCGTAACTTTTACTCACGCAGACGAAGCATGTATTTTAAGATTTGATGTTGCGAAGCATGCAGTGAGCAGAGGAATCGTAAAGTGCACGACGCCGTCCCCAAGATACCGAGTACTTACAATAACCTACTCAATCGAGGAGAATCGTCATAAACTACCCTACCGACCCCATATGTTGATATTCTTCCACAACGGCTGGAGATATCAAGGTTAGGGCTTCTGTCTACGTTCCACGTATCCAACACTCAAGAAAGACAGCGGAATCCATAGTGTCTAATACAGGACACTGAAATGGGGGTAAATATACTGTATAAAGGGGAGCGCATTTTTCGCATCCAACCAATGGTATAAGTTTTTGTTTGACCTTAACAGTTCACCCATAGGCAGAAAACACACCTCTGACACTGCTATTCTTTAATGCCAGCAGAATTAGCTTTTGCTAGAAACTACCGCTCCCTTTCACTTTTCAGGAAATTTTTCGACAAGACGGAAACTTTGATATCGGCGTGTTACACAGCATTATGACACGTGGTGAGGTTACTACAGTTGTCTTACGTATATATTTCAAAATGCCTGTCTTTGGCAACTTCGTACAAATGCTGTTGCATTGCAATCGATAGTTCGTAACCTTCAACACAGCGGAAACGTATAACGTAGACGTATAAGTCTGCTTTCTGCACATGCGCAGTTGCAGCTGCACGACTCTTCTGGCCGCACACATTCCAGTGCACTTACTTAGCAGGCATTCTGTATTGGATTCCTTGTACCCGCTATAGGCTGAACCTCCCTCAATGTCTCATAGCTAAAGAAAAAACAATGCCGACATATGTGAACATGCAGCGTCCATCATGGTCAGGATGAATCTGCTGAGTCGACACACTGGCATTATATGCTGGCCTCTTCACAAGTCACCACCCGTTTCTGACCGATTCTCAGATACCAAAACGAGAGAATCTCAGATACCAAAATCCGTGGTATCTGAGATTCAGTGCAGATGCAGAAAAAATTTATCGCACTTATATTTCTTGGGTGGCTCTTACATTCACGCTTTGAAACACTAATTTCATTCGCAGGATAGTATGCTAAAGATGCGGTTTCGGTGCTACTCTCTACGCCAGAAAGCTGAGACTGCTCCCCGTACGAACACAGCCACGTGACTGTTCCATTCAACTTTATAACAGGTCACATCTCGGCGCTACTATATAAGGTGGAAAGTTCAGCTAGTGCCAGGTGCGCCATCATGTCTGCGGTGCGTCCCAAATGTGACACTCTGCAGATGTTTGTCTGGATTGAACTACGGTCAGCTTGTTTGACTTTATATTATAGGTGCACCGCGTTTCCATAACATCAGCAGCGGCCACACATACACAAAAAACTCTGAAAACACGTGTAGAAAACGTAGTGTTCTTACAAGAGTGCCTGTCCACTCTTGTCCTGCATAATAAAACAGGGACTTACCAGCAAGACTCTATAGTGCACAGTATCATCTTCCACAGCAACGTCAATTAATTGGGAGGGCCTTTTTTCTAAAACAAGGTGCACATTGGGCAGCGAAGAAATAGAAATAATGATAAATTAGGAAATTTCACCACTTCATTTCATTTTGACCAGGAACTGTCCGTTTTATTTCGGCATAACAACAGAGCAGGACATCATCTCGCCGGAGACGCCTCGCTCGAGCTGTACAAGTGGATGCACGACCAACACAACAACGAGAGCAGACAGAAGGGCCGCTCTTCGCGCGCGCTCAGCATTGATTTAAGTTCTTTTTAACACGCTCTCTTGAGGACAATGTTGAATGCGCTGCGCACTTTTCTTTAGCGTCACTCCTGAACACCTTGAACAACACGTATGTAACTAAACTTTAGTCATTCATACCCTTCCTCGTTACAAACTTCGTCTTTCAAGTTCATTGACTCAAAAACTCCAAGACACGTCACAAATTGAAGGCAGAAGAAATTTTTCTTTGTCCATGGGTGTTCACGAAAAATGCAAAAATTATTTCAGTGAGAAAAATGGTGATCCCTGTGCAAAAAGATTGTATGAGATACAACAGAAAAGGGGGCCTGTCAATAACTAATATTTTTCACAGGAAACTATTGTGTGCTGTGTAGAACTAGTGCATTTCGATACTTTGAAGGTAAAATTACATCTGTAGTGACTCCAGAAAGAACAGAACCGCAAGAGGTCTAGACTAGACTGCACAAGACACGTCCGCGGCACCTCAGGTGCAAGCTTTCTTTTCCTTTTTCGAAATGCTTGGCAATTTAGAACCGACCACTACTGAACTGCGTAAATCAGTAGTAGCTCAACGCAGCCAACCAGGCAATCATTAGTACTATCTACTGAAAGAAGGAAGCAGCAGAAAAAAACGTGCAGCATAAATTTTTCTCGAGGTAAACCATGGCATGTTCAGTCGGTTCGCAAGTTAGTCGGTTCGCAATCGCATCAACCCGTTTAACATCTGTGCAAAAATTTTATCCCATAATTAGATGTGCCTCACCTAATGACCTTGATTTCGACCTCCATTGGCAGCAGAAAATGTCTCCGCCAAGATGGCCACTAAGAAAATGAAACACACTTCAAGAAGAAGGCGGAAAACGTCCCTGGAAGGTGCAGGTTTTAAAAGAGACCTTTGTACGTTCTTCTTTCATTACGACCACCTGTAGCCTTTCAGCAAAAAGTGAGAGCGTTGAGTAACCTCGGAACCAGAGCCTGACATGATAGTTTCCAACACCAATCTGTACCTAATACGACGACTGAACGTCCTTCTGAAAGCAGTTTGCGTGAAATTACCGCGCACCTATACCGGCAATTTAAGAGCGTGTTTATTACAACAATCTCATTTTCAATGCTAGTTTTTTCTCGTAATGACAAGGCAAAAAGCACCAATACCTTGGCTCTTTTTTAAGAACTGAAATTACAAAATAATCCCTATGATCGTCGTAGCGCATAGCCCCTGGTGCTCCTAACGGGTGTGCACAACTCCTCTCAGTAATTGTCTGTTGCTTTTCTGGCGTAGAGCCAGGTGCGTAATGAAAAAAAAAGTGTTATTAAAAAGAGACTATGACAGCAAGCTCTTCAGCAATTAGGACATGGAACTGATGATTAACGTTATGAATATGTTCAGGAAGCTTTTTCTGACTTGTCCAGGAAAAGGTGATACTCAGACGTGCGACCAAATAGATATATGCAACCTCCGACAATGTAGTATTCCGTTATTCCATTGCTGAGCTGTTTCGTTGTTCGCAGTAAAGCCGTGCCTTCGATTTAGAGACTTGGCTGCATCGCCATAAAAGACTATAACGTGTACGCTTACGTCACCATAATGCTTGCTACTAATACAACCGAACTATTCTGAACTCGCGCCCAATATCGGAAGCCATGTTTCTCGTTGAATGACCAACGCTTGCGTTGTTCGTTCAGCTTACACAGGCAGCCATAAGAGCTGTAACAAGTGCAACTCGCACTATCAAAGACGTACAGCCGCCCAAATCTTTAACTGAAATGCGTGTCAGCCGCATTTTCTGGGCTGCTGTGCCTTAGGGCGGATAAAACTTGCCGGAAGGTCAATATTTCAACATTTAGCAGGTTCACTCCTCTGTAGCGCTCAGAATCACGGAAAATGCGGCCTTCACGCACACCAGTTATAGATTTGGGCAGCTGTACGCACAAGTTTGGTGGATACGTCACGGACGGTAGTATTTCTTAATTTTACTGCCTTCGTCCGCAGCCTGCGCTTCGCCATCGGATACCGCCAAACAACGCTTCAAAACTTTGCTTTTAGATTTGTTCTTACTCCTTCAAAGCAAGCGTTTCTATGCGGGAAGTTTATCGTTACTATAATGACGTCATAATAAGACCATCACCCGCGCTATGCTCTTAGGAGAAGCGTGAAATCCGTCGCAGTTTTAATCTTCGACTACACCATTGTTTAAAATGCTAGCGCCAGAATATTTCCCATGACTAACTAGGTGTCTTTAACTTTCGACCCCTTTAAGCTCATCGATACCCAAGACCGCTGCGGTTTCCCTTTACCTCGCGATAGAGACTGCACCTCTTCAAGCTGGAAAGGCAGTCTACTAAACCAATAAAATAGACAACGACCTCGAGTTTTTGGCGTGAACTTCGTGTAAAGATTTCTGTCGTATATCTTAAGCTACTACAGTCAAGCTTAAAGAATAATCGCAAACACAGTTTTTGGCGTCGACCGCGAAAAGTCTTGGCATTGTTGCATCGCAGTTGCTCGGGGGAAGTATGTGAACGTTCGACAATCGTTCTCTCATAAGTAAAGTAAAAAGCATGCGGCGGAGGCATCTTGTCTTGACAGTGATTTGAGATGAATTTTTAGCTTGGCTGAAAGGCCGGTTGCGTGAAGAATACCTAAGGCCGAAATGAGTTCTTGCAATGATGGCCAGGAAAAACTGCTCACTGGCTGTTATTTGGCGCATGCTGCATGCCGTTCGTTCATAGCTTGCAGTAAACGAGAAGAAGCCGCGATATTTCGCATGTTGTTCATTTAACTACACTTCGCACCCAGGATGTTTGGTACTAATTTCACAAAAACTGCTCGCGGCAATCAATGGCGCGCTATTTCCTTCACTGAAACACAGAGTGGGCGATGCGACGTGATGCCTCCCGAAGCTGCATTCCGACACCAGCTGCATTGGAAGAAAACTATCATCGCAGAAACATAAGAGACTGCTGCTCAGCATCTGCTTGAATTAAATCAACTCTTGAGGAAGGCCACAGCGAAAAAAAGATGCTATGTGTCTCAAGTAGCGGTTCAAGCACGAATCTTATTTGCTCACTGACTATTTCTACCCAAGCTTTAAGAAATAAGAACAGGAGTTGCATTTCTGGAAACACGACTGAGCACCATGCTCCCCGGCTTACGCCATCAGAATATAAGAGACCAAAGCTATTTTACTTGAGGCGTGCTCCGTCAAGCAATACCAACTCTAAACAGGCATAAACAAAAAGCTTTTCTAGTCAAGTTTTCAACCAAAGGTCAAGAATTGGGGATAATTAATCTTGTACTCTTAAAGATGCACTGCGATGCCATCGGAGAAGGGTAATGACCTTACACTGGTTCGGAATTACGGATCCAAGGATTATTGGCTCTGCAATCTACACAAAGTGCATCGGATAATTCTGTCAAAGCTTGTTCATAGGTGCACATCTGTCTGACTCGTCAATGATAGATATCTAAGAGAATTTCTATGGTAGGCTTTCGGGCATGAGAGGGTAAGGCCTGGCCCAAACGTAATCATAGATACCGCATGCAGTGCCCTCTTGAAACCTGTTTCAAGAATGAAAGGGAAAGCCGAATCATTATTGAAGATAAATCATACAAAGTGACAGCACTTTTCAGCTAATTACGCAATCTTCTAGTGCTGTTTTCAACTCTAACTTAAGATCGGTGAAAAAAGTGTGGAGCATAGCCGCCGTACTCAACAACATCTTTAGTACAATGACGGTTTTATGAGCTTTCTTTGACCTCCTTCTACTGTTCATATTCCGTTTGCTTTGGAGAGAGTGGAGACGAAGATGCTATAAGAACTGCCTCGTTGATAAGATCGCAGGTAATCAGTGCCCTTAAACATGCTGCCTCAGAGTTCGTTGTTCGAAGTTTCAATAACTAAAGGACAATAAGCGCCTCCTTTTGCAAGAAATGAGTTCCAGGCAAACAGACATGCCTAAGCTTCCCTGAATCACTTCACTGCCTCAATGCATGACGTGTCATAAAATGTGCCCAGTCTAGTGCATAAGTAATTTTTTTTTATATCTTACAAGGTTATTTTTCATGCACCACAGAGCAGCCACACACGATTAGAAACTTGGTCAGTTTGCCAGCTATGCTTGCACTCAGACATCTTACTGTTACAACATAACAAGGTTCCACGAAGTGTTCCTCAGTATTCAATATGCATGCTGTCTTGAAGCAAACCCGCATTTCTTTCGCACACGTACCTAAGTAAAAAAAAAAAGGCGTAGTATAGCTCGGGCCACGCTGAATGTTGTGGTTAAAACACAGCACACGCGTATAATCCCGACTCCTGCAACAACAGCAGGGTAGCATATCAGTGACCTCAGAGTGCAGTTCCGCAGGTTGGAGCACGGCTGTGAATAGTAATCCTTCGGGCACCAGAAGTAGCATGGGGTACGGGGAAGATGTATATCCGAATCCAGGCAAGAGCTGTGCGTGTACAAGGTGTCGTTGCCACTTTGTCATTTACGCCACGCAATAACACAACAAACCAACAAAAACACACGCTTGAGGACACAGTGGCACTTCGCACACAAGTACCGAGCGATCGCTTGGCACGGCATCTATTCCGGTAGTACTGGAGCACAGCAGGATTCGTGTCGATCAAAAGGTGACTGCACCGGATTGTCCTTCAAAGGTAGAAGAACGCAGGCAGGTGCTGCTTGGTCTTGGCCATTAGCACTGCAACACCATCACCTCCCGCTTCGTCGTTTCACCAGGCGTAGTTCTTGGACGAGGCCTTCTTTCGCGTAAAGTTTGTGTCCGGAGTGACGGGCCTGTGGGACGGACCAGCGTAGCCACCGTTGTCCCTCAAGTTGAGGTCGCCGACAAGCTGCGCGAGTTCCCTGTCCTTCTTGTCCATACCGGAAGGTCCGGGATCGCCGTCGCCTTCAGGACCGCCATTAAGAAAATGGAGGTTGGCGAGGCTGTTGGACCTCGAACGATGCTCCTGTCGAATAGAGTAGGAGAAAGCCCGCTCGTTAAGGTGGCCCTTTCTGCGGTAGATACCCGTGTTAAAAGGAGAGTCACCGTCCACTGCAGCACCCTCTTCGTGGTGGCCATTGCTGCGCCTGTGCTCCTTGCCGGGCTTAGAGGGCGGTGGGTGCTCGCCACCCCTGTGCTTTCCCCCGTGAGGTCGGGGAGCCGTGCTGTAGTTCTGCATGAAGTACTGCTCGTGTGGGAACATGCCTGGCTGGTAGGAGGCAGTTGGGCTCAGTGCTCGCACCGCGGGGACGTAGGACGGCTCCTCGGCGCTGTACAGCATGGGCCGCTCGGGAGGCCTGCGCATTCGCTCAGAGTGGATCATCATGGGTGGCGGTGGATGGTTGCCGCTGTAACCTGATATGACGCTGTAGCCGTTAAGGTGAGGAGGAGGCATTGGCAGCGGCGGCTGCTGAGGAGACGAATTAGAGGACTTGGACTTTGACTTTTTCTTAGACTTGGGCTGCTCCTTGTGGCCGTTCGCCTTACTAGAGCTGGGAGGCGGAAGTGGCGGCAGCGGAGGAGGCGGTGGCCGAGAAGGGATGGTCAGCTGCCGAGGTCGAGACCTGGATTGCGTAGCTGCTGTCGACTGGACACTGCGCAGCGTTCCACTGGTATCCATGTACACGAGCTCCCTTGGTGCCGGTCCGGTCCAGACCTTGTAGTTTCCTTCGTCGTCTTCAGTATCGTCGTCAAGAAGAATGGAGCCACCGTTTGCATGTGACACTCCGTTGCTGGTGGAGGGCTCCGACTGCTGGTGGCGCCACGCCTCAACTTTTTGTACCGTGTCCAGACCGACCACTGACTGAGCTCGCCGCGGGGGCCCATCCAGTGCGTATGGGTTTTCTTCCAATTGCTTGGCGTACGTGCAGTCGGCGTACGCGTGGAAGCAACAACGTACGAGAGCGTTAGCCGCCGCCTCCTTCTTACATATGAATGCGTGACATTCCAATACCTTGATTCCCGTCGTCCTCCTCAGGATGCAAGCAAATAGCGGCGGCTGTTGCGGCCCCGCATGCCTCGCGAAGGGGCTGTCCAGTGGCAGAAACTTCTCCACGCGTTCTGTGCCGCTTGATCCCGGCACCACGACGTAGCGCACGGCGGCGCAATAGTGCAGTGTCTCGATAGGAAAAAACCGCACATGCTGCCGCAGGGACTCATCCACGTTCTCTAAAAGGAGACCGTTGCTCCACACGCTGAGCCAGGAGTCAATGCCTCGAGCAGACAGCGGGCCCTGCTCAGGATAGAGCTCGCGCAGAGGCTCCTGGATGCCCTGAAGACCGTCCTTGGTGATGTGCGGGACGGCTGAGCCCAGATAGAGCACTCGGCAGCGGCAGATCGGTGTCGTTGAGCTGTTGGACATCGTTCCGGAAACGCCTTCGGCGTGTGGTCAACGCTGAAATGCCTTGCGGCACAAGCGTCACGACGGCGGACACGCACTCACAAGTACGCCTCGATAATCCATGGAGGACACTGATCGACGACGTGCTCTTACTCCAGTCTTCCGCGGCGGAACTCGCCGTTGTGTGCGGTAATCCTGCGAGAAGATCCGACGTATGGAAGAGATCACACCATGCACTCGCGGATACTGTAGACCGGCGACGACCGACGACGACCCTTCTGGGCTTCCTCGTCGAGCGACAGCGTTGCTCGCTGAGGCGCCTTCGTGACCGCTGCGTGGTACCGCTCGCGGCGGGGGAGCGCGCAGCGGGGCAAGCGAGGAATCCCCCCTCTTCCCCTGTCGAGAGTTGCTCGACCTGCGTAACGCGGTCCGCCATTGGCCAGGACGAGACCTCGGTGCTGGCTGGGGCCAATGGAAAGGAGCGTTACGACGGCGTCGACCTGGCTTCCTGTACACCGCCGACGTCCATCTTGTAGCTGCTCAGGAATGCCGCCACAAAGAAATCAGAAACCGGTTCGCCTGTGGGTTGCGAGAGCGAGTGATCGTTCTCTCCTTCCCACCCCGAGCACTTTGGTTCGAGAAGGAGGAGGTGATTGCGGAACGCAGCGCCTGTTGGGGGCAGGTATGAGCTCTCCCTCCCGCGAGGTTCGTCTCTCACACCTGGGGCAGAGTTTCGCCCGCTCTAGCAGATGCTGCACCGGCAGAAGCCAACAATCTGTGGCAGCTCCTCTTGCCGCGTTCCCCGTACGCTCAGTCAGCGCCGTGAATGGCCCTGCCTCTTATTCTTCGTCGTGTATGGCTGTGTGCATTACTTCTTCAAGGAAAACCAGCGAGAGGCGGATGCTTCTGTGCGCTGTTCGCCGCTGCTCCCGTGACATTAGTCTACGAATACTTCCATGCGAGATAAATTTATTGATCAGAATGGCATGTCGCTGGTTATATCACAATGTTCTCTCCAGCCTCCCAACCTCAATTCGTCATAAATACTGTTGGACTTCGCATACTCCGCATTCTATTTTGTACACTTGTGTCTTTTTCTGCCGTTTTCTTTATGTTGTGCAAATCGCTTCGCCTGATAATGCTGTTTACGCCTTAAACTCCGCTACTTCCCTTTCCTACTGAAGCTTGCCTACTGATGTTTTGGTGCAGATGACCTTGCTCAATGTAAAATCACCTTTTTATTTTTCAGTAACGTTCACTGCATCTCGAAATAAGTGCAGCGACTTTAACAGCACTGTGTCCTTCACCAAGGCCTACATCCTTAGTAATTTCATCACTGCTTTCACAAAAAAAAAAAAAAAAAAAAAAAAATAGGAGAGAAAGACGGGTGAGTGCTGATAGGACTGTTGAGGTAGTGAGGGGACAGCTAACAGTCTAAACCAATGCGACCAAGCCATTTACAATACTTTTAACTGTGTAAACGTCCCAGTTATTGGCAGTACTCCTACTACAAGCATACGAGAAGTATCACCAGTGGTACACTGCTTTGTTCCGTTTTCAACGCGTCCTGGTGTCGGTAGGCGCAGAAATGAGAAACGAGCTACAGTCGCATTTAAACCAAGAGAAATTATAATAAATGGGACAGAGTGCGAAGAAAAGCAATCAAGAGATTTAATAGAAATTGCAGTACAAAAAAGAGGGGTGGCTGGAATTAAGCATAATAATTTATTTTAAAGCAAGCGTGCGTTAAAGAAACACATATTTGTAAGCACTACCACTAAGAAGATACAATTTTTAACGCCCGCCTCACAAACATCTAAAAACTACTTCCTAGCAACTGCCGACAAGAATCAACAAACAACAACAGATCTGTTCCCGAAGAACAATACTATGACTATTATTTTCTAGCTGAAGGAGTGGGACTCCGCTTGCTTAAAGCTAAAAAAAAATTATGAAAATAGTGATAACCATTACGTTGCAAGTGCTTTCGTTACAGTACACTCCCATGAACGGTGCTGTTTACTGTTTGATTAAATCAATTTTGAAGACGCTATAGTCTGTCTTCTGAACTCCCATCGCATCATTCAAAAGAGCAAAACAAGCGCCGTGTTTGGCGACAGACGTTACAACAGCCAAAGCCATCCCATCTGCGCTTTTTTTCTCAGAAATTTCCTGCGCAATTCCCCATCTGTTTTCGCTCCTGGTACAGGCATCGCGCCCACATCAGAAGCGCGAGCCGCCTAGCATCCGCGTCACGTCCGACCTTGAAAGTGAAGACGCTGCAGCGCGCACGGTTTCCCTGTGCGGCGGCTGCTGCCTCCAGACCACTCCAGACTTATTTTCTGCCCACGGGGAAAGTGTGCAGTATGGCGTCGAGTGGCTGCGCTATCCAGCGTTACACGTGCAGCTCCATATGGCGCAAGTATAATGCGGCTCATTTTGATATATGTATGCGAGAGACTGGATTGCCGATTCTCCAGGCAAAGCATTTAATAGTATAGTATAGTATAGTATAGTATAGTATAGTATAGTATAGTATAGTATAGTATAGTATAGTATAGTATAGTATAGTATAGTATAGTATAGTATAGTATAGTATAGTTTTTCTTCTTTTTTTTTTTTTTTACGTAGTGGTGGGCCTGTACAAGCCGAAGTAAAGCAATAATAGAGCACACAACAAGGGTTGTTTTATGATATTGTAATTGGACTTGAGATGCGGATTAAATGCTATGGTTATGAAATTCACTCGCAATCTTCTAAACGAATGCAGGTTGCATTAGAACCAAAAAATGTACAAAAAGTTTGTCTACTATTTCTGCATTTGTTTTTATTTTTACACTTGTAAACTTGTTCTGTTTTATCCAGATTCCTGAAGTTTTGCATGAGTGGTTTTGCACAAAATACACAATAATGGCAAAGATTACTCACTTAATAAATATATTTTCCTCCTCGTGCAGTAAGATTGTCAACTACGAATGCCTGTTTTATTTTGTCACTAAAATATAAATCTGCTTAAGCCATTTATTTCAGTCTGTTCATCTCAAATGCATCGACTCACACCTGTGTGAAATTAAATTTCGTTCGCACACACATTCGATGAAAGCAGAAACCTTAAAAACGGCTCCTTTGAGAAAATGCAGTTAGGTCCTTTGGAGTCTCCACGCCACCACGGAAAGAACGAAGGAAGTATTCTTGAAGTCACTGGCAAGTTGGCCGAATATAATTTCGAAGAGGTAAAATATCCTATTTTAGCCGCAGCAAAATCTCAAACATTGATTTGTTTGCAAGACAAGAAAACTGTAAAATAGGCCTGTGAATAAAACCACCTTCTGCTCAGCATCGTCATATAATAATAATAATGGTCGAAAAAGCATCTTTGAAATACGACAGCTTGAGTGTAAAATATTTTTTCACCGCTAAAAACCTGCTCTACGGAAGATCCCAAAATATACAAATGGACATTTTTGCAAAACAAAGTCTCACCCCACTCATGATGTTAGGCTGCTCGTTGGCATAGGCGAAGCATATGCATCTATGGTACCAGGTAGAGTGTATAGGCATTATGATAAGTCCTTGCTTAACTGTGAAGTTGACCGCGCTAACGATGGTAAGGTAGGCATTAGCAAGCTAAAACTTTAATGATTGAGCGCACGATACGACTCTCAGACAGGCGAAGAGTTGACAGATGATGCGTATTAATTATACCCTAGTGTATGAGTGTCAAACAGCTTAACGCCTTGCTGGCGCACAAGAAACCATGAATCCTTCTTATAAGGCTGTTCACGGAAAGTGTATGATATATGTTGTAAACATCTCTGAGCCAAGAGTTCATCCCTGATACGGACCCCTAGCCGCTTCTGGGATGGCTGAGTGCTGATCGGCCGACTCCACCACTGCCAGACGCTCGAATAAAACGTTGGGTTCGGTACTTTGGAGGACTACGTCACAATCGTCAGTACTCGCAGGTTAACATCAGCTACATCTCGACTGCCACAACGAAAGGCCGAGCTACAACTACAAAAGGCATCATTGCAGCCAGCATAAATGCTGGAGAGTCTGCGACGTTCCATACACCAAAAGAAGCCAATAGAGCGACTGAATGCAGTTTTAAGCAAATAAAAATGTTGTAAACGGGGCTAGCTCATCACAGGGACAGTTTGTCAACCGTTCATAGAGCATGGCTGTTACAAACCGGCCGCCTGTTGTTATGTGTTTCTCCTCCCGGGCTTGTTGCTATGTTTACCGGTGAATGTCCCGGACTTTCTCTTCATCTCCCTTCATTCTTCTACAGCGGAGAATAAACGTGATAGGTAGCAGGTACTCTCCCAGGTCGCATGCAGTGTTCAGAGTTACTTAGCAATCGGCACACACTTCAGTATAAATGCACAGTGGCTGCAGCTTGCCTTATGTGTTCATAGCTCATACACAGCTAGTGTACAGTTGAGAGATTGTACCGCATAGTTGTAGTTTATGGGACCCCCTTTTGTAGACTACTTTTTGCGACCACCTTGAAAATTCTTGAAAAAAAAAAAATTCTGATTCTAATTCCGTTGTCGGACTGAGTAGCGCAAAGCCTGCCAGGTTATACTAGGGCTTCAATCTAAACTCCATCTTGAGACTCTAACTAGGGGCCTCAATAATTTAGTTACAGAAGCTTCAATGCTTATACTCCTTACGCTCCTGTTCGAAGGTCGCCGTTTACAGATGGCTGGCACGCATGCTGTGTGGGTTACAGCCTTTTGTGCTCTTCAGGAGTTTGCCAATGACCCTCTTGGGCCACTGAACGACCTTTTGCTGACCCGTATATTTACTGAGGACACAGATTGTCTGTTTAGATGCAGGGTGATGTCCCGGAATTTCAAGAATTCTAAATACGTCTCGAGGCACCAAGGTGCCAGGATGAAGGGTGTCGGTGCCCTTACTACTCACTTATCCAGATTAAAGGGCACGGGTGTTTTTTCGTTCCATCAGAGTTGTCGATGGGTGCTAGCTGCTTTACTCTGGCGTTTCAGTCCAAGCGGTGGCATGCAGCTACTGCGCTTACCCCTTTCTTATCTCCTCCTTCTCTTCGCCAAAATTTCAAAGAAAGCAGCCTTCTTACTTAAACCAAGAGAGAAAGGCATAGCGGGAGTAGCAAACGGATGCGGTTGACTTCTGTTTCTTCATTCCCATCTTCATCTCTCTCCATATGTACCATATTTACCATGTTTACCATGTTTACCATATCTGACCGTTAAAGCTACCTAGATTAGCATATTTAAGCGCTAATTAGTTAATGCGCCCATATATGCGCCATGATGAACACTGCACACTGTACAAGAGAAATCCATCCTACATTCTCGATTCAAAACGGTCAAAACATAATCGGCTCTGCTGCTGTTGAGTAACTGCCCCACCTGCCGTCAGCGAGGCCTACTAAACAGGTCCTCCAAGACTTCAATATACGGAGAGTTATAAGATCTCGGAGGCCACGCACTTGCGATGTAAGCAGTTTGCGGCATGCTGACAGATGGCCTACCAAGTCTACAGACACGATATCTTGGATTCTGGAGCCAGGAATTTTGGAAAGCCTCTTGAGTTGTCGAGATGGATTCCCAGTAAGCTCTTGGACGTAATTCCTACGTGTGATACGCTTTCCCAATGACCATCTTTCAATGTGTAGTCAGTGTTCACCAAAACATACTTTCAGAAGGCACCACACATGTGCGAATACCTTCCTTTACTGCACAACCAACCGGACAGAGGGTGCTAAAAAACAGTTACAAAAAATGCGCAAAATATTTCACTGCAGCTTCCGCGAGGATTGCAATTCAGTGCTAATCCAGTGACTACATTTCTTTACTTATTTATACTGCCCTTAGGGTATTCGATAATTTCAATGGAAAGTGGCATGGTGTGAAAAATCCAAAATTAATAGACACATGAGAGCAACAAATTAATGTGAATGCAAAAGAAGAAAAACATAAAATTCGATAATTTCACCCTCAGTTTGCGTGTGTGTGTGTGTGTGTGTGTGTGTGTGTGTGTGTGTGTGTGTGTGTGTGTGTGTGTGTGTGCGTGCGTGCGTGCGTGCGTGCGTGCGTGCGTGCGTGCGTGCGTGCGTGCGTGTGTGTGTGTGTGTGTGTGTGTGTGTGTGTGTGTGTGTGTGTGTGTGTGTGTGTGTGTGTGTGTGTGTGTGTGTGTGTGTGTGTGTGTGTGTGAGAGAGAGAGAGATATCGCGCCTAAACTTCTAAGCTTAATCACTCAGGCCACATTAATGTTTCGAAATTCCAGCATCAAGCGTTGTTACATTAACTCTTGGTACCGCCATCAAATTTTCCACCCAGTCTTCCTATATTTACGCAATAATAAGACACGCCCGTACGCCGTGAAGTCCACACGATAAGACAGCGTAAATTTCATGCCGGCGTACGATACCGTATCAGAGCAGGATGGAAGTGATATAAGTGTTTACCGCTGAACGGCAATGGAAATAAGGAGAAAAGCAATTTGGTTTGGCTGCCACTGTGTCAAACATTAGCGTTCCTTCTTTAGTAATTTCTTTTTTTTTTTTTTTCGGGGTAAGTTTTGGTACAACACCGTCTTAAACGTGCGCTTATTACGCGCTCTTATTTTATCAAGTTCACGCTAAATTGTACAGCGTAATAACATGTGTTTTAGGGCAGTGGCTAAGCGCGTACTTTAGCCTCCCGCTCTCTCCTGAAACAGCACGCCGAACAGATTCTGGGGAGCAGGAGGGAAGGGAGCTGATGCTTAATCCTAACGAGCCGTTTTATTATTAATACTAATATTGTTATAAATATTACAATTATGCATTGATTGTGGGCATGGTGAAGCGAGGCGCTGAGTATACTTGATGATGTTTACTGCGTTTCTTCAATAAAAATGCCCAAAGATCTACTTTATTCAATTTGAGTGTTATTTGTTTTGTTTGGTTTCACTGATGAGTGAGTATAAGTTGCTTGCGTTGCGTGGTTTTTCTTGTCAGTACCATGTGACATCTCACCGATTAAAATGAGGACCAAGTTTCTTTTATCGCGCTTGCGTTTACATGAAACCTGCTTTGTCGTGCCAACTTGCTGGGCGGAGTCCTACAAGCTGCTTGCGTCTTAGATGCACATGATAAACATTTGATTCAAGTTATTTGTCAATAAAAATGTTCATATACGGCTACCATCATTAACCAATTATTTGCTAGTTTGCTGATTCATGCCTTTTATAGAGAGTCAAATTATATATGACAGTTTCTGTTTGATGGAATCATATTTAATTTTTAGGCTATTCAGCTGGTGTTGCAATGTGGGTTGTTCCTTCAATTATGCGCTATTTGCGAGCACGCGACTAATAATTTATTAAGAATGGCACTAAAAAAACACTTCTCTGACAATGAAAGACGATCTTTCCCCCATCAGCTTCCATGAATTTCCATGGTGTTTCTACAATATATGTTGTCATCAAGTATATAAGAATTCTGCGATCGATGGTAAACTACTCATAAAACTTGCGTGCTGCTACCTTTGGTATACTGCCCACTACTCTAACTATACGTAGATTAATACCACGAAAGCTAGCGCTGTCTTTTGTTTTCGCGATAATCAATACATTGCCTAGCCAAGTATAGCTATTAAAGAGCAAAAAAGGCTTGTTAGAAAGGCCTAACCATATTGAACTACACTGTACAGTTTGAACACAAATTATTTTTATTAATATTATTACTGCAAATACTGGATATGATCGAGTCCTTCGGAGATCGGATTTTCTAGGTAAATACTTCCTTTCATGCAGAAGCTGTACGTACATGTAGATAAAACCTGAAACTATTTGTTACGCCATGTTACTTCGCGTTTGATCGAGCTAATTAACTGTTATCTACTTTTTTTCTCGAGCTATGCGATATATGCCTGAGTCGGTCAACTGCGTGCAATATTATAATTTGCTGTTATTGTTTCGATGTTTGGCGTTGGTTTTCTGTAAAAGGAGGATTCCCGAGATCGATCAATAAAGGTAAATGCTTGTCTTCATACTCCTCTTAAAAGCGCTAAATATGCCAGTAGTTCCTGCTCACCACTGCAGCATTGGCAAAGAAGGCTTCGCACAGCGTGCCTTTTATAGAAAGAAATTTATTCCCAAACCTTTAACAGAAAGGCCGAATGAAGTGGTCGACTCCGACTTTCATCATTGATTCCAGAAATGCGAAAATAAAAGAGAGATACAAACATTTTCAGGTCACATGGTGACTGACCACAGTGAGAAACTTAGCAAAGAGAATTGTTTTTATCGAGGAAAATGAAGTGAAGAATGCCAGATTTTGTCTCTATATAGTAAGGGAGAGCGGCGTGTTGCTATCTCTCTATTTGATTTGACCCGAGATGAGATTATGTTTATAACAGGTCCGATTAGCAACAAACCAAACACAAATTTATGGGACGTACGAGCATTTCCAGTGAAGCCGCTTCTGCTCCTATTGTTTTTAACGCTATCCATATTTGAAGCTAGTTTCCAGTTCATATTTGCGCTGCGACTTCGTGATTTTTCACTTAGGTTCGTTATTCACTACTTCCACTATAAGCACCTCCAAGTTAGCATGAACTACTATAGTGTAGTCTGTACTAAGCGCTGCGTTTCAAACAACTATAGCGGTGTTTCGGGCGTTGTCGTTGATGGTAACCTTGTGCCCGTGCAATTTTACTTTGATACAAGCACACATATGAAAGTACAAAAAATTTATCATCCTCCATTTTAGCACGTTCTTTCAAACCTTTTCAATACATTTTGATGTTTGAAGCAGCTGCGCGGATTTTCGTTCTGGAAGACGCAAACGATGAACCTGTACACAAATGCATAAATACTAAAAAGGATCAACAGATGACAATACAAGCAATGCAGCAATATGACTGTGGAGAAACGTGGAAAACCAATATTAGCGGTATGATTATACCGAGAGGGCTTAGTGCGAAAGAAACAAGGAATGAAAGGATACACAGGAAAAGCGATAACTATAGCAATTGAGAGAATTGGAAGCGAGATGTGCTAGAAGAATTCAACCCGCGTGCCCAGCTATCTACTGATTTGAGGAGGCGGATGTGGAAGTCAAAGCAAACTGAACTAAAATGGTTTGAGGGCTAAGTAAAGAGGTCTGAATTAAAAAAAAAAAAAAAAGGTGAGAGCGACTACACCATGCTGATGTTTCGAATGTGAAGTATGACGTTGTAAAGATTTTCCCTGAACGCGGAATGTAGTCACCACATATGTGGCTTGTCATGTTAAATGAAAAAAATACTTTGATATTATTACATGTTCCGAGTAATTTGTAGAAGGTGAAACATGACATTCATGGACTTGGAATCGGCAAAATAAAGTAAATGCACCAAGACAGAGTCAGAAATAACTGCAATGTTTTCTTCCTGTATAGTTGTAAGGGACCAGAAAACCTTCAGCAGATCTAAAACAAAAGAGCCACACATTCATTACTCCCATTCCAGTCTAGCTGGAGATCAAATTTTGCCAAAAATATTTCACATAAAATAAATACCACACAAGGACAGATACAAATGTTTAACTCTGGACATACCATTTCTGCTTAAAGCAAATAAAAGTAGAGTTCAGGTAAAATGAAAGTAATTCTAAGACAGCCTGCACTTTAAGATCATCGTGTGGCACTGATATTTAGTACCTGTTCAACTGAGTTCCTTACCTTAGTTCAGTTTACTTTGGCTTCCAGTCTCCTCCTCAAAGGGTGCCTGCAGTGTCAGTTCTTTCAGTTGCAAGTTAGTCCTCATCCTGCGTCTCCATGACGTTTTGGTTTCTCTCGCGTTAAGCTCTCTTCCAACTCATGGCTTATCATGTGTCTCAAGCAACCACTTTGTTCAAATTAATGACGTACCAACAGTACAGGCGCTTAAAGCGCCAATAGAGCGGGGATGTGTTTATTTTTTCTCTTTTGCTGTTCAATGATCGAGTTTAATTTCGATTATTTTATTTATTTATTGCCAACATCACCGCTCCGTTTTCGCTAACCTGCAACAACATCCCAACGCACAGGCAATTTTGCGTTTCGCCTCCGCATAGATAAATTCACTTGGCGCGCTTGGGATTGCACCCTAGGACCCTGTAAGGATGCCATGTTCATAGGTGACGAGACCGGTATATGCAAAGCTAATGACACTCCCTCAGCGATTGCTTATAATTGTGGCACTTTATTGTGCTGCCCCATTCATGAAGCAAGCGGCTTGAACCTGTGCTCGAATGACGTGATTACAGTTCAGAGCCGCTCAGTTATACATGTGAGGACAGAAAAAAAGCCAGAGTCGCGAGCCGCACTTGGGCCCTCGAAGAGCCGTAGTTCAGTAACCAGTGCCACAGTTCATCAGCCGGCGAGGCGAACGATGCTCATGTGTTGGTTTTGAGCTGCTGCCGAAAGGGGAGGGAGGGAGGTGCGGCACGGAAATAAAGCGTGTTCCCATACCTGACGAGACGAAACACGCCGGAGATCTTTCAAAACTGAACGTGAGATCAAAAGAATCCCACAAGTGAAATCGTACTTTGCTACCCCGTCCGCGCAACCGTCAGGAAAGAATTCGACCGCACAGGGCGCGTGCTCTGCTTCCGACTGTTTGCCAACAAACGCACGTGCTGGAGCTGTTGGTATTTTGAACCGAGAAGCGCCACGCACGTGTTTTGGCTAGCTTTCAATAGGCCTCACCCGTTGAGAACCCGTGACGCCCACAATGAACCTGATCCTCATGAAGCATAGCGTCATGTGCCAGCATATTTGTGGAAGGACGGTAAGGCAGCTTCTAAAAATTGTCGCCGTGCATTTACCCCGTTTCATGACATCGACCGTATATTGGAATCTTTGAGTACAACACGACATAATTTCAGTTCATGACAAAACGGACATCAAGGATTTCAAATGTTATCGTGAAAACCTCGATGTCGCGCGCATGGAGCAGGCGGATCAGTACTACAAAAGTCGTCGTCACGTCGTTTTCAACATGGGCGACTTGGTACTGAAAAGAACGCACCCGCTTAGTAACGCAGCGCGTGGTTTCTCCGCGTCGCTGTCGCGCAAGTTGGTTGGACCATTTGAAGTTACGGCACGGACTACGCCGCTCACCTACCAGCTACGGTTGTTGACGAGCGGTGAAACCGCCGGTCCGGTGCACGTCGCAGACTTGAAGGCTTACCACCTTCGCAAGGACGATAACTACGAAGCGGTGGAAGCTCAAGGCGATGCAGTGATCTCCCCCAAAGTATAGGCATACAGGTAGCAACCCGGTTCGCAACCGATGCTATAACCTTAGACCAAGGTAGTGCACTACTTCGTCTAACGTCTTTGCTTCTTTCACAATGCATTCTGATAAGATTTTGCAGCAGTCAGAGGTACATCGTCGCTGGGGCGGGAAACCGCACCCGGCGCATGGTTAAAGAAGGGGCCACTTAAACGGGGGGCACCCTCCTAGTCTGTCGTGGATTGTGGCCCATCATCATGACCAGCGCAGCCATGCTGGCCATCTTCGAAGAGGCTGGATTCGGAACCCGCTACTCAGGCCTAGAGTACGGTCCTCAGAGAGCCAGGTGTGCCTGGGGCGGAAACGCCTGCTGCAAAAGGGTCCCGGTGCATCCAGCACAGCGCCACGTGGAAAGGGGTCGACGGCGATGTGGAGGAGCAGCTCCGGGCCGCTGCCGGGCGTATCAGCGACCGCGCCCAGCCGCGCTGTGACCCCGAGGAAGTGCCCGCTGCCGGAGAGGGACCAGCCGGAATAGTCCCGCCACGCCTGCTGCTTCCCTGCCGCCATAAGGACCAGCTGAGATGATGGCATCCCGCCAGAGCCAGGAGACAAACCTCCATATTGAACGCCGACCCGAGCTCGGACATTGACATGGCCCGGCTGTTGCCGGACCCCGGGTCGGTCGCTGTGTGTGTGTGTGTGTGTGTGTGTGTGTGTGTGTGTGTGTGTGTGTGTGTGTGTGTGTGTGTGTGTGTGTGTGTGTGTGTGTGTGTGTGTGTGTGTGTGTGTGTGTGTGTGTGTGTGTGTGTGTGTGTGTGTGTGTGTGTGTGTGTGTGTGTGTGTGTGTGTGTGTGTGTGTGTGTGTGTGTGTGTGTGTGTGTGTGTGTGTGTGTGTGTGTGTGTGTTGGGGGGGGGGGGGGGGAAGCGGGGAGATGTGGGGCCCTGGTCCACGGACCACGCACCGCGTCTATTTGAAGGGCACGCGCTCCCCGGCATCCCCTTCCCTCAATTGCCGAGGGGAAACCGGTCCCGGATCGGTCCCCGCTCGCACCCCATAAAACGTGGCGCGCCGGCGTCTCGCGCCTCTTCGTTCTCGTCGCGCTTGGATTTTCCTTGCTTCGCGCTGCCTGGCTGCTCTCCCAAAGACGACATCCTGACCCCCCGCATCGGCATGGACGGACCCCTTCTGTGAGATAAAGGTGTTTCTGCCACAGCCCAATGTGTGTGTGTGTGTCTTGCGTCTTCCACGGGTAGAGGAATCGCCCACAGGGTATGATGTAAATAAGCTTTCCCTGAACGCGGCTTGTAGTCCCAACATATGTGACAGGTTACGTTAAAATATAAATACTTTGATGTTATAAAATTTTCCGAGTAATTTGTAGAAGGTAAAAAATAAAATTCATCGACTTGCAACAGGCAATAAAAAAAAAACAGGGTCAGAAATAACTGCAATGTTTTCGTCCTGTATAGTTGTAAAATGATCAGAATACCGTCAGCAAATCTAAAATAATGAGCAAATGAACCACACATCCATTACTCGCATTCCAGCCTAGCTGGAGGTAAAATTTTGCCAAAAATATTTCACCTAAAATAAATACTACACAAGAAGAGAGACAAATGCTTCGTCTCTGGACATAACATTTCGGCTTAAAGCCATCAAATTCGTGAGTGCCCCTACTGACTTGAAATATAGGTTAAGGAAAAGGACTTGTGTAAGCTGGTGCAGACGTTTGTGCTCAGTAGAATGTGTATGCGACGCCTTATTTGAAGTTGGACGCGATGGAAAAAGGCAAGGTGGAGGCTATGATTAGGCAGGCGTATAAAGCGGCCCTTGGGTTGCCTCACAATGCGTCTACCGAAAGGCTGCTGGGATTAGGGGTGCACAACACCCTAGAAGAACTATGGGAGGCGCACTTGGTGATGCAGCTTGGTAGGCTTTAAAAAACAAAAGCAGGAAGGGACATATTGGAAAGGATCGGCATTGCAGTTGACGCTCCAGCTGGTGACACTAAAATACAGATTAGGCGGGAAATGCACAAGGGCTTGTACATAAAACCTTTGCCCAAGAACATGCATCCAATACATCACGAGGACCGCAGGAAGGCAAGAACCAAAGCTTTACATGCTAAGTATGGGAAGTACAACGGGGCAGTCTATGTAGATGTCGCCGAGTATAAGGACAAGAACGCATTTCCAATTGCGGTGGTGGACGGGCGGGGACGATTGATCGCCTCCGGATCAGTCAAAACCCGCTCCCCAGAAACTGCAGAAGAAGCGGCGATAGCACTAGCTATTACTAGTAGTAATGCTGACTTGATCTTCAGCGATTCCAAAACAGCCATCCGAAATTTGGCGAGGGGCAGAATATCTGTCACAGAGGCGTGATTGCTGAATCGGGCCACGGGGCGAGGGACTACGGAGGCGGAAATTGTCTGGGTACCAGCACACTCTGGGAATCCTGGGAACGAGACGGGTCACATGAATGCTCGAGGTTTCGTCAGCCGAGTAGGTGAGCCGGACGTTCCGGGAAGGTCCACGAGAGATGGGCTGGTATCCTTTCATGACATTACTAATCGGACAAGCAATTGGTGAAGGCGCAGGAATGCGTCTGGCGACGATTGCAGACTAGATGTTTCTTCAACCCATACGTGTTGAGCAAAATCTACCCGGACATTCAGCCGGAGTGCAAATGGTGTCAGGAATTGGCAACCTATGGCCACATATTATGGAGCTGTAGCATAGCACCGCCACCAGCGGATATTATGCGTGATCCTTCCCTCGAGCAGTGGGAGGCCGTGTTGGCCAGCTCAGACCCGGTCGTCCAGACCAGGGCCGTGGAGTGGGCCACCCAGGTCGCCGTCAGCCATGGGTTGATAGCCATGTAATACGGAATCATCCACACATGCTCTCTGACGAAAATAAAGTTTTTCCATCCATCCATCTGCTTAAAGCCAATAAAAGTAGAGTTCAGGTAAAATGTAAGTAATGCTAAGACAGTCTCCACTTTAAGACTTCATCCCTTCTGAAAGGACATACTGTCTGTCAGACAAGTGAATGCTCTTAAGAACAGCAACAGGTGATTCGTCATGAGACACTGATATCGAAGATCTGTTCGACTGAGTTCATTACCTTAGTTCAGTTTACTTTGACTTCCAGTCTCCCCCTTAAATTAGTGGGTGCCTGCAGGGACATGCGCGTTTCATTCCTCGAGCACGTCTTTTCGCTGCCAGTTCTTTCATTTGCACGTTAGCCCTCGTCCTGCGTCTGCTTCCACGTCATTGTTTATCTCGCATTAAGCTCTCTTACAAATCATGACATCATGTGGCCCAAATTAGTGACTTACTAACAGTGCAGGCTTTTATAATAATAATTGGTTCACAGAAAGGGAAAGGCGCAGTATCTGTCACGCTTGCTCTGTAGATTGATTGATTGATTGATAGGAAGGGAAAGACGCGGTAACTGTCTCACTTGTTTTCTGTGGACACCTCAGCCGCGCCGTAAGGGAAGGGAGGAAGGTTGGAGTGAAAGTGGCACCTGAACCGCGCCGTAAGGTAAGGGATGAGGGTGGGAGTGATAGTGAAAAGAGAGAAAGGGGAGCCGTAGTGGAGGGCTGCGGAGTAATTTCGACCATCTGGGGATCTTTAATGTCCGCTGAGATGGGGCTGGGGCAGGTAGGTCACCGCCGCTTGCGGCGGGGGCTAGCCTGCCACCGAATGTTTATCTGTTGTAGGCCGTCATTGCACCCGCCACCGCTTTGGTGGTGGACGACGGCTGTTGTTGCGGCGCGCGTCTTTCTCTCCCTCTTCCTTTTCTTCCTTCTCTATTTTCTCTTGTGTCTGTGTGCTGTGCGATGTCAGCGTGTGCTGTGCGATGTCAGCGCACGTTAAAGATCCCCAGGTGGTCGAAATTACTCCGTAGCCCTCCACTACGGCTCCCCCTTCTCTCTTTCCACTTTCACTACCACCTTCCTCCCTTCCCTTACGGCGCGGTTGAGGCGTCCACAGAGAACAAGTGAGACAATTACCGCGCCTTTCCCTTCCTATAAATAAATAAATAATCTCATGTGTCTGCACGAGGCAGCGTAGGTGGCTCAGCTGCAGAGCCAGTAGTAGGCTTGTGTATTTTCTTTTCCTTCTTCCTACAGCCACAACAACGACATCGCACAGCACACGGACGCCACTTCGTTTCGCCTCCATCGCAACGCAGCCGCTGTGGTCGGGTTCGAACCCGGGAACTCCGGCACAGTAGTCGGGCGTCTTACCACTGCACCACCCCGACGGGACTCTTAAAGAGGCAATGGTGGTGTATTTATTTTTTCTCTTTTGCTGTTTATTGATCGGTTTTACTTTCGATTATTTCATTTATTTATTGCCAGCATCACCGCTCGCTTTTCGCTAACCTGCAGTAACATCTCAACGCACAGGCCATTTTGCGTTTCGCCTCCACATAGATAAATTCCCTTGGCGCTGTTGGGATTGCATCCCAGGGCATTTTAAAGATGTCATAGTTCAGAGGTGACGAGACCGGTATATACAAAGCGAATGCCAATCGCTAAGCGACTGCTTATAATTGTGGCACTGCATAGTGCTGCCCCATTCATGAAGCAAGCGGCTTGCGCTTGTGCTCAAATGACGTGATAACAGTTCAGAGCCGCTCAGTTATACTTTGGAGGACACAAAAAGTGCCAAGAGTCGCGAGCCACACTTGGGCCCTCGAAGAGTCGTAGTTCAGTAACCCGTGCCACAGTTCATCAGCCAGCGAGGCGAACGATGCTCATGTGTTGGTTTTGAGCTGCTGCTGAAAGGGGAGGGAGGGAGGTGCGAAACGGAAACGAAGCGTGCTTCTATGCCTGACGAGACGAAACACGCACGAGATATTTCTAAACTGAATGTGAGATCCAAAGAATCCCACAAGTGAAATCGCACTTTGCTACCCCGCCCGCGCAACCGTCAGAAACGAATTCGACCGCACAGGGCGCGTGCTCTGCTTCCGACTGTTTGCCAACAAACGCACGTGCTGGAGCTGTTGGTATTTTGAACCGAGAAGCGCCACGCACGTGTTTTGGCTGCTTGAAATAGGCCTCACCCTTTGAGAACCCGTGACGCCCACAATGGACCTGATCCTCATGAAGACACGTTATTCGCCAGGTTATCACTCCCAACATCATCTGTACAGAAGTAGTGCCAGCATTTTTGCAAGGGAAGCACTTCATGCAGGCTACGACTCAGTGCTTGCTGAAGAAACGTCGGGAAAAAATGCGACGTCGCAACTCCCAACGATATCTGCTGTCACTCTGCGAAATACAGGAAGACAATAGACGCGCTTACAACCTTACAGAATGTCACGTACGCCATATTCCAGTGAACGAGGTCACCAGAGAGATGATAAGATGATTTAATATTTGATAACAGCTATAGAGTAGATGAGCTGAAACGTGGAGGCTAACCAGGAGGGTTCTACTTATGTTGAGGACAACCCAGAGGGCTATGGAACGAAAAATGGTACGGTATTCATATCAATCATGGCCAAAACTGCATCAGCAAACCATCTGCCACTCTTAATGACAGAGGAGGAGGAGGTAAACTTTATTAAAGAAGAGGTCGTAGGCGCGGGGTGGGTTGACGTTCCCGTCCCCGCGGTGGGCTCACATTAAGAGATAGGAAGCGTGCAGAATGAGTCAGAGAAATAACTCAAGTTACTGACATTCTAGTAGAAATTAAGAAGAAGAAATGAGCATGGGCAGGACATGTAGTGCGAAAAGAGGATAACCGATGGTCGCTTAGGGTAACAAACTGAATTCCAAGGGAAGAAATTTAGCGTAGCAGGGGGCGGCAGAAAGTTAGGTGGGCGAATGAGGTTAAGAAGTTCGCAGGGGTCAAATGGATGCAGCTAGCACAGAACCGGGTTAATTGGAGGAATATGGCAGAGGCCGTCGCCCTGCAGTAGGTATAGTCAAGCTGATGATGATGATGATAATGATGATGATAGAGTAGATGATTTATTAGCACCGACAGATTACTAATCTTTCAGAAGAAGCCAACTCTTTTTAAGATAGAGGAGGAGGGAGGGGAGGGGATACCTTCCTCATTTTAAATATTGGTTTACCCTTGAAACAATACAGGTCTACCTTATGAGTCTCATCCGACACTGCTCCTTGGTGCTTTATTAAGTCATACCCTTCTCAATCGATCAGAATTTCTCTACACGGCGGCAAATCGACATTTTCTGCCGAGTAGGGCATTTAACATCGTCGCTTCAAAGCACTGGATACGTTCACTATAAGAGAGCTACACACCAGCGTTCTTTAATGGCGTACATGTGGCGTGTCCAACTCGGAAGACAAAGACAGAGGTTCGGTGCCAACACTATAAGCCAGCCAATGTTTTGTTTAAGCGAAATTGTTTAGTTCTTTGTCCAGCCCCTCTCATCGAGTAAGAATTTTCTCAAAGCAGAGCCGAATTCACATTTTTCGCCGAACGACTCAAGACATTTAACCCTATCGCGTTAACAGAAATAATGTAACGGAGGTTGTAAGATGATAAAGCAGGGCGGTAAATAGTCATCAGAAGATGAATCACCGAAAATAATTTAGCTAAGGAGTGACGGAAACTGCGCAACTCCTTCCTGAAGCACATTTCGAAGGCCATACTGTCTTTAGCTCAGAGATTCAGCCCGAAGCAGAAAGGAGGAATGGTTTGCCCAGCTATCTGACTTATTCAGCAGGCGCCTCTGTAGACATAACTTCCGCACGCATATAAACAGAAACGTTAGTTATGCTCGACTGCCAGGTGAGGCTAACCAGGCCAAATTCAAGAAACCGAGGACTACCAATTACATGTACAGTTTATAGCTGACCATTTGTAATAACTCTTAATTTTCTGTCATATTTGGAAACAAAAGATGAAAATACGAGGGCATGCAGTACCACAGGCGCTATTTTATTTGCGCAGCGCAGCAAAGGGATAAAAAGCGATAAAAAATTAAAGCTCCCTAAAGGAGGCTCACATCTATCGGAATAAGAGACGCTGGTCTCTCAAGCCTAACGCTTTGTAATTGGGCCACTTTAAGCTGTTATATACGGTCTGAAAACAGCACAAGTCATATGTAGTAGTATTTGCATGACAGATATTCAAGGTCGCGCCGCTCAGTATAGAGCCAGAAAAAATTCTAACCGTTATGTAGATCTTTTTTTTTTTTTTTTTTTTTTCCCCATGGAAGCGCGCATCTGATTTCGAGAATACAAAGCTGCTAGAGCCTCTTCCCTCCTCTCATCTACCCTTGTTGGCGGCATACTTCTTCACCGTCGAAGATGCCTGCCTCTAACATAAACTGGTGACAACATTCTTATCGTTGTAATTTTATTAGTGAACACAACAAAAAAGGACCATTATATTATAAAATCTGCGGAAATTCAAAGTAATCAACGCACATGGAGAGACTTGTGGTTCACCCCAGCAGACAGCATGGTTGCACCCGGCGTCATCTCTTTCGTCAGCCGGAAACACCGGTTTTGATTGAGGTCTGATGGTGGTATCTCGCCTGCTGGCTGTGTTCCACCTTGCGCTTTTCCCAACCGCCCGTTATCTCATCACTTCGTTGCACAAGCATCACGATATCAATCCAACAAGTGCAACACGCAGTCGGCTTGCTTCCGATCACGTGCTCTTTCAAGGGTCAAACTTTACCGGCGACTTCGGTGAATGGAGCTGTAAACTATAGAAAGAAACGAATACCAACAGCACCATGGGACAAGCAGCGCACCACTAGTGAATACGGTTTTATACAACCAGCACCCTCACAGAACCTGTTACAGATTCAATTCCGGCGTGACAGCGACCAGTTCATTTGCAATGCGACGGTTCTGCTCTGTCGACTGTGCTTGACTACCCGAAGCACGCTAGTGCTTTTAGCGGCCTGTTTCGTGCTGTGATGAAACGCAAGCACTCAACGATGTTTTCGTTTTAAACGGAAATAAAGAGCCCATACGGTGTCTATTATACTCTATTCCACATCAAAGACTCACTGCGCAGACAAAGGCGTGCATGTGCTCTGAGCACGCGTCGGTAGATGTTAAGTGAAATTTGAAACAGCTTCCTGTGCTTTAAATATGATATAGTATACATTTGCACGCAGTCAGTTTCCTAAACATTCAAGTAATAAGATGCCAGCATTGCGCTTCAATGCGGTCGCTCCACCGGGATTTATCGTTATCTTCTGCGTGAGCACATTGATCGGCGGCGCACTTTCAAAAATCCTGCTATGGAGACGTATAAAACCACCTTAAAATTGACTTAATAAACACAGCAGCGCGCAGGGAGCAAGCTGGCCTGTAACATTTTAAGTGCTGCTTAGAGAAAGCTGTGAAGTAACCACACTACGCATGCATTGTTACCGACGGAAAAGACAGCACTGCTTGTTCTTGTTCGAGAAAGGGAAATCTTTAATTCCGGTTGTTCCACCGAAGCAATTTTTTGATACAAGGACGAAGGAAATTTATTTGATCTAAAAAATTAAGATACTGAAGAAATGAGGCACTCAAGCACGGAGGGAACGAAAACTGTAATACATATCATAAATCTTGCAAGACCACATGCTTGGGGCACTGCGTCTGCTGTTCCTGTCTTTAATCAGTCGCCACCCACCCTGAGGTTCATTTAACTAGAAGATCGCTGTGATGTCGAGCACTTTACCGGTATTTATGTGGCCATGACTTGACATCGCTCTGAAATACGGGGAGGGGGGCTTGTTCGGTGCTCACGCATTCTGTCGTCGACACTGCTCAATTCATCTGATTTTTGCATGTTTTGTGGAGGCCAAAGTTGTCCTTTTTGTGAACGATAAGAGTTGTGATCAATGTCATATGACAGGTTGGCTGGAGCTAAAAGGGAGCTGAAATGACATCTTAGTACCCGCTGACCTGGCCACAATGGGGAGGGGGCACCTTGCGCAATATGAGACGACTGTAGTTTTTTTCTTTATTTCTCGGCTGACATTACTCCGTTTTGACCGAGGCACTGGTTCTTCCAGCGCTCTCAGACCGCTGCACTGGTCTTTTCATTAAACCGTCCAATAAAGACTCCCGCAGCATTGAGTTCCTTGTCGTCAAAGCAGGAAATATAATTTGTTCTCCGATAACGATCAACGACAAATTTTACATCTCTTGCATTCAAATAGTGCGTTCATTTGGCAAGGCATGCGTTGCTTTCACAATGAGATTTCCAAGTTTTGACTGTAGGCTTCACGGCGCACTACAGACACCCTGCGCAGTCCTTCAGGGGCCGCGATAGGAGCAGCGATGGTTGTATCTACATTGCGTTGATAGCTACGTCCGCGACCGACATTCTAGAGGACGCCGATAATAAGGCGCCAAACAATAGTAAAGGTCAACGAACGTGCATATTCATGTCGGAAGTGCACAGGTGATAAGGAGCCTAACAGGAAGCTTGGAGAGAATAGAGAACATATTAATGCAACATGTATGTTGGGATAAGGCCACTTCTCCTTATATGCAGAACAACAAGACCGGTGATAAGCCATTTAAACATAATACTTCGCTACTTGTCTTTTTTTTTTTTTGCGTCTTCTTGTGAAGTCGCTGGTGTCGAAAAGACCACTTATTCATTATGATCCCCGTTCTAGTGCCCCGTTAGAGCCGTGCGTTAAGGTGTTGTGCTCCTTAGTCTTCGTTTTTTTTTTTTTTATCCCTTGAGCGTTTGTACCCCATGTCGAAAAAAATGTCTGGCGACATCGAAGTCGCCCAGCCTCGTCATATAACGAGTATGCTACCAGAGGCGTAGTCTGCCAAGTGAAATGGCCGGAAACTGATTATAGTTGGCGAGTTAAGTGACGTTACGAGACCACATGGTGTAGGCTAGCTGGTAGGGGCTGCCAACTCAGGTAGCTTATCTGATTAGAGAATCGAACCCCCAGGGAACCTCTGATTGGGTTGATTCAGAAACGATCGTTAATGTCTTTCATTTCCTTACTATATAGGGTAATCAGCGATAACAAAGTCAGGTAGCATGGTGCACAAAAGCAGCGCTGACGCGATTATTGTACATTGATCTCATTGATCGTTGGTGACTCTTTTATTTATTGATCTTTTTTTTTTTTTTTTGATGGCGGAGAGAATGAGAGTTGGTAGTTTCTTCCTATACTATACTGCATGGTGCGCCTGCGGCAGGATAGCGGGTGCCCTGCAGTAACCTTAACGTTATTTTGGACCTCATGACCAAACCTCCGTGGTGCTAGCGACAATTAAGCCATGCGTTCAAGCATTCGTGTTGTTTGCTGGTGGCGATAACCTAACCAGGCTATCTTCTCCATATACTTCGCCATGTTCTCCCATGCCCACCTGGTTTATCAGGGAGATAGGCAACATCTAATGTTTGTTCCTAAGTGGCAGCTAATTTTGAAACTTGCCATCAAGTTAGCTATTCAGCAGGCGTTACGGCCATATGCTCCTTAAAACTCACTTAAGGCCGAAATAACTGGCCTTTTACAAGCAGAGAAGCAAATTTTGCCGTCAGTATTGGTGAACAAAAAACAAAAATGTTTAAAATGCGTTAGCTTCTGCACGCCAAATTTTTAGGCAGCAGAGTCAACCGTTCATCTCGAATCAGCCTAATTATTTATCTCTTACAATTCGATATTGATTGCTCATACGTTGTGGAAAGATCAATAGTGTTTATATCATGTATTGTAACGAGACAAGTATTTTAGAAGCAAGTTGTACGTGCCAGCGCGACATTTTGGTGTTCTGCAAGGCTTGAAGAAATAGTGACCTTATTGTTTTTTCAAACACCTGATCTTATTTTATTGTCTATCTGTATTGCAAGAATGGTCTCTGAATACAAGGCCATAATTGGCAATTAGTGCAAGCATAGAAAGAAGACATAATAATAATAATAATAATAATAATAATAATAATAATAATAATAATAATAATAATAATAATAATAATAATAATAATAATAATAATAATAATAATAATAATAATAATAATAATTGGTTCACAGGGAAGGAAAGGCGCAGTATCTGTCACACTTGCTGTGTGGACAGCTGAACTGCGCCGTTGGGGAAATGAGGAAGGTGGGAGTGAAAGAGGAGGGAAAGGGGTGCCATAGTGGAGGGCTCCGGAGTAAGTTCGACCACCTGGGATCTTTAACGTGCACCGACATTCTGTAATCTTATACGCCCGTTCGGCAGGTGAGCCACGTCGCCTTTGGTACTTGGCGAAGCTTAAACGATAGCTCTGGAAAGCGTTTAAGCTTCGCCAAAGGTCGGTGCACGTTAAAGATCCCAGGTGGTCGAACTTACTCCGGAGCTCTTCACTATGGCACCCCTTTCCCTCCTCTTTCACTCCCACCTTCCTCATTTCCCCAACGGCGCAGTTCAGCTGTCCACACAGCAAGTGTGACAGATACTGCGCCTTTCCTTTCCTGTGAACCAATTATTATTATTATTATTATTATTATTATTATTATTATTATTATTATTATTATTATTATTATTATTATTATTATTATTATTATTATTATTATTATTATTATTATTATTATTATTATTATTATTATTATTATTATTATTAATCTGTCCTTTGTAGAACTGCGTAGTCGGTGGCGATGTCATGAAGCGAAACAGTGCCCAGCCCAGCCTATATAAAGTCTGTCACGCGGGTAAGCTCAAATTATTGTGCTTATTCGCCACGTAAACAACTTCGTGTATATTCTTCACTTCACTTTACTTTAATGCCACAATGACGTCATGAGAAGGTATTGCAAGGCTGAGTAATTTCTGTAATTAAGAAGGCCCCTCATTTTCTCTTCACGCACTGTCTTATTTTTTTTTTTTCGATGGCTGTTACGAAATTTTGCGCTGTAAACACGCCGCAAGATGGACATGAGAAAGACACTGTCTACTTAGTGAATTCACTAGCAATGAGTTGCCTCATCTGCAGCCTACCATACCACTACCTCAACTTTGCGAAGCTCAGCTCTATAGACATCTTTCTTAGGGGAACCATTCGAACAGTTCTCAGCGTGCACAGTCAAACAGCCACAGAGAAGGTCCTAAGTCAAGGAACCCATAACACATCTGAGGAACGCAGGGCTGTACACGAGCCATAAACAACGCTGCCTTGTGACGACGGCGGGTAGGACGTTTTTCTGCGAGCTTGGCAAGGAGCGCGACCTCCAGGCCAACCAAGGGTAAAAAGTCCCTGCACTCGCACGCTCACGACAGAATATACATTAAGCAAGACGTTAGGGCAGAGGGCAGGCAAGAGCTACAGCTCCGAGGATGATGCTGGACTGAGACCCACACGTCCTATATGCGAACTTAAGGGCCTACTCAGAGCAGACTTATTCGCAGTGATGTGAACAACGCGGTTCAATCCGGTCATATGGGCCTCCCCTTTTGCGAATCGCCCACAGGAGGTAGAAAGCGAAGTAATCGCCCTGGCTGTTGGATATGACGGAAATAAAGAAATTTCATCCACCATATAATCACAGATTATCAGGCGGCTTGTCGCTATACCACGTAAGGCCGAGCGGAGGCGAGAATCGGCTATTTCAACGCCGCTGAATTAAAAGGACATCATCGTGTCATATATGCCTCCCTGGGCACGAAGGGCTCGAGGGAAATGATGTGGTGCATGGCTGTATAGAACGAGAATTAGTTAGCAGGGCGGAACGCCACGGAACACCAGTCCTACCCATACCCGATTCTTCTGCCCAGTGTATATGCGGATGGGGTGATCTCAGGCTGAAGAGGAGCAAACATTCCCCGTTACACCTGAAACTGACAACAGAAGAGGCCTCATCCAAACTAACACTACATATCTTAACTTGCATATCAGCTGTAATATATATATATATATATATATATATATATATATATGAAGAAAAGAAGCCAACAGTCGGCGAGGCCAAGGAAAGCGTTGGGGATGGTATCTTTATGTCATTTTTTTTTAATGTTTACTTCGATAACCACAGAAATTAGTAATGTAATCTGTTTAGGGGAAAGATAATTAGACACAAAGTAGAAGAAAAAACAACGTGCCGATGGTGGGATCCGAACCCACGACCTCCGAATAACGCGTCCGGTGCTCTACCAACTGAGCTACATCGGCCGCTGTCCCCCCTGCTACTTTCTTGGGTATTTATGTTGTCTGTATACGAACCTTGAGAGTGTTCACCAGCGCCACCCTCAGCCATAGCGGCGGACGTGGGACGTCCTTTGTTACCGCCAGCGTCACGTAGAACGTGATCAAGAGCGAGGGCGAAAGCTGTGCTAGAACCCTCTTACGCTACCTATGGCTTCAAGACTGCCAGAGCCGAGACCCCCGTAAGCTACAAGCAGATCAATCAAGGGGAAATGAGGGTGCTCGTTATAATACATGAAGGAAAGAAGCCAACAGTCGGCGAGGCCAAGGAAAGCGTTGGGGATGGTATCTTTATGTCATTTTTTTTTTAATGTTTACTTCGATAACCACAGAAATTAGTAATGTAATCTGTTTAGGGGAAAGATAATTAGACACAAAGTAGAAGAAAAAACAACGTGCCGATGGTGGGATCCGAACCCACGACCTCCGAATAACGCGTCCGGTGCTCTACCAACTGAGCTACATCGGCCGCTGTCCCCCCTGCTACTTTCTTGGGTATTTATGTTGTCTGTATACGAACCTTGAGAGTGTTCACCAGCGCCACCCTCAGCCATAGCGGCGGACGTGGGACGTCCTTTGTTACCGCCAGCATCACGTAGAACGTGATCAAGAGCGAGGGCGAAAGCTGTGCTAGAACCCTCTTACGCTACCTATGGCTTCAAGACTGCCAGAGCCGAGACCCCCGTAAGCTACAAGCAGATCAATCAAGGGGAAATGAGGGTGCTCGTTATAATACATGAAGGAAAGAAGCCAACAGTCGGCGAGGCCAAGGAAAGCGTTGGGGATGGTATCTTTATGTCATTTTTTTTTTAATGTTTACTTCGATAACCACAGAAATTAGTAATGTAATCTGTTTAGGGGAAAGATAATTAGACACAAAGTAGAAGAAAAAACAACGTGCCGATGGTGGGATCCGAACCCACGATCTCCGAATAACGCGTCCGGTGCTCTACCAACTGAGCTACATCGGCCGCTGTCCCCCCTGCTACTTTCTTGGGTATTTATGTTGTCTGTATACGAACCTTGAGAGTGTTCACCAGCGCCACCCTCAGCCATAGCGGATATATATATATATATATATATATATATATATATATATATATATATATATATATATATATATATATATATATATATATATATATATATATATATATATACACCGGACGTCCAAGGTTTCGCTGGGCCTTGGACGTCCGGTAAAGAATCATCCATTTAGTCCGTGAAGCAGCAAAAGTCAGCGGAACCTTGGAGTAAGGTAGGCGAGCAACCTGGTCGTCATTTTCCCATTTCCCGTCCCCTTTTCCCTTCATGAAATTTTACTCCACCTGCCTCGAGCTGCTGTTTCTATATTTACTGAGCTCGGTGAGCTGAGCAGTGTCGAATATTTCTGTAATAATTGCTGGCTAATATTTGCGAATTGCAAATATATAGCGTTGAGCCAATCGCGTTCGCATTACGTCCCACTCACCCCTACATTGTAGCGCTCTGATGCTGTACCAAACTTATAAGTAAATGGTTTCTGTCCGAAAGGCGCTACGCAGTTATGAGCCCACAGCAGCCGTTACAAACTGCAGATAATACCTTGTACTCGGACCTTACCACGCGCAAGGACCGAGTGAAAATGCAACCGCACAACCCGTGAAATTCCACACTGAGAATCTGGATGTAAATATAGCTTGCCCTAAATCAGTGATGCATTTTTTGAACTAAAGAGCAGTAGTTGTTCATCGATACGCAGCCATGACACGGTTGTCTGTTGATTAGGCCAAGCAAAAGCCGCTGTGACAAGGGCAGCCAGAATGAAAACCCCGTTCAATATCACGCCGCCAGCTCCGGAGGTCGGTGATAAGCAAGAACAGATCGAGGCGGCTCGCAGCCTTTTGTCTGCACTTCCGCATCGCCATGTCCCAGCAAAGAGTGGTATCTTTTGCTCTCTGGTCGGTGATACAGCTGACGTCTGTCGATTTCCTTAATCATGTGTTTCTCCCTAACCTCAGGTACTTGGAAGGCAACCACTCTGTGTGCCGAACTGCTCAAAAGCCGCTGGAAAAAAACACCATGAACAGAAGAACAGATCGTATACTGGGTTAGGCAATTTATTTAGTGATTCATGGATACAGATTACTTCTCGGCGAGAGGCGAACATGAGCACCGATCTCTCTTCTGACATCAGAAAAAAGACACACGCGTGTTCTGCACATGCCATAGGATCTTAGCAGCTGGGGTATTTCCATGCTGATAACGAAGTTTCAGGTTCACTTAGAAACTGCAAAGGGTGCATTTTGATCGACAGAAATACAATAAGCTCAAGTGAACTTTACAACACACTAAACGTTCACAATTTAAGTGGCTCGTTCCCCACGACGCACAGGACAATGTCGGCCCGTCTCGGCTCGTCAATGGGGGATCCTGAGAAGTGCGCGTTACTTTCTTTCCTGGAGTCCCTTCATAGGCTAGCAAAAATATGGATGGCTTGCCTCTCCACCATAGCCGCCTTCAGGTTCGTGAGTCAAGGGCATAATGAAAGCTTTCGTATTATAGGCTATCCGTGTATGTCTACGTGCTCAAATAATGACTCCCGTGATAATACGAGCGAGGCATTTAAAGAAGACGCCTCAGGAAGACACCCCGCGAAAGTTGCTCATTTCAACGAGACGGGGTTAAGGGAAACGTACCGCAGAAAACCCGTCGTCGTCGTCGGCCTAGAGCGAATACCCTAATTGGTCGACCTGTTGGTGGCCTCAGAGCCACTGGACATCGATTCCCGCAGCGCTCGGGTTAAAAATGGTGTCAAATGTGGAACGAACGTGTCTGAAACTTGACACGCATAATTCAAATTCAAGATTGCCGCTTGTCGCAATGATTTAACATTATTAGAAATTGAATTAGCTTGAACCAAAGTTTTAAGCATACTCGGTTCGAACCCAAGATCCTCAAAGTGCGAGTCAGGGGCTATGCCAAATAATGTCCGCATTTATTTCTTTTATTGCCTGATGTCACGACAAGACTTCTTCAAAGCAGACAAATTATCAAAAAAAGCTCAGCCATTCGGGCGGCCCGGGCTGAGCTCTGAACACGTTACGCACAACGTCACGAAATTTTCACGCGTAGAGCGAACATTTTCATAGGCGTTTGTGACATACATTTGGGTCCTCCAGAAGCTGTAGAGGCTCAGAACCATTATCATGTCGTATGGTAAACAACCAATTATTTTTGACCGGTAGATAGTGAATGCCATAAGGCGTGACTGGGGAATCTTGTTTTAAGGCTTTCTGAAAGACATCCCAGTGGAAAATAGCCCCCCAGCATTCGACAGAAGCGTGTTTGTTTGTTTAAGGTTTCTTGCAAAGACTGCGGTTGAGTTGGCCAGGGGAGGAAGATACCGTTCTCATGAAGCCATGTTTTTACTGAGAGGTTGTTTGCGTGCAGGTTAGGAAAAGTGGCTTTGCGGAGGGTTTTACTCATAGAGTTTCTTAGACTAACTAGAGGGAAAGATAAGGGCGCTGCACTTCAGCCACCATGGGCGCGCTAAGAATCATGGGCCGGTGTGCTACTCGTTGCGGGACAGTCGGTTTTTCTCGTATGCATGGAGTGGCGTTACTTAATGTTCTTTTTTTCATCATCTCGAGGTGCGTACATAGACCGCAAAGACCATAGTAGCGAAAGCGCAAATGCGGACGTTGCCAATAAAAGGTTTCTGTTCCCCGAAATGCCACTAAAAACTTTCTTAAGTAATTGCACAACCATAAATAATTCCAGAACGTTTTTTTTCCTTTCAAAGTGTGCCTATTAAGTGCGAAATATTGCTACTTATGCTGCTCCAAACTAAGCCAATAGGAGAAAGAGCCATCGGTTATATTCGATAAATCTCCCACAGACATACTGTTTCTCTCCCTTTTTAAAATTTATAGTCACAATATTGAATAATAGGACATTATTTACGGTAGAACAAAGTTTATGTTTGCATTAAATTTGGCCAAAAGTTGTAGTTCTGCACTCGGTAGCCTCTCCGGCCCATGATGCTTTGAGCGCCCATGGTGGCTGAACTGGTCGTCTGGAAACTCCATGTAAACTCCCATAGATGGCAGCAGAGCTTTACCTCTAGGTAAGAGTAAGAAACTCTATGGTTTTACTCAAATTTTCTCCGCCATTTTAAGTGCATCTTGTCCTGAGGTATTACCGTAAGCCATCCTGTACAGAGAAACCGGGAGAAAGATATCGGGTAGGTGAGATTATAATTTCGTTTCACACTGCACAGATATGCGACAGAGAAACGCACCGTAAGAAGGCGGAAATATGTTACAACCCCTTCTAAATATCCCTTCAAGGCTCGAGGTGCAACGTTTGCGCAGGAAACAATGAACTGTGGCAAAGCATTCTTTAGACAAACTTGAACCCTGTGCGTAAAAACAAGTTTTTATGACCCCTTAAAAATATGAAACACGAGGCAAGAAACAAGTGAGACAGACCGAGGGCCCCGTCTCTGACCGATTGGAAAAGGTTTGTGTGACTGCACCTTGCTTAGCTCGAACCCTAAATAAAAACCGCCAAAATACAGTACATCTTCTGTAAGTTAACACTCGACCTGAACGATATTTGTAGGATATACCACACTTTGAAATATTCGTTGCATAGCGGCAACGTTTCAATATATATATATATATATATATATATATATATATATATATATATATATATATATATATATATATATATATATATAAGCCATATCCAAACTTTCTTGGCTGGATTCCTGAACATGAGTGTACAATGACATGCCGCCATTGACCAACCCAAGCCAACATCTTCTAAACTGTAGACGCTGGTGAACATATTTAGGTACGAGGCACCCTGGCCACGCATGGGCAAGCTTTAAACTCGATCCTCAGAAAAATATGCTCATTAATCAAGACAGGCTCGAGACGTTCCAAGAAACTTCTCTCTTATATAAGCCCTATCCAAACTTTGGCTGGATTCCTGAACATGATGTACAATGACATGCCGCCATTGACCAACCCAAGCCAACATCTTCTAAACTGTAGACGTTAGTGAACATATTTAGGTACGAGGCACCCTGGCCACGCATAGGCAAGCTTTAAACTCGATCCTCAGAAAAACATGCTCATTAATCAAGACAGGCTCGAGACCTTCCAAAAAACTTCTCTCTTATATAAGCCCTATCCAAACTTTGGCTGGATTCCTGAACATGATGTACAATGACATGCCGCCATTGACCAACCCAAGCCAACATCTTCTAAACCGTAGACGTTAGTGAACATATTTAGGCACGAGGCACCCTGGCCACGCATAGGCAAGCTTTAAACTCGATCCTCAGAAAAACATGCTCATTAATCAAGACAGGTTCGAGACATTCCAAGAAACTTCTCTTTTATATAAGCCCTATCCAAACTATGGCTGGATTCCTGAACATGATGTACAATGACATGCCGCCGTTGACCAACCCAAGCCAACATCTTCTAAACTGTAGACGTTAGTGAACATATTTAGGTACGAGGCACCCTGGCCACGCATAGGCAAGCTTTAAACTCGATCCTCAGAAAAACATGCTCATTAATCAAGACAGGCTCGAGACCTTCCAAGAAACTTGTCTCTTATATAAGCCCTATCCAAACTTTGGCTGGATTCCTGAACATGATGTACAATGACATGCCGCCATGGACCAACCCAAGCCAACATCTTCTAAACTGTAGACGTTAGTGAACATATTTAGGTACGAGGCACCCTGGCCACGCATAGGCAAGCTTTAAACTCGATCCTCAGAAAAACATGCTCATTAATCAAGACAGGCTCGAGACGTTCCAAGGAACTTCTCTCTTGAACATTTTTAGGCGCATAGACAGCAGACAACTCGTCATTTGTACACATCAAACACAAAATCTGCAACCATTTGGCGGACAGATTGGCAAACTGTGTCTGCCTCAACTAGATTTCCCAAACTATTTCGGAGAAACACAACACAGCCACCTGCTATGCCTAGCGAGTGACGAACGAGCACATCATACCTCGAAATAAAAGGTTATATCATGCGGTCTGTCCGATCTTGACTTTCAGTCTTAGTTTCTTGAACTACAATATTGTCAAATCATTTTCCGAGAATAAACGGCTCAGCTGATACTGCCTGAGAAGCGATGCATGTTCACGAACATTTAAAGTTGCTACGCGGAGTGCTCTTTCTTGGCTATCTGCCATTTATGAGAAAAATCAAAAAGACCGCACGTTTATCTCATTGAATCTACTTGTAATATTGTAACCTATCGTCTTTCCTTCTATTTGGATTTAAATATATTTCACTCTAAACTGAACAGAATATTAATTCAGGTCAATAGCAAAAAGAAAAATTGTAAAGAATCCCCTACGTTTTCCTTGGCCTCGTCCACTGTTGGATGCTTTCCTTCATGTGTCACAACGAGCCCCTAATTTCCCCTTCAATTTTCTGCTTAATAGCTTGCGAAGGTCTCGGCTCTGGCAGTCTGAAGCCATAGGTATAGCGCAAGAGGGTTCTTGCACAGCTTCCGCCCTCCCCCGTTGATCACACTCCACGTGACGCTCGTGGTACGCAGGACATTCTACGTCCACCACTGGATGAGGTGGCGCTGGTGAACACTCTATTCAGCTTCGGAAACAGGCAACATTAATACCCAAGAAGTAGAAGCATGAGCTCAGTCGACGTAGCTCAGTTGTTAAGAGCACTGGACGCGATATTCAGAGGTCGTGGGTTCGTTTCCCCCCATCGGCGAGTTGCTCTTCCTTCTACTTTGTATTTAATCATCTTTCACCCTCAATTGATTACAGTGAGATTGCAGAGGAAAAGAGAAAGAAGAGGAGAGTTAGAGAAGGGGAGGGAGAGTGGATGAGAAAAGGAGGAGGAGGAGGAGGAGAGATAGAGGGACGGAGTCGCTCTCTCATCACTGACTATCACTATCTATCACTTACTATAACTATCGGTCTCTATATACCAGAACCCTGCCGATATCCAGATGAATCTAAAGCATATTTGTAATCTGGCTATAGCATATAGTGTTTTTCTAAAAGATATGCAGGTAGCAAAAATTGGCTGTCATTCACAAAGGTGGTGCTACCTCGAATTTGACAAATTACAGGCCTATTTCAATTCTTCCGATAATATCCAAAGGTCTGTAAAAGGTTATTTACGTGCGAATTAATAATTTTCTAGTTAAATATTCAGTTTTATCAGACAATCAACGCGGTTTCAGGAAGCAAAGGGTCACGGAAATGGCACTAATTAAGCAAAAAGAGATAATAATAAATGAGTTTGAGGAAAGGTTCTTAGTACTCGGAATATTTGTTGACTTTTCAAAACCATTTCACCTGATTAATAATGATTTACTTCTACATAGACTCAATTGCTATGGATTTCGAGGAACGAGCTTATCTTTAATTGTCATATTTAAAATATCGTAAACAAATGGTCTCCCTTAATCACGCTATATCCAGCTCACAAGCTTTTCTTTCTGGTGTACCCCAAGATAGCATTCTGGGGCCCCTATTATTTAATATTTACATTAATGATATGTTTTCTGCTCCTCTTCCTGTACACATAGCAGCCCATCCAGACGACCTCACAATGCTTTCCTAAGGTAATACAGAAACCGACCTACTTGAACACGATAATAAGTTCTGAGAATTCCTGCGTCAAAGATTCTTTAGGGTTTACCTTAATGTAAACACCACCAAGGCGAAAGCTGTATTATTGCGAGCTAAAACAGAATAGCGCTTCCAAACCTCGACCTTTGGTTAGCAAATGAAAAAAATTGCGGCCGTGCCAGCTGTGAAATGTCTTGGTGTTGTTGTGACCGAGTCTCTTGATTGCGATAAACGTGTTGAGAATATCTGCACTAAAATAAACAGGATTAATGGCACCTTACGTCGTCAGAGGCACATATACTTCCGCCTGGAGTGAAAATGTGATTTACAATGCATATATATTGCCACACATAGCTTATTATCTCATGGTGTGGGCGACAACAACCAAGCAAAACCAAATAAAAATGCTAATGGCTCGAAAACGATCAATTAGATTAATAGCGAATGTACCGGGCGTACTCATATAGGTCCCTACTTTGCAAGGTTCGAAATCATGAAACTCTCCGAGTTATTTTCATTCAAGTTAATCTGTATATACAAAAAAGCTGTTTACGCTAAGAATGAGTCCGTTTTATCAAGTCTCAACCTGACTCGTTCGATTACTACCTACAATATACAGAACAAAAGCTCGTGGTGCGCACCTTTCTGCCGCACTACATGCGGTAAACAGTTACTGATATGGAGTTTAACACAATTACCTCAAATTTATGCAAAGGAAACACATCATACTTGGAGAGCCCTCCTGCAAAAAAAATAGTTACACTTATTCCCATGTTTGGATGCGCGTATAATTGACGTTGCGATTATTATATATATATATATATATATATATATATATATATATATATATATATATATATATATAGCTTTGTGTACGTTCATTTTACCTGCACTGTATTTGGTTGACTGCAAGCGAAATTTCTGTACATAGAAACGTGGAGTAGTTTTTTTTTGCCAAATAATATATCCCGTGATACTACAGGCGTAGCTTCCTGCAAATGGTAGGTATAGATACTTTGTGGCTGTATTTCTTTTATGCTTGTGAGTGCTCTCTTCCACTGCTGCTGTGATCAGCTGCTGTGCTCTACACCCCGGCAGAGGGCGCAGGGTGGCTCTCAAGCTGCAACAAAGCACCTTGCGTCCTCTCTCCTTTGAGAAGTTAATAAACACCCTTCATTAAAAAATATATATATATAAAAATCTCGCGCACACATCTCGCGCACAGTTTCTGTGTCCACTTTCTGCGGCCGCCACTCATGAACTGTTAAAGGCCTTAATAATCTCGTGTTTGTGTCGCCGAGTTTGAACACGGGTGATGGAACCTGTAGCAGGTACTACCGCGGCAATGTCGTCTGGCATTGTATCAGATGCATGTAATAGCGCGGAGGCCTCGTTTAAGGAAGGTCTTGTACCGCGGTGGTGCTCGACTACCAAGGAGACTTAGTAAGACGAATGCCGAAAAGGCGGGAAACGCTCGTTATGAGGCATATGCGGTTATAGCGAAGGCGGGATGCCGATGTTGCAAGCATCAGAGGTGACGCAATGCATGCGTTCACTATATCGCACCTACTCTTAAAGGCGAAGCTTAGGCGTCCCAATTTTTCTTCCTACATCGTTTATCTGACTGCGTAAGGTATTGATAGTAAAACAGTGGGTAATCTGGAAGATCGTGCTTAGAAGATAGGTCAGGATAGGAGATTAAAAACAGGAGGAGGAGGAGGAGGAAAATGAAGAAAAATTCATTGTTTTAATCCAGGAGTGGATTGCTGTGTGGTGTCCGTCATACGGAATCGCAATGGCTACCGTGGTCGCCAGGCCTAGAGAAGAGGGGGGCCTCCCCCCCTCTCGCTCCCCACCGAGCTGCAGGATAAGTTTTCGCCCCTCTTCAGGATGGGCCTCTGGTTTGACATTGTGAAAGGAGAGAAGGGGGGGGGCGACGTTTTAACCGCAGTACGTCTCTCCTTTCCCTAGGCGCGCGCCACCACCACCCCTGCCTCCATCCCTGCCTTTTTACTGTTTTTTATTTCTTTTCTAACCACACTCCTTCTTACCCTGATCGTCGGGGGTGCGAGGAGAATTTCGGAACGCCAGCGAGGACCTTGCCCGAGGGCTCGTTGGTCCTCAAGATTCTATCTGAGCAGGGCAGCTTCCCGGTCCTCAATATATGACTTTCTATCATCGTGCGGATTTGTACTAGCCGGGAAAAGCCACATTATATGGCGGTAGTCCCTCTGTGAGCATCGCATACATATGTGGTCTAAGGACCCAGTATGGATGAAGTGAACGGCTGTTGTGCATTTTTTGGTTTTAAGGCGTCTTCCCTGACAAAAACTTTTTAGACTATCATTAAGCTGTCTGTAGACTTGTGTCCATAAGGGATATAAAGCTATCTTTGTACGTGTAGTCATGACTTACACTTTTCTTTATAAAGAGTCTAAAGAAATTTAACACTGTCCATAGATTGTCCAAACATTTTCTGCACACCAAATAAAATAAAGGCTGTTATAGACTTTAATCTATGGATAGTCTCTATAGGGTCTGTATAGATGGAACGAAATGAGGAGTGCAGACATCAGTCTCAGGTAATCTATAGGTAATAGCAAAAGGTCGAATAGCAATAGAGTCGATAATGGAGTAGGTAGTGGTTTAGCTTGGTTAAGCACAGATGTGCATGCAGAGGCAAAATTTTGCACTTGTGTAATTTTTGTTTGGTTTAGCTTTGTATTTCCACATTTTATCATTTAGGTAAGTATTTAACGGGTGCTTTCGGCTTTTATTGGGATGATGGCGGCCGGATCAAGGCCTTCTTTACCAGAGGATGCAGTTTGTTCCTATAGCACTGTTGGCTATGATGGCTCCAAACGGGTCCTGTGGTAGTTCCTTCTTACAGACTCGAACGGAAAGTAAACGAAACGATTTGCTATCTCGCGATTTTGCCTTTTTTTATTTTTGCGCTCTTCTGTCACCCAACAACCGCATTGACAGAGAGATATTTTGATTGGAAATAAAAATGCGGGTTAGTTTATATAGCTTGCGTGGGTAAGGCTGCCAAAACCGGCTTAGGAGAGGGGTAATTGGATGCATGCTGGAGGGGCCTTTGTCCTGCACTGAATTATCTGCGGGCTCCGCAGATAGTCCCCACGAGCATAGTTATGAACGCGTGATTAAAAAAATTTAAGTGCGCAACTTGCGAGACATGACGTAGTGGAACAGTTTGCATAGCTTGGGAGATCTTAGCCGCGGCCTGAGCAGACCTACAAAGGCAAACAGAAAGGATAAAGAAAATAAAGGAAGGTAAAAATAAGAATAACGAAGAAGATAAGCGCAGTATCTACGGTCTTTTTTTTACTGCGCAAAGAAATTGCTGGTTAAACTGACTTTGATACCGGACCTTATACCATCTGGTGTCACTCAGTATCCTAAAAAGAACCATACTGTGCCCAACAGTTCGAGCTTCGAATTGTTCACTTCAAAATCTTGAAACTTCACATGTGATGTGATGGACGGTGCAGTTGAGGGTTCTACATTAATTTACGCCATGCAGCCAACATTCTGAATGGCCGCACAGTATTCTAGGCGAAATGTAGTCAAAAGTAAGCTCGGACTGCTCATTAATGCAATGACTGTTATTAACAGCAGTTGAATTAAGCTGAGGAGCAGAAGCTGTGCTTTCTTCTATTGTGTCGCTTGTTTCACCTTTCGCCGGGTTTAAAAGCAGAGTAATATTTCCACGAAATAGTCGTGGTCTGCTGACCATCAGGAGCCTCGTAGTCGCCACAGGTAAATATGCATTACACCGAGCCTTCGCCTATCAACCGACCTCCACATACCCTAAACATTCGCATATCATAGGTCCACGGTATTAAACTGTGCTGCAGGAATTGCTAGTAATAATAATAATAAAAAAAAGCGATGCGTCGGCCGGGAATCGAACCCGGGCCACCCGCGTGGCAGGCGAGTATTCTACCACTGAACCACCGACGCCGACGACAAGACGCCTATAACGGCCTCGTCTATTGCGCAACGCGCCGCTTCATATCTAGGTCAGTACGCGCTGCGTGGATCGATACATCGTCTCTTGTTCCTTAAAAGCGTGCACCACGGGCAGCGCTAGTTGGAGGGCGGGCGCTAGCAGGTTCCACTTTTGTACGCGCAGACTGCAACGGATGATTTTGACTGCTGGTGAGGGTGTTCTTTTAATTCACTTAACATGGCCTGAGTTTTTTTTTTTTTTTGGCCTCAGCTGCGACGCGTAGCTGCTCCTGTTTCTTGTGCACTGCTAGACGCACAATCTATACAGTGTTTGGCAAGCTGTTCCACCGCTTAGAGGGTGCAGCACTTTAGCCAATTAGAGACCAATGCACCAAATAGACCAATTAGGCGGTGCAGCACCATGAAAGGTAAAGGTAACCCGGGCTGATCAGGATGGCACCCACTTTATTGTTCAGGAAGCATTGATCCTACGCGCCTGTCAACTACTGTGAAACTTTGGTATGAACGCAGTCTTGTGGTAGGCACCATACTTAATTAAAGCCCCTCAATAAACTTTTTGAGGGGCTTTATACTTAATGGGTCAATAAAACCTGTTGCTGGGCTAGTTGGTGATACATTTCTTAGAACAAAAGGTAGCGCAAAAGGACGAGGACGGAGGAAGGGAAGCGTTCGTGTTTGTGTCCCTTCCTCCGTCCCCGTCATTTTGCGCTACCTTTTATTCTAAGGTACTTAATATGGGCCTGCCGTGGTGGTGCAATGGTTAGAGAGTTCGACCAGTGTGTCCATGGATGCGGGATCGAATCCCGGCCGCGGCGGCCGCTTTTCGATGGAGGCGTAAAAGCGGGGCCCCCGTGTGCTGTGCGATGTCAGTGCACGTTAAAGAACCCCAGATGGTCGAAATCTCCGGAGCTCTCCCCTACGGCGTCTCTCATAGCCTGAGTCGCTTTGGGAAGTTACACCTCACAAACCCTAAGCCAAAACATTCTTATTGGCCACGTCACCCTAACCTTACGTAGTGCTGCAAAGAACTTGTGAGACGGAGTGCAGAATCCAGTTGAACTGCGTAAGCAGTCACCATCCTTAGTTTTGCCCTCCGCAATACATCTCCACTTATTAGACGAAAGCATTACTTTCTTTACTGACTGGCGTGAGCAGAAAATATGAGCAGAATGTTATAACAAAGTATCAAATGATTTCATATCAAAATGTTGATTAAACCATTCCACTCTATTCTTGCCTAATTAGTATTTGCTAGTCGAGTTGCAGCCCAGTTTTCGATAGGGACTCGAACCGGCTACACATGTACCTCCAATAATATGTCAGAAGTCGTGCAAGCATTGCGAAATTAGGATGTAATTGAGCCATATATGTGAAAGTACCGGAAGACATCTATTCTGGCTGCACAGCAACCGTAGTTCTGCAGAAAGAAAGTGATAAAATTCCTATTAAGAAAGGTGTGAAGCAAGAAGTCACGATCGCCCCTGTGCCATTTACACTTGCTTACAGGGTGTATTTAAAGACATGGAATGGGAGCAGTTAGGCCTCATGGTCGATGGAGAATATCTCAGTGATCTGCGATTCGCTGATGACATTGCCTTGTTAAGTAACTCAAGGGGTCAATTTCAACTAATGATTAACGATCTAGACAGGAGAAGCAGAAATGTAGGCCTAACTATTAATATGCAGAAGACTAAGGTATGTTGAACAGCCGGGGAAAGAAACAGCAGTTTAAAATAGGCAGCGAAGAGCTGGAAGTGGTAGGCGAATATGTCTACTTAGGACAGGTAGTGACCGCAGATCCGGACCACGAAAGGGAAATAACTAGGAGAATAAGATTGGGGATAGAGCGCATTTGGAAGGTACTCAAACATTATGACTAGCAGCTTACCGGTATTACTCAAGAGGAAAGTGTATAACAGTTGCATGCTGCCGGTACTCGTCTATGGGGGTTGAAACATGGAGATTAATAAAAAGGGTTCTACCTAAGTTGAGGATAACGCAGAGGGCTATGGACCGAAAAATGGTAGGTGTAACGTTATAGGAGATAGGAAGCCTGCAGAGTGCACGTAAGAGAAATAACTCAACTAACCGACATTCTAGTTGAAATTAAGAAGAAATTGGCATGGACAGGACATGCAGCGCGAAGAGAGGACAACCGATGGTCTCTAAGAGTAACCAATTAGATTCCAAGGGAAGGTAAGCGTTGCAGGAGGCGGCAGAAAATTAAGCAGTCGATGTAGATCAGTTGGCAGAAAATTAGGTTGGTGGATGAGATTAAGAAATTCGCAGGGGTCAACTGCGTGCAGCTAGCAAACGACCGGGTTATTTGGACAAAAATGGGAGAGGCCTTCACCCGGCAATGGAAGTAGTCCGGGTGGTGGTGATGATGATGATAGTTAATATGTCGTTAATCGGGTTTGCCCAGCGATAGATGAGAAAGATACTGTGACTTTCCTTTCACAAAGAAAACCAAACAAACCAACGTTTTGCACCACCGCGATGGCGCAGTGGCTAAGTTGTCTGACTACTGCACTGGAGTACCAGTGGTCAAACCCGACCGCCGGCGGCTGCTCAAGGGCGTTTCATTTCTGCTTCAGCGGCCGCGTTTTGATAGAGGAGAAACGCATAGGCATCCGTGTGCTGCTGTACGATGTGAGTGCACTTTAAAGGAGCGCACTATCTGTCACACTTTCTCCGCCAGCAAATGAGAAGGTATTAGTCAAAGTGGTAAGAGAGAAATAGGTGTCTGTAGTGGACGGCTCCGGAGCAATGTCGACCAACTGGGCATCTTTAACTTGCACTAAAATCGCACATCGCATGGGTGCCTTTCTGTTTCGCATCGGGTTCGAACCCGGGTACTCCGGTAAAGTTTGATTTATGAGGTTTAACGTCCCAAAACTATTCAAGCTATGAGGGACACCGCAGTGGAGGGATCCGGAAATTTAGCCTAGCTCGGGTTCTTTAACATCGCGCAGCACACGGGCGCCTTGCATTTCACCTCCATGGAAAAGCTGCCGCTGCTGCCGGGATTCGATCCCGTAACCTTGGACACAAGAATCGGGCGAGAACACCAAGCGACGCCTGCGACAAGGGGAAATTCGAGCGGACCGCGTCATGGAGAACATGGGAGCTGTGAGCATACCAGAATGACCGAAGTGGTGGCATTGAACTGCGCGTAGTGAGGATACATTTTATTGTGTGTGATTTTGTTTAAGGCTTTTAAAGAAAAGACCACCGTCATCACCATCACCATCGCCTTAACCATTTCATTACCTCAGCGGGCGGGTATTCTTATTCGGTAGTCGAGCGTCTTGTCCACTGGGCCAGGTGGTGTTACTTATCCTGTAGCTCTCTGTGTTCTAGCACCAGAGCCGACTTTACTCACGTCTTCCTGAACTGCCCGAACAAACCCAAGCCCCCGTGGCAAGGGCCAAGACATCAGGAGCGATGGGAGGGGGCTCTGCGCAGCTCGCTGCCGGAGGTACAGCTTCTGACAGTGAGCTGGGCCCGAGGGGTCGCCGCTCAAAAATGCCCGGCCATCTAGAGCGGCCTGAGGGCCCATCGTCGTCCTGCTCCCTCACTTCCCTTTACCCCCCCCCCCCCCCCCTCACTTGGTTCTTTTTTGAATCATTAAAGTTGCTACCTACCTACCTCTCGGCTACTGGAGCCTCTTTCTCTCTTCTTTCAATCCCACCATCCTCATTCCCGTTACGGGGTGATTCAGGAGTCCACGGAGAATTGTGTCAATCACTGCGTCTTTTCTTTCCTAGAAACCGATTTACATGTCCGCGTGTCACGGCGTCTTTGAGGTGTCCACAGAGTAAGGTAGTTTTATGCCTTTCAGTTTTGCTCGATCAAAGAAACCAGACACAAGCGTTGCTTCAGTGGCAACGCAGCATGTAGAGCATTGTAGGCCCCATGGGTGATCTACCCAAGTTCGTTTAGCGCTTTAAGTTCGCCTTTGGTCCTTCTGTGTCCTCCTCCTTCGATTCGTCGATATGTTCCGCCCGCGACATTACGTGTCCTGGTCCAGAGAGCTCGGGTAGCGGCGGCGGCCAATGGCGTCCCGGAATAGGGTCTGCCACTCAGCTCCACAGTAATACGCATCTCCCTTCCCAAATCATATCATCGTAATTAAATGTTTTCTCCTCCTCCTCGACAACGGCCGCTAAAAGCTTTCCACGTTCAAAAACATGCAATCGAGATGGAGTTGTGACAGCAACCTCCAGGGGGCAGAAGCGAGCTGTGTTTTCTCCTCCGTGGCCTGAACGACGTAAGCGGCACGAAAAGACTAGCACGCTGGCTCTGTCAACAGGACCAGCACATGTCCGAGGCATGCATGTAACGTGTTCACCAACCGCGCCGGTCGTCGTAGATTCTTCAGACAGAAACTATCTTGTTTTAACTACCCGACATACATGCACTGTCGTAGCCAGCTAACTTTTGTCTGACGACAGTGACCCTGACTGCAGGGTGAGCTAGGTACCAGGAAGATCTTTCGGCCTCCATATCCCTGCGCTGCGAGTGAATGAACACGGCGCGTGGAGATAGAGCGATTGCGTCCGGCGCCTTATCGAAACGTGTGACGTCATGGTGTGGAGGCTTATCGCTGGCAGCGGCATGCTGGCAGGGACGGTGAGCGGTGAGTGGCGGCATGGCTCATGACGAAACCTTCGGAAAACCACGGCCGACGTCTGGCGCACAAACAAGGCCAGCCGAGGCCCACGTACAGCCAACGTGTGCGCCCTTATTTTGTGGCAAAAGCCAGGGGCACGTGTACTTGGAAAGTGGAAAACGAGGAATAAATAACTCCTAACTTTTCGCCCCTCTTGAAGAATCTGTTGGCGCCGACGTCGTTTCGACCACGGACGTTGCACCTTGTACAACCGAAAAGACGAAACCCAAAAGTGAACGAACACAGGGATGAGAAATTATAATTGAAAAGGCCATCAAGCTCAAACTTGTAATTATTACTTTTCGTGAGGAGGCAGCGTGCAAACGCGTGCGCTATGCATTGAAAGTCATCATCTCGGCTAACGAAATATTTTATGCATAAAATAGCCCTCAAGGGCCATCCGTGAACATTGGGCCTTTAATAAATTTTTTATCTTTCCATCTCCCATTTGTTATACGCCTTCATTTCCTGAGTGTGCACTGTAGATGCGAGTCTTGAGCATAGTTTCACAAATGTGAGCTCTTTCTATCCAGCCCGATCTTGGCACCGCCGCGGTGAGCGCGTTCAAGTCTCGACCACGGCGGCCGCTGCTCGATGAAGGTGACAAACAAGGCGCCAGTGTAGGGTGCGATGTTAGTGTACGTAAAGGAACCTCAGGTGATCGAATTTTTTGGGTCAATCCACTACGGCATCCCCCATAACGTGAGTCGCTTTGGGACGTTAATTCCTACACACCTATAGCCTAGTGGTCACTCGAGCCCAACTGATACCTCGGGCTGCAGGTATAGTGGACTAAGGACCATTCCCAGGCTCCCCACATCTTTTATGAGAGCAATAGCGTTTACTCTCTCTCTTTCCTTGTCTCGCCCCCCCCCCCCCCCCACACACACACACCCATGCACATAGACACAAAAAAACATTACCTGCGATTTAACACCACTTAAATCGACTAAGACCTATGGAAGCACTGTATGGCTTGGTTTGGCATGGTTGTTTTGGCGCCTTTAATTGGTTTGGTTTAAGGGGAAAGGAAAGACCCCGTATCCGTCTCATTTTTCGGCGGACATACAATTATAGGCACATATGTCGACGATTAGAATCTTTATAGAAAACTAGCCTCCAGTTAGACCAGCAGACTGATGCTAAATGGAAACAAAGAAAATTATCGGGGACGCTTGAGCTCCGCCTTTAAGTGTATGGCGCGGTAAGCGTAAGCTACCATCCGACACATAAAGCCCCGTTCTAACCAGGCCGTATGCACGTGCCTGGGTAGCTTATGTGTAGCGTGCCTGACTAAGCATCCAAGAGCACTGGAAGGCTGATACTTATTCCACCTCACTACCTCAAATGAGCAACCCCTCTTGGAAGCTCCTTCAAAGCTTCTGGTGTACCATGGCCCCATTAAGTCGCACAGTCCATCAAAGAATCAGTGCCCGACCATGCCAGAGCAAGGTGCCAGCTATTACGTGCCAGCGTCATGGCCGTGAGCTTTCGCCCACAACACCGACGCCTGATTTTCTTTCGTAAAGGGACCTTCAACGGCTTCGTTTGGTTTGGTTTGGTTTGGTTTTGGAGTTTAATGGCCCAAAGCGACTCAGGCTATGAGAGACGCTGTAGTGGAGGGCTCCGTAAAGTTTGACCGCCTGGGGTCTTTAACGTGCACTGACATCGCACAGCACACGGACGCCTTGCTTTTCGCCTCCATCGAAAAGTGGCCGCCGCGGCCGGGATTCGATCACGCATCTTTGGACGTCACCGCGGCAGGGCATCTTTAACGATATCAAGTTAAAATGGTATGGCCCTACCCTGAACGCTGCACTAAGAGCGGTTGCGCCACAATATAGATACGAAATGACGTTCTATTTTTGACACCGCTTCCTGTTTACGTCACTCACGGGACAAGTATAAAGCTTTCGCCTTAAAGCAGCCGCGAAAACAAGTAGTTATATTGTGGGACGCATTGTGAAATTTATCCCAGCTTTGCACGCAAGGGTTGCAAAGTTTTTCATGGCAGCTGGTGCGTATGGTCTTCATGGCGCGTATCTATGGATCAACGCTTTGTCGATTTGACATGAACAACTACGTTGAATTGAAAAGTCAACAAAGAGGGATTGCTTGACTTGACAAGAAATGCAGTGTAATTGATTAGTCCTTTCTGTCTTGAATTAAAGCATTTGTTGTTTTTGATGAAGCGCTGTAAAAGCCTTTCAGGGCCCTTTGATTCTGAGCTAAGCTGCCAGCAGGCCACGCAGGCACGATCGTAGTGCTTGGTTAGAGCACGGGGATTTATATCTATGTCGGATAGTTGTTCACATTATGTAGTACCTTAAGACTGTATGCTAATCAGTCTGTGTAGAATAACAGACGAGCACATAAAATAACCTTGATTAAGCAAGTAGTAAAATAAATGGATACTAAAGAGGATCCGCAAGAAAAGCCGGCGAACGGCAGTCATTAACACTGTCGCGTCGTACTATTATTAAAAGTGGAGTTAAGTGTCCCTCAAATTTTTATAAGTCAAATTTGCAATGAGGCAGAAATGCCAGTCAAGAGAATTACTGTATTTTGGAGCGAAATTTATCGGACGGGCTAACGCATTATCTCATCCCCTATCAGTTATTCTACTGACGGTCAAAGGATGGCGCTGGTTACGGGGTGTCCTAGGCATGGCGTATTTTGTGTCCGCCCGCTGTAAAGGGGCTGGCCATCATTACAACAACAGCATAATTATCATCATCCAGTCAGCGTACCCCCTGCCTTTCGATCGCTTTTCTTTGTTCGTTTTCGTTTTCTTCGTTCGATCATCAATACCATCATCGCCAGGATAAAGGAAAGTCTTTCACTGATCCTTGAGAGATTGAAGTTCGCGATACAACAGAAACTGACCCATAATGTGAAGCAATATAAGCTAACTGGATACAAAGATCAAAGTACGCAGTATCTGACACAAGACGCTGAGAGAAACTATTTAGAGAAGGACGGCGCTGTGAAATGCATCACATTAGTTACGACTAGGTCCTTCAGGAGTTAACACTGAGTTGAAAATAATCCTGAGTGAAGAGGCAGCACAGGACAGCACAGCGAATATGAGTTTAAAATTGCACAGTCTCAACTGGAAAAAGCCATAACGCAGGGCCAGACAAACCAGATTAATGCAATTAATGAACTTGGTCCAAACAGCCAGGAAGTGTTGCGAAAAGCACGGAAACAGCCCCCGAATAAAGAAATTTTGGAAAGTTGGCGGCACAGTAGGTTTAATTTGATCTATATAAGCGGAACGAATCTCCTATCAACTTGAATATCCGCGCACTTGCTTGCTCTCTTTTTTACTCGTCCCCTCACTTTGCGCGGAAGAATTGTTCCGGTCCCGAATGGCCTTCTTTCCTGCCGCTTGATGATCAATGGTACATTGCCGTCGTAGTCGTATAGCAGGATCTGCCATTGATAGCATTTCTTTCACTAGACCAGCGAAGCGTTACCGTTTGAGGCCTCATGCTGAGAAATAGAGCTGTGCAAGTGATGGAAGGAAAGGAGGAAAGCACAAGAACGACACAAGGAGCGAAGACAAAAATCAGCAAGAGGAGTATGGGATTGCGCGCTTTGGAAGCGGTCAGTGACAAGCCATGGTATGCAGCCAAGAATTAGCATGTCCATGGCCAAAAACGCACACCGACATTTACATCCAATACTGTCACTTCTCGCCCGAGTTTCTTCGACACTCAGTGAGCGCCAGGCTCGAATCTGACTGACCTGCCTGTAAACATTTGCAAGTTAATCCTCTCTTTCTTGACATTTTGGCGCGCTATTTGTCTACCATGCATATTGTCACGTACTTGGTGACTCGAGGAACCGGTGCGAAGGCACGGAACTATAATACAGGGGGAGGGGGGGGGGGGGATCCCAGAGGGAACGGCGCGAGCAACACTTCCTCGTCCTTTCTCCTTCATTCATGCGCCACCTGACAATACTAGCTGGCAATATTGAAGAACTGGACCAACATTCTACTCAAAATATTATCAGCGGTAGTAGCAGTAACAACTATACAGGCCTAAATGAAACTAGCTGAGAATATATTAGGTATCATAATTGCCTAGACCAATGACTGCCGTCCTATCAAAGTGTTGCTATGCGTGTAGCTTCCATCAATTGTATTGCGTGAGGAGTACGTAGAAGCCGCTCTTGAGAGCAACCAGATGTCCTGCGTGCAGTAGTGCAGTTTGGCTCACTAAACCATGCAGCGCTCGAAAAAAAAAAATACTTAGAGAAACCATGTTTAGCAAGGAAACCACGAGCGAGCAAGGATGTAACCGGCCATTCTACACTTTTCATGTTGGGGTACTATTTCTTGTGGTCATCGTTTTCCTTGCTATTGATCCTTTTTTATTGCCAACGGTACAGAGCAACCATGCTCTTCACGGTTGCATGGACTGCTTGAAGCGGACCATGCAATGGGAATCATTACCCTATTAAAATGAGACAGATTGGATTAGTGCAACGTTGCATGAAGGACAGAACGGGATAGAAAAGTAAGAACTGAATCATTGCAGTTGTAACAAAGTACAGGATGGGAAGGTGGGATTGAAGTGCAGCGAGGTGACCTCAGTCACTCACCGTAGTTCCATATGTAACACCTTGCAATAGTTTTCAAGGCTTAGTGGTAACGTATGTTGTCTGAACTGCTGCAAATTAAGTGCAGGAGGCACCTATGTCGACACTTGCGTTATGCGTAACAATAACTGCCAGCAAACTTTTGCGATCACAATATGGCAATACGCAGCTAGGTCCCCTTGAGATATTTGCTGTAAAACAAGGCTGCCTTTGACGTGGGCAGCGCCACGACTAGTTTGCATGCGGCCTCGCGATCCGGAGAACACGCGCGCGCTAGCACGTGGAGCTTTGCGGGAAAACAGTCGCTTATCGCCTTTCCTTGATAAGCGACCCCGCCTTCTGAGGATGCCATGCTGTTTAGTAGAGTTTGTCGGGACTGCCTTTCTTTAGGTGCTCATTCGGTGCCAAGGGAGTTAAGCGCTTTGTTAATTTTGTTTGTTGAACTAAATCTCTTCACTGTAGTCTTGAAGACGCGTCCTAGTGTCAAACTGAGGAGGAGGAAAAAGTTTTATTTTTCAAGGACGAAGAAATGAACATGGGCTTCGGCGCTAGGTGGCCAGGAGTCCTTGAGCTCTGGCGATCTGGGTTGCACGGTCGATGACCCGGAGCTGGATTAACGGGTTCGAGCTGAGAGTAGTGGTCCTGCCACTGCTCTAGATTGGTCGACAGATGCGGTCTAGATGCACTCTTTGTTGAAACAACTTACAGTGGTATATAATGCAGTGTATGCATGATCGTAGGTAACCGGGTTTGGAAAGGAATGCGTCTGTAATCTCCGCTACGTACAGGACCTCCTGAGCTTTTGTGATAGACTTGTGTCCCTAGGGGTATAAGCTACGGGCTTCACAGAAGGGTGATTCTTTGATAGGTAACCATACGGTCCCTCGCCGACCTCATGAGGGATTGTTATGTCGCCTAGCGGACGAGTCCTCGGGTGAAATTTTGGGCAGCCTAATTCCCCGGAAGAGCGAAATGCTGGTGTCCAGATTAACTGTATGGGACGGTTTGTCATTGCAGAGGCAAGCAGCAATTTCAGTGCAATAGAGAATATTTGTAGTTCGCTGATGATTTTTGAGTCGCTAATAATGTGGGGCTGAGGTTCAGCTTATTGCGAGGGCGATCGCCGTCTCCTCCGCTTCCTTCGGGCCGTTGGTAACAACCTAGCCGGTCGTGAGCTGTTGACCCTGATATTTAACGGGCATGCATAACCTTAAAGGCATGGCGGTCCGCGTTTTCGGCTGCATCAGCATAGACCGCATGTTGTTTGGAGTGGTAGTGCTTGTGTAGCACTTTGGCTCTGTATCGCCTGTATTTATAATATTCAGGGTGCATAATCTTCGGGAAAGGTAGAATTTTCAAATGAGTTCGCAGGCTTATAAGTAGTGATATTTTGTCTTGCCTTGATTCGGGGTAACCAAATGAGAGGGTGTCAATGATAAAGCGTCCTGTCTGTGTGCGGGCTATCCGTTCGTATTGAGAGTTGAGGTTGGCTTCCATTAGCTCGCTAAGAGTGTTGTGGACTCCCAGGGCACTGAAGCGGTCCGTGGGTATATCTATGAGGGGCCAAGTGCGGACTCGAACGCCCATCTGATCAGGCAGTCAACATGCTGTGTTTCTGCTGCTCTAAGTTTGAGGTAGGGCAATGTAAAAGCCTTGAAAAGGTGGACGAGATTGGTTTCCTTCATGTACGTACCTGGGTATCGGTTGGCGATTCGACGTGTGAGGCCCACTTTCTGAGGCGATTTTAAGGCTATTTCGGGAATCTGTACTTTGGCCGTTTTTCTGGAAGAACATTTCAAAAACCCATTAAGCAGACACTTCAGGTATAAATTATACCTTAGCGTCCACCTGGATTTAGGTGCGCCGCGATGCCTGGTTTTCCACACATGAGGAGAACTTTCGATTTTGCTGGGGAGCAGGATAGACCCGCCTTCTCTACGCATTTAGTAGCACTGTCAACGGCTAGTTATAGAATTTCTTTTATTTCAGCCTCATATTCGGATGAGACCTATAGCGTTATGTCTTGTGATAAATTTGGTATACGATTGAGTTTGTCCGAAAGTAATAAGAGGGTCAAGATAAAGAGGAAGGAGATGGCATGAACCCTTGTAGTATGCTGCGGCTGCCAAATGATATAGTGTCAGAGTTGACGGTTCCAAAATTTAGTTCGGCTACTCGTCCTGTAAGAAAATGCCTGACGTATATATAGTATAAGGTCCAAGGACCAGGGTTTATTAACTGGAAATTGGTAAGTATAGCTGCATGCGCTACATTATCAGACGCCTTGGCGACGTCTAGGCCTGGGATTCCTTGGTACTAGAGGTAAAGGGGGGATTGTATTATGTTATGGGAAAGTTGCAGCATGGTATCTTGTGCTGTCAGTGGAGGACGGAAGGCCAGCATTGTGGGCGGTAGGAGGTAGTGCACCTCGACATATGCATGGAGGCGGTTGAAAATAACGTGCTCCATTAGTTTTATTATGCATGACGTTAAATAGATGGGCCTGAGGTCTTCAAGGGCTAGCCGTTTGCCCGACTATGGTATGAATGTTACCATCGCATGATATGCTGCGGGGATTCGGCCTACCACCCAACATTCACTCATGAATGCTGTAAGTTCTGTGATGGATATATCGCCTAAGTTTAGGAGAGATTTGTTGCTGACACTGTACGCTCCGGGGCCGGAGTTTACGCGAAGCTAGTCTTACTTCGGCATCCGTGATGTTGGCATCATGTTCAAGATTTGCAGATGTCGCAAACGTCTGAAGTGTGGTCGGGGGATGGGAGGTGAGGTATAGTGTTTGTAGGTCTCGGAGGCGGTTTCCACTTGTTCCCGGATATTTGTGCATTACCGTCTCCATGCTTCCTAATTAGACAGCTTTGCAGTTGGCTGGGATTAGAAGATACCACATTATAAGTTCCAAGTGCGGCAAGACCACCTGCCTTGCATGTTATCACATAGCTGTCCCCGTTGTTAGTTAGCTAGTTTCGGGGTGTACCGCTCAGTGCGTTAGTCAAGCTGCGCAATTTTCAGTTTCAGGGCGCGGTTTTGCCTCCGCGACTTCTAACGTATTTGGATTGAATTTCGGGCCTGACCCAGGTGCAGGAGGTGTTTATGTTGATCGGTTTGTGTGGTGTTTGGTTTGTTTCTTCTAGGGTATCCTCAGTAAGGTGGGTAATGTACTATCGAAGGATGGAAACCCACTCGTCGAGACGTTCGATTGTGGGCGGTGCTGTTTAGTCACGGAAGGCGCGGAATTTGGCGCAATTAGTGAGGAGTCTTTTATGACATTTCCTTTAAAGGTAAAAGTAGTAGATTTGAGAAACCGATCACAACCAGGGTTTTCCCTTCATTGTTCCATTGCTGTGCATCGTGATGTCAGCATATTTGAATTTTCCTTTCAGGAACGAAATAATAAAGGGTTACAGGTTTGCGGCCATTTTCTTGCCAAACCAGCATTTCGGTATTCGAGACGAAGTTTAATGAAACCCCCTGCATAAACCGTATGAGATCTATTAGCCTGTGTAAAAATCTCAGCGGTGGTTTACGGACTTCGCCTTATCGAACCCGCGACCGAGTAATGAGCATAAGAACAACACAACCAGTCAGCCACCGTGGCAGATGAGAATTAAGGTGGAGTAAGAGGATTTATCTCTCTTTTGAAATTCGGCGCAGTGACTTCCAGTGTTCCCTTTTAAACCTCAGAATCCCGGTAATTAGGACTAAGTTCCTGTTTCTGAGCTCTAACACTGAGTGAACTAAAGAAAATGGCTAGGGTCGCAGGACATGCTTACTCACTGTGCCGTAATAAAAAAGCTAAATGTTCACCTTTATTTTTGTGAGCTCTCCCTAAGCTTTGTGGCCTGCTGTTTCACCCCTTCTTTCTGTTGCCTGCGTACGTCACGGAGTCCCTGCCTCCTTCGGCAGAGGCCGAAGTGTTTCAGAGGATACGCTTAATTAAAAGTAATCAGGACCATCTACGAGGTGCGTTCCCTGTCCGCGGGTGATTCAGCGGGGTGTCTGTGGGAATACCGGCCTAATCAACTTCTGATGCACATTGTTTTCACAGCATGACTCAATCTCCCCAGTTTTAGATGCTGTTGAAATTAGTGTAATCAATAACAAACATGACCTGCAACGTGGTCGACAAACGAAGCTTTTTTTTCCGATTTGCTAATACGGTCCATGGTTACAGTAGATGCGCGATGCTCTCGCCGCACGAATCATCTCTCCAATTATTAGTCGTTGTTGAAATTAGCGTGATCAAAAACAAATATCACAGCGTGATGTAGAAAACAAACTTCATTTCGTTTTCGACCACCTCAAAACAAGCCTCCTCCCTGAAGATAAATTCCAAAATTTTCAAAGTTGGGATAAAAATGTTGACGGGTCTTCTTAGTGCCTCTCCTTGCGGAAGAAGGATGGAAAGTTGGACGAGTTGGTAATAGTTCATTGTGGGTGGTACAGAACGAAGACACGAAGAAGACGGAAGGCGTCTGTTGTGTTTCTCTTCGTCTTTCGTGTCTTCGCGTTGTACCACCTACAATGAACTCTCCTTGTGGATGTTTATTCGCGTAAATGCACTTTCCTACTTATCAATAATCCCTTAATTTGTACATTTATGATCCCCACATACTCGTTACCAGTCGTACGCTAGCCGGTTCTGTGTGATATCAACCGAAACAGATATTTATTAATCCCCACTTTAGCAGAGACGTGCGGAAGTGACTGAGATTAGCGTGTCTCACTCATCGTCCAAGGGCCCTGGGAGGCTCCATTTCCATCTCACCCAACGCCTGAAAAAAGAAGCCCGAGCTGACAGCTCCTGCCATGTCATATGATCTCGTGACGTAGCACGTCTCTAACTAATATTTACTAGATCAAGTAATCTGCCAACTACCACCTGTCAGCGCCATGTCCGTGACCCATGTCAACAACGCCGGATCTTTTGCAGAACGGGCCGTTTAATGTTATCGTGTTGAAACAGTCCTAAAGCTAGAAATCCGCGCATTTCAGCGTTTCTGAGGTCAGTGCCGACAAATACAGTTTCCAGCTGTCGCCCCCAGCTGGCGCCTCCTTCTGCAAACTCTGCGAAATGGCTACTGGGAACAGCTTCAAATCAGAGTTCCGCTATTAGTATATGATTAGAGAGATGTGTCTGATATGGCGCTCCCGGTCTGCGCGTAATTCTTGCCGGCGGTGTTTTTCCCGCCAGGTCGGCGTCCTTAGACGTCCTTTGCCTCCGTCGTGTTTCCGCTCGTAAATCTACGATGACACGCCAGCCGTCTCGTCATGCAGTCTGTAACAAATAAAGAAAAAGCATTCACGCGGAAACAATGGCAACAAGCTTGGTGACGCGCGCTGTACGCAAGAGGTATTCGGAAGACGACCTTATCATACCAGAGCTTATTATCTCCCTCCCTATTAACGAATGCAAAGGCTCATTTAGTTATCGCTATCGCAGGGTGCCAATAGGGACTGGCCCCTATCCCGGCGTAGTGGTTCAGTAGTTTTGGCTTTAGATCCTTAAGTCCCGGGTTTTATTGCGATAGGTATAAATACGCCAGTCAGACGTCCACAGCTAATAAAGTGCCTATGGAGTCTTATGGACCAGTATAACTCTGCATTACACACTAGGGAAGGCTGCAGAGGGGGGAGAGAGCGAAACTTGCCCCTGTCAGGTGATAACCTCGCGCCGTGTGGCAATTAGTTCCTGTGACCTAGTTGTCAGAGTAATAAAGATATCAGGCAAGGAAGGAATTACATAACGAAGGAGTACGAGAGAAAAAAAGCAAAACAGCGACAAATGTCTTATCTAAGGCGCTGCTTGCAAACACATCGTCTCATGCAGGATCCCGGACTCTGAGAATTTGCGACGATGACCTGAGGCTACCTTCACAGGCTATGTTTTTCTTCATTCCTCTCCTTGTTGTTGTCACCTTTTATTCTCAGTAGAGATCGAGAGATGGAAACGAAAACAAACGTGTCTTGCAACGAATGTTGAACGACCAGCCACTGTGACTCCGTGGTTTTGGCGCTCGGTCGCTGATGCTGATGATGGTCGGTGCTGTAAGCAACCCAAGCTGGCCTAAGTTAATCCGTAACACTCAACTATAGTGCGTTTCATAGTCCTTGTCTCGCTTAGATATGCGACACCTTGCGATTTACAATGTCGAACAGCGGTCTATCGTTTTTCAAAGTCGGAGTTGAATACTCAGAAAAAAGGAAGAGCATCCAAGGCAGGCCTTCCCAAATTTCTTGACAGGCGTCTTTATATCGCGTAGGTGTGATACGTGAATGGCACAGGTGAAACGAAGCGTCAGTGTCGAAAACTACAACGCAATGTCATTATGGCATTATATACACATTAAGCGGGCCCATAAGCAATGTGGGGTGGTTAATGCTCTCCTCATTCTCGTAAACTTATGTAAAGCGCAACAGAGACACCACAATCAGACAAGAGAGACAGGACAGGGCGCTTTTTTTTTTTTCCTGTCCTGTCTCTCTTGTCTGATTGTGTCTCTGTTGCGCTTTACATAAGTTTACGAGCATAAACCAACTAGCCCCGCAACGCATTTTACTGGAAGTCCTCTCCTTATTATCGACACGGAGATTTCTGATGTAACGCGTGACGAGCTGATCGTTTTTTTTTTTTTTTTTTTTTTTTTTTAATCCGGCATCGTCAAAGCATTCAAAGGAAAACTTGCAGCCTCGGGGTTCGTCCTCTGCCAACTGAAATCTCTGAAAGAGATGCACAAAGATAGTGTATCAGCAATTGATAGTCATACGGGTAAGTTAAAAGCCATGCATGAAAAACAAAAGAAAAGCAATGACGCTGAAATAATGCAAGCAGGTGGGTGATTACGAGCGTGCCTCTCGTAGGTGGCAACTAGCAGGCTACATGGCCTGGCACCGATTGATCGGCGGTTTTTGTGACGTCGTGAGATCGGGTGACATGGCCGAGTTGGCCCCTTTTGCCAACCTGTGCAGTTGCTACGAGTGGGGAGGTTGACATGGGGAATCTAACCCACAGGAACCCTTAGATCTCGAAGTCATACACGCTACCCCAAGGCCGCTCATGCAAGTCAGTCGAGTGGTATTTCACATAATGCCGTAGCTGACGACTGTTCGCCAGTGATTATCTGCTAGATAGCAGAAGCACCGATTAAGGGATTACCGATTGTGCCAGTAGCAAAGACCATGTACGCGATCGATCGGACCTCGAAGATCTGAAAGGAGGCCCGCAGAAGGGTAACGGTATAGCGTCATAGCCTTAAAAGTGCAGCCTAAATGACCCCAGCATTTTTCATTTATACCTTGGCTGGCTCTGTTTTCCCTTACTGTGTTCCGTCTACTTTTTTCACAGAAAAGCGCAAAACTTATGATTTTCCACCTTACAACGACACTAGCTCGTTAATCCTGACTTAAGGAAGGAATGATTATGTGTCCCGCTCACATTTGGTTCTATACTAGAGCGTAATAGCGTTAAAGGCCACATATTATCCAGAAAATAAGGGTTGGGCGTAGTCGACTTTCGGAACTGCGTCGGTGTTGTGAGCGAAAAACTATGGACATCTCTCTGGAAAGCGGTAATTGGCATTTGACATGGCCGGGTACTCATTTGTCGACGGACTTTGTGACGTCACGAGAGCACGTGACAGGGTCATGTTGACAGTAGCTTACGACTGTATGCAGAACAGTTTGTACGATATAATAGAGACGCAAATGCGCGTATTGTTAAGTGAGTCGCAAAACGCATGTACGGGAAGCCGGATCCACACGGGGAGCTACAGACGGGAGCCATTAACCCCTTAACGACGGAGCCCGAAGTGTCGAGCAATATTTGAGCAACGCAAGCATATCTTTAGTTCGTTCACCTTCTTATTTAGCCGGTATTTATACTAACGCGAAAGTGGTGAATGTGCTCAAGGATGTAAACGGTGTATATAGCAGGCAGAGGCTGTTTACTAAACAGCGGCGCAGTGGCGTGCGTGTCTGCTGATGCTATGAAGAATCCTCAAACAACACCACTTCCCAACGAAAGCACCGGGTGCAGTGTAGAGCTACTAACAGGAGCGTGGATAGAAACAAGCGCAGCGAGATGACTTTATATAACTGAGCGTGTTAAATAGCTGGCTTATAGCAGAGACGATGTACGCAGTTCTGCTGCGATAAATCTGACTGAAACGAGGTCGAGAAGAGAAAAGAGAGAGAAACGAGGTCGATAGAGAGAGAGAGAGAGAGAGAGAGAGAGAGAGAGAGAGAGAGAGAGAGAGAGAGAGAGAGAGAGAGAGAGAGAGAGAGAGAGAGATTTTGGTAGCATTTTGCTTCTTGGTATTGATGCGTAAGACATTCCTGTGCATGGATCCGCAAGCCGTTTTCTCCTACCACCGCTAAATGATTTACATTTTCTTTCTCGCCAGTTTTGGTTTCAGCAGCCGACAGACGTCCGTGACGTCACAATCAAGCCTTGACGCGCGGCATGAAAATTAAACAGCGATATAATCGCTGACCTTTCACTGTTGGGATTCCTGTTCTTGAGGCAAGCTCGCTTGATCGTTGTACTGAATTGAAGTGACACAGGAATAATTATATCGCTGTTTCTTTTTTTTTTTCATTCCTCATATGACATAGACTTGACTTCGACGTCAGAGCCGTCGCTCGGCTGTTGAAACAGAAACCGAAACAAGTGAGAAGAAATTCGATTATAAATTATTCAGGAGTCGTAGGTGAATACGACGTGGTGATCCGTGCACATTAATATCTTTGGCATGATCGCAAAGGATAAAACACGAACCCAAAAATTATGGGCCTATACTCTTTTAACAACGGTCACGGTAAACTGCAAAACAGGTATGCTTTTTATCTCACTTTAAATTTTCTTTTCCCTTTTGTATCATTACACAATCGTACATTCCCGTTCCGTGGTTTCGCGTCCATATTTTCTCGACTGTGGGAACTGTCTCTCTCTCTCTCTCTCTCTCTATATATATATATATATATATATATATATATATATATATATATATATATATATATATATATATATATATATATATATATATATATACATATATATATATATATTTATATTGAAAGAAGACCAGGTAGAGACGGCAAAGTCGCGACGGCAAGGCAAGGTATGTCGTGTCAGCGTTTAATCCGATGGAGAACCCAGGCGCGTGCTGGAGCCGGCGCCGCGGGACGATGACGATGGCATGTAGAAAAGAAAGAAGATCATGGTATGTACAAATGAAAGATCCGTGGAGGGCTCCCGATATACACACATTCACCGCTTTTCTAATCTCCCCCCCCCCCCCCCCCCCCCTTGCTTGTGTTTGCGTGCTACGTTTGCAGAGGGCAACAACAACAAGCTCTTCTAAGTGAGCTGCGTTCTAAGCAATTTCTTTCTGATGACCGCTGGTGAAGAATCAATAGCTTCGTGGATACTAAGTACCGCGACCTGCACAAAGGGTATTTGAACGAATTGTCTGATGCAGATTGATGAAAGCTAGGTAGCCTAAAGCACGTGATTCTATTATATTATTGCGTGAAGACTCGATGTATCTACAGTATATCTACAAGACGGTTGCAACTGGCATAGCAGCGAGCAGCACCACGTAAACAGTCCCACTTCGTCGTTATCTGATGCATTTCCCTCCCTCGAGGCAAGGGAACACTTCGTCCTCGCCTTCTCGTAACAATATATTTGCGCATATTTTACATTTACCTTCTGTCAGCGAAAGCGGCCGTAAGTCATGCAGTGAACGCTCTCTTCGTCAACATTTCCTCGAAACGCGAAGTTCGTGTCAAATTCCCGCACCGTGTGAGCAACGCTACGCAAGGCATCGTACAGTAAAGAAAAAAAAAAAAGCATTCACCCATAGTAATCGCGGACTTCGAACGCTAAATACAAATACAAAGCGCTAAAGCGCAGGTAAATTGCGTTTCCCTGCAATGGTGTATCAATGGTTAGACGATCTATACAAGCGCAACACAGCCAAGGACACAACGAAGCCAAGTAGACGCACAAACGCCGACTAGCATGCACTTTTACCCTACTCAGTGGTTAGGAGGCCGACTGCTTATCTCAAGGACGCGGGTTCACACCCATTTTGATGGAAACGAAACGCAAGTCACCCGTCTCATGTGGTTGTCAGTGGTCGAAATTATCCGGAGCCCTCCAGTGCGTCGCCCCTCTTAACTGATGTCGTCCTGGGACGCTAAACCCCACACTCGACAAACTACTGTAGCAGTCTACCCTTATTCGCACAGACGGAACTTCTTTGTTGACACGGTCGTGTGGCTCGTTTCCAGCAAGTGTCTGTCGCGTGTCTGCATGGTGATAGCGACCGCGATAGCACACTGATAGCGTTGGCGTAATTCATCCCAAAAGCGAGCGGCAAAAAACTACGTGCGTCTAGCCTCGTATTCCGCCTGTCCAAGCTTTCCGTGCAAACTCATAGAGAAACAAAAGCTTTAGGTCGAAACAAAAATCGCCCGAATCAACACTCCGCTTAGGGGAGTGGGCGAAATGAGAAGGAGATGATGGAAAGGAGAACGGAAGCCAAGCGCGCGCGTAGAACACTAAATAAGAATCGGACGAACAAAGCAAGCCTTCGCCGTACAAGGGCGTATTCCATCCTGACCCACTGACTGACAGACCTTGCGTGTGGACTGAGACACTGACCCACATTTAGCGATCGGTGACAGCTGTGCTGCAAGCGCGCACTATTGACGCACTCTTATTAGTGGAACGAGGCTTCGTCTACCTCGGTCACTGTGATACAGGCAGCTAGACGCTGAACGAGGTTTACCTCTGTCTCTTCCGGCCAGATGGGGTAAACAGAGAGCAACCACTGATTTGCCACTTGAATGGGTCGATACGTTAGGCCTGCGACTCATCTCGGTTGTTCCTTTCCGTGTTTTTATTAGAGAAAGCGTTCAAGGACTGGCACTGTAAATTTTGGCGGGCTGAGTTCTAGCATTCAAACTACGGCGCTCACCTGTTCAACAAGCTAGGGTGACGCTCAATCAGAAAACAAAGTGGACCTGCATGTCGCCAATAGCTTACATGTGCACATTGACAGGATGGCATGTTGCCCATTTCGATGAAAAGAGCTTGCATGAAGAGGAAAACAAATGAAGGAGAAGAGATTCTCCCTATACAATGATACGTGGGTTTCGATGGTATTGTATCGTGCAAAGACAAAAAGCAGATGAAAGTGGCAGCCAGTGAGACTCGCTGCATTTCAACAGTTGCTGCGTCCAGCGCTTCGGTGGTGTACCTCTGTTCTCTTTTAAAGGAGGTGATAGTGGTTTATTTCTTTAAATAATCAAAAAGAAGGAAAAGAGTATTGCCGGCCGCGGCAACTGCTATCTAAAAAACTGAAGCACTTGAGCGGCGGTTGGCGGGAAACAAAAGGGGATAGGGAGAGGATAGCGAGGGAAAGTATAGAGGGGAGAGATTGGAAGAAAATGCAGGGGGAGCTTCGTACATTATTTACAACTCTTTTAAATGAGGAATATCTCAATTTCAGGAAAAAAATAAACGTTTGCGAAGAGGGATTGATGCGCTGAACGAAAACACCGGCTGGTGTGCGATTCCTATAGGTACTCGAGACGCGTGTTGTGGACGTTTCTCTTGCAATCACTTCGACACACACACACACACACACACACACACACACACACACACACACACACACACACACACACACACACACACACACACACACACACACACACACACACACACACACACACACACACACACACACACACACACACACACACACACACACACACACACACACACACACACACACACACACACACACACACACACACACACACACACACACACACACACACACACACACACACACACACACACACACACACACACACACACACACACACACACACACACACACACACACACACACACACACACACACACACACACACACACACACACACACACACACACACACACACACACACACACACACACACACACACACACACACACACACACACACACACACACACACACACACACACACACACACACACACACACACACACACACACACACACACACACACACACACACACACACACACACACACACACACACACACACACACACACACACACACACACACACACACACACACACACACACACACACACACACACACACACACACACACACACACACACACACACACACACACACACACACACACACACACACACACACACACACACACACACACGCGCGCACGCACACACTTTGGCGCGCAAAACTGCCTTGATCAAATTATGAAATCTTAAGGGCTGTACTTGCAATGCATTGACTGCATAGTTAAAACGCCTGCCGTCAGTTATGAGCATTGCCAAAACCTCAAGCTACTTTATTTGCTCCCACACTTACAAACACGTCAGTGGCAGACAGTGTGGCGGACGATCCATCTGCATAAACATTTTTCTGGGAATCAGATAACGAGAGCACCCCTCAGGGAATGTCCGGATATTGTACCGGCGTGCAAAGGCCATCGTACCCGCTGTTATGCTGCACTCGAAGGTGCCAGAAAGATAACAGGCCGAACATAAAGAGTGGAAATTAGGTCAGAGGTTTAAGTGTTAGTCGTAAAATACCATATTTATATTTGGTGTACAAGGATGTAAGGTTTGTCAACAAGGCCAGTATATGAGTTAAAAACTGTTAAATGTGCAGCGTTGCAGCGAAGATGGTCGGTTTGTCAGTGACGTTGGTACGAGTGCTTCATACCTCGTAACGGATAACCATACTTGGAACAACTTCGTACCACAGGTTTTAGTGAACATCCAAGATAGCATCATAGAAGTAACGCAGACTTCACGAATTCCGTCTATGGTGATGCATGTAGCCGCGTATACTTGTTCTTGAGCCGAGGATGTAAAATTAGAACTGTTCTGCAGCTCAGGAGAACAAAAATTCTACGGAATAAAAGAAGACCTGCCATAGGTGCATACAGGCTCCACACTTCGAGGGTCCTTGGTTTGGCTGCCGAAGGTAACGTGTTGTATTTTAACTTTCTTCCTTCTGGTTGCGTACCAGCTACTTGAATTTTTTTTTTCTGTATTCTACGGTTAAACACACTTTCATGGCATGCCACTTAGGCAGTGGCAATAGCAAATGGCTCTCCGAGCCACTATTTCACGTATCAGTATAAGTTTCAAACCACTCGCTTTCACAAGAAAGCTAACAAATGCTGAGTGAGAAACTGCCAGAGACGAACCATATGGGGAATATACGTCGAGTCACATAAGAGCAAATAAAAAGAAATGCTTAAAACTTACTACTAAACAACATTCGTAGTCAGTATTAAACCCCTGTTTTTATTTAACAGTCCACGACTTTGGCTTGTTATTTGACCCACTGATTGCATCCTTGAAGGTTCTCAGTTCGCAAACCGACGCGTCTTGAGTTCATTTATGCTTTTCGTTTCACTGAGTACGCTTTGTTTTATAGAAAAACCTATATGAAATCTCATACCGACCCTCTTTGAGATCTCCAGGTTGTTGTTGCCAACATGATCTGCCATCATGACATCATGACTTAGCAAGGTCAGATATCAATTGACCCGGTATTACCTCACGGGAGTCATTGATTGTCAATGATACATTTTTTTCCCAATTGATAAATGGGGCATTCGACCGATTTCAAGACCTTAAAACATTTCTCTGACATCCTTAGACACATACCTCAGGCAGCACAAACCATGTGTCCAATAATGGTGGTGCGTTTGCAATGTACGGCCCTACATAAGGCCAGTGCGTTCTAATACTGGACAGTTGGTCTGTGTTGTCTGGAAAAACCTGACACTTGAACTTGAGCCACATTGCGAAAGTACCCTTTAAAAATTTTGATTTTTTTGCTTCTTCCAAGTTCGGAACTGGCCGTTTTCTGCACGTTGGAAACCACGCGCACAGTAAAAGGTCACGGTTTTGCTCACTAGTCGTGCTCCTAAAAACTGATTCTAATTCATAGATTCTGACCACGATGGTTACCGCTTGCGTAGCGTAAGAGTTACACACGATTGCGCACCATTTTCTCAAGCTCTTTACGTTCTAATGAAAACGCCAGTCATTGGACGAACATAATACAGTAAAAAGTCGAGCTAGTTGGTCAGACGACATGATGCCCCACGCAGCAAAGTAGGTGACGACACATAGGACAGGCACACACACACACACACACACACACACACACACACACACACACACACACACACACACACACACACACACACACACACACACACACACACACACACACACACACACACACACACACACACACACACACACACACACACACACACACACACACACACACACACACACACACACACACACACACACACACACGCGCACGCGCGCGCGCAAGGACGATGCTGCACTGACAACTGATTAATTGAACACCAACATCCTCTTGCTACTCCACTTCTAAGCACACACCACTTCATATTTGAGGAAGAACAAGGATAGAGAGATTTTGGAGGCCTGAGAGATATCTCTAGCTGGTGATAATTGCGTCAGCACACCTTCTGTTCTCCTATCGAAGAAAGAGAAAGACTTCGCAAGATCACTGAGAGGACCGCCCAAGATGAAGTGGTGTGTGCTTAGAAGTGGAGAAGGAAGAGGATGTTGGTGTTCAATTAATATTTTGTTAGTGCAGCATCGCCCTTGTTTATTTGTGTGTGTGTGTGTGTGTGTGTGTGTGTGTGTGTGTGTGTGTGTGTGTGTGTGTGTGTGTGTGTGTGTGTGCGTGCGTGCGTGCGTGCGTGCGTGCGTGCGTGCGTGCGTGCGTGCGTGCGCGCGCGCGCGCGCGCCTCTCCTATATGTCGTCACCTACTCTGCTGCGTGTAGCATCATATTGGAAGACGATTCCCAAGGCTTTCGAAGTCAGCGCGACAGGCGGCGAACACCGAATGCCCCGCCCCCTAGCGCCGTTATCTCGTCCACCAGCAGGATCCGTCCGCGGAAGCGTCAAGTGAGAAGGGGCGATATTGCCCGGCGGGAGGCATCGCGGCGCCTCGACTCTTCCCTGCTCCAGTTTGCGCTGGTTCCCAGCGGGGATATATGGGGCTGGCCGCTCGGCCTCACGGGAAAGCACGGACTTGGGGTGTTTCGGCCCGAAACGAAAGCGTCCGCGAAAACAACGCAACAAACGACGCCGTCTCAGCAGCTATCTAGGACATTTTTTTTTTTTAATAAAGTAATAGATTTCGCACTAACTTCGCAACACGCGGTCAGCGGCACCTTGCAGACGACAATGCGAGGGCTTCATGACGCGGCGTCTGAACCTACCAAATGCTCGGGAATGTTGACTTATAAGTGTCATGCGGGCTCAGAGCGCAGAGAAAATATGCCAGCGACATTTAAGGGTAACGGAGTCGATCCATAGAAATTAAGCGTGGCACGGTTTCTTAAGCTTCAAGGGGGGAGATGATACTGGGAATGTTGCAAGCGTAGGGAGGCCATAGATGATGCCGTATAGGAATTTCCGGAAGCAAGGAGAGACACCTTTGTTAACCGTTAGCGGAAGTACTTGGGCTGCGGCTGATGACGATAATGAGATGTTTAATGGCGGGAAGTTGCAACCTAGATATGAGAGATGCCTCAGTCGAAAGTTTCGAACTCGTTTCGGCTATCTAGCGTTCTTTGTCTCATTGACAAACTTTGAGCCGTTGAATCGAGCGAATGCGATGTATAGATTTAATCTTTCCCTGACGGTTTATATCTGCATTCATTTCGATCTCTATTTGGATAATTTCATTGTTCGAGGTTTTCATCTCCTCGGGACGTTTTCTTCATCAAAATGAATATTTTAACATCATGTCAACGCCACCAACGTTATTTCTACAAAACACTATTTTCAGTGGAAATGCATCTCCATTTATAATAGTTGTTCCGCGAAGGGGTCAGTCATTGGAGTCTGTTTTCCAACATTCCCCCGGTCTTTGCTGTTTAATCATTCTTCCACGCATTGATCCCCATATCATCTCCAGATGTTTCTATAGAGAGAAGAAAGCTAAACATGTTCGATCCTTAACCTACTTCGAAGTCTGAAAGCTACCAAAACATTGACGATACAAGAGTCCACGGAGGAAAAAAAACTAGTGTTCTTACCTCCATGCAAGAGTCAGAAGAGAAAAGGGGGCGCTTATTGAACATATATTTGTGAAGTTTGACCTTGAAGTGAAACCAATTAGCCTTATGATGAAATGTCGAGCTGCAGCATCGGGGCATGTCATATCCGTGCAGGCTTCCGACAAAGTAAACAGAGCAGAAAGGCATAATTTTCTCATGCAATGCTTTTTTCTAATTGGGAACATTATAATTCAGAGCAACTAAAGTTTGCGTTTCTGTAAATGCTCTAATATATCCTACCAGCTCATGCAAGGAAAGCAAAGAACAAAGTCCGAGGCTCCACAATTTTTCACAATTGGTGGTTTCAAATGTTTCACAGCGTCGATGCCGGTAACTTTTTGATTACCCGCCATTTTGACGGTAAATCGAACTTCTCAGGTTTCTCATCCCATAAGTAAAGAACAGCACCAAGGTGCGTAATATGCACAGCGTTAAGAACCTCACTGGATATCTCTCATTGGCGACATGATCGTGAGGCCTCATAGTCTCTGAAGCTTAAGGAACAACACGCTCAAGCAGCTTTTTTTTTTTTTTTCTTGCTGTGACTGTCAAATCTCTCAGACAAACAAATACAGCGCTAGAGACTCGAAGGCAAGGGAAGGACGAGCGCTGAAGCACAACTGCGCTGTTGCTTAACGATAAATCATCATCTCTCTAGTCAAACTGTAGTGCTCCCATATTAATTAAGTTTTAATGCCGTAACAATGAATTCTCTCAATCCATGCTTATCAGTTTAGGCTTTCTCAGTTCAGGTCGACTTTCTAACGTTCTAACATGTCAGAGGCGTTAGCTTCATGACTTTGTACTTCTCATGAAAGAGGTAGGCAGCCATGCTACCATATGTGAGACCACAATTGGCAAGACGAGTGACAAATAAATAGATGATCTCTAATGACGACCACTTTACCTGTGGGTTAAAAAAGGACCTGATTGCTACACGGCGTGCCCCAAACGCTGATAATTGCGTGGGTGCGCCGAGTGACGTGTCCAGATGAAAAACCATGCTGTCCGAAACGTCACCGCCAGCCCTTCAGCCCAGGGTCCATATTCCTAGTTTGTGTCGTTTCCAGAAGCGTCGCCTTCTATGTTTCCCCCCTCATCTAACTGGTGGAAATTCCGGAGCCGGAAACCGGACTGACGTCCGGTTCCGGTGCTTCTACCAATCGGATGACTACTCCAGGTCAGGGAGAAAACGACACTTCTGAAAACAACGCAAACTCGGCATGCGGACCCAGGTCAACAAGCTGTGTTTCTTCCCGGAGACGCCAGTGTCGTATGTTACTCAGAGTTCTAGCCGGAAGCACGGGTGTGTGCGCAGTTGAAATTATTGATTTTTGTGTAATTTGTCTTGAATCATCCGCATCGAAGGTATTCGAAATATGTAATGTATATGTCGTCCGCATTTCCCTTCTAGGTATTCTGTGCTGATATTCGCTGCAGTCTCCACATTATGCCCCAGTCAGTGTCTACAGTCAAGATGCTTTTCTTTTTCGTCATAACATTTATTCTCGCGATGGCACTCAAATAGTGATGGTACCATGAGTGAATTAATTTTAGCAGACGCGTTCTTAATGCACAATAAACACAAATGCAGACAAACGCGCACAGCTGCCTCAAATTAAAACTTTGCGTTTGTTCTCTCGTTCTCTTAACTATTTTGCTTGGCGCGGGAAAGTTGGTAATGTAAGGGTGATAAGCGTAAGACATTTACTCACCCACAGAATTAAAAACATTATTTTGATATTATGACAGAAAACAGCATAATAAAACAATTATAATATATGTTTTATGCCATAGTCTGTCAGAGACTATGGCTTTGACAGACTTTATTTCTTTGTGATCAATAAGAAAAGAAAGGTCAATAGCTAGCGTGAGGCGCCTTGGCCGGTTAAACGGAGCCGTACCAAGGTCGATCTCAGCCCTCGTGGTGAAAATTTCATCCACTACATCACTGGCGGCACGGAATCGTTTAAAAAATTCAAGGCATCTCTTCAGATATGCTAGCAGAACAACGCATCGTCTCTGCAACAAAACAAAACTTTGGGAGAATCTTAAGCCACGCCTTAAATGCATGTATGGTGGGATATATCGTCCTGTGGTGCTTTTTATTGAAAAGACACTCATTAGCATACAGTCTTAAGACACCCCTTTACGTGGAAGGCTAAATAATGCACATGTAAGCCCAGCTTGCTGCCAAGCCGTACATGAGGGCCTTGTGTGACCTTGGCCTATAGAAGGTACCTTGTCTGGCTCCGCACCGAAGAGTCGTGAGTTCTAGTACCAAGTGATACCTAGAGCTGCTAAAATTTTCATAAGCGAAATAAATTTATCGATAACGTTAAATTATTTGAGACGCGTAGCTACATTTAATTCGCAGTACAAACCCCGTTTTTATCACTTCCATTCCACGCGTCACGTTCACGTGAACGTCATGGGGTGTTTGAAATTCCCGCGCGATGTCGTATGACTGTGACATGACAACCCTATCCACCGAGCAGAACTCCCTCGAGAGGACGCCGAACGCCGAATCCAGCGCTGAATATTCCGCTTAACGGACTTACAGCTCTCGCTTTAAAACAATGGACGGGCACTGGTCAATAGTCAGGGCTGGTAGAGCTGTAATTTATGTCAAACTAAAATAAAATGAAAGGGTGAACTCTGTTACTGAGAGAACGTCGCTCGCGCAAGCAAAGTCCCGAGAACACCGCCATTGCTGAACACGATGGCTTCTATATGAGGCCGTCAACTTGGACGCCATGATTGTTCCGCGTTGACAGGTTTCGGGGACGTTTAAATATACTTGCGCATACGACTGGCAAAGAAACCGGAATCAAAACATACTAGTTAGAGTTACTAGTCTAGAAGCGGCCCAGATTGCGCGCACTACACAGTGGGCCATTTCGCGTCATCGCTAAAATTAAATTATTTTAATGGGCGAGATAGACTATTCACGTTAAGAGCAACGTCGGGGATAAGGATCGAAATTAGTCATCTTTTCAACACCAGAGATTTCAGCGGACTTACGTTCTCGGCAAGACTTTCAAATATGATAACGAAAGAATGTCTGAAAAAAATGTGTTCAGTCGTTTTCTTAAAGCCACTGTGCGCATTGTGTACTCCTGCTTGTTTACTCAGCTTACGTTCTTTTGTCCGCTCAATAAATTCAAACTTGAAAGCATGTCGTCACGTGGCTACGTTTGCCTACTTATTTGATCAGAATAATGCGCATGATCTGAAATAGTTGTAAAAGTGCTCCCAGATTCCTCTTCCTCAAGGGGAACAGAAGGGCGACAGTGATCGCTTATAAGCTTTCAGTAAAAGGAAGAATGCCCAGTTGGCGCCTCAAATAATCCCGAATTACGCAGATCACATGACCACATGGGACGCGTCATCAAAAACGCCCACCTGCCCATGCTTGTAGCTCATGGATTTTATTTTTCATACCGTTGATCATCAGCAGCAGCAGCATGACTCCACCCTCTGCAAGACAAAGACACCTCCCATATCTCTCCAATTAACCAAAAAACAGCGCGAACAAACGGGGATGAAAGGAAGAAACCACAGGAACAACTATCCCCTGCAATTAACTTGACCCTGTGCCAGCTGCTTCCATACTGTAACGATATACTTCTATAATACCAAGGGAGAGGCATTCATTCGGAAGAAGCGACTGCTTTGAAACGTTTGGCATCGTGATGTAACACAGGCTGCGCTGTCAGAGTAATAAGCAGCACGCAGAAAAAATGATTCGCGATCCTGGGCAGCAAGGCATGAGACCTTGGCAGCGTGTCCCTCCTCCTCCGCAGTGTTTGTCCACAAACAACCGCTGCTCTACGCCCGGCGCACGTGTCGCCTTTGGCGGCCAGGGGACGCGCCGATAGCGCGCGGAGTTTGCGACATTTGAGCGACGCTCGTGTTCGGGGTAGTGATTTCGTCACGCGTACTCGCAGTGTATGTATACATATAAGCACGACAGTTAGGCAGCGGCGAGGGAAAGTCGCTTCTTGTGGCAGCTGATCTTGACAAAGATATGCGTGCAGAGGGTGACTGAGATCCCCAGCTTCTCCGGGGTTGCTTGTAACGCTCGGAGACTTGTTTAGTCCGGATGGAACCGGACGAAAGCCTGCAGGCTAGGGGAAACAAAACAAGTCGCCGTATCAACAAGAACATCAATCTGCTCATCTTTGTGTGCAAGTGCTGGTCAAGCCGTGAATTTTAAACGCTGTCTTCAACAAGGCATACGGGATTATCGGGTATAGTCGGGGATGGTGCAGGTTACGTCCTAGGTACGGTCTGTTTACTTGTGTAACGGATCGAATCTGCTGCTATGTCCGTTATAGTGCAGCAAGTCATCGGAAACGGACACATGCAAATTTAAAATCGGAATACTAATGGCTTAAGATGTAATTAAAGAGAGTACAGTGGGCTATGGGAAAGATGAAAAATTGCAGACGGTTTGGCTCCTCCACTGTTCACAACTGTTCACCCCCAATTCCGGCCTAATTTTTGGGGTGGGTCTAAAAACTTTTGAACATGGGCCAATTCTATTTTGGGGGCGGGGCAAGCTAGCTGGGTTTGAACGTGGGTGTACTCAACTCCCGGTTTTCAATTTTAGAAATGATCGTATTCATATTTGCGGTTTGGCACCCCAATTTTGAGGGTGGGCCAGGTCACTAACCAAACCGTGTTGTCATCTTTAACGCACCTTAAGAGGGCAATGCAATAGGGGTGCGTTTGGACCCCTTGCGCGAGGACAAAGATGATGAAGAGGACGAAATGCAATGCGCCACCGCGCGAGAGAGTGGCAGTGAAGCTCCAAGCTCAGGTTTGTACGCTCTTTGCCCTTTAAGGGACCTTGTCAGCCTAGCCTAGCAAAAGTGCAGTGTCTTGAGAGTATGTGCCATTATCTGAGGGCACAGCAACAACCGCACAGTGTGATTGGATGCGGCGATAGCTACGAGGTTCCGTACTGGCTCCTCACAAGAAATTGCGAGGTGCGAATGCGCTCCGCTCCGACAGACTTTTTTCCTTTCGTTTCACTATTGCTGTGCTAGGTTGGCAAGGTTATATCAACAGCAAGGAGCGTACAAACTGCAGCTTGAATATATCATCTTGTGAAGCAGTAATTTCACACTAATAGGATAACAGTAGAAGGCATGAAGCATGCAGCACCAATTAGAGAACACATAATTAGAGATCCCACATAAGTTGAAGAGGAGGAAATCGGCTTCGGCAGGATGTGTACTATTGGTAGCAGATAACCTGTGACATTTTGGCAGTGCATTCCGAGCAAAGAGAAGCACAGCAGGAGGTCGCAGGGAGTGAGGTTCGAAGAAGAGATAAGGATATTCGTAATCATCATCAACATCGATAAGGCTCCAACTGTGGCACAATGGTGTCCCACAGTACCCTCAACTAAACTGGCCCCGTCCTGCGTTAGCCGTGACCATATCCCAGCGGTAGTTTGAACTGAGTTTCAGTGAAGTTCTCTTGAAGCGACTCCCTCAAACGCGGTCTGTCGCCAACCATTACGTAATGCACATGGTTATATTTTTTTATGACTCTGCACGGAAAATTTGGAATGACTTATTTTGCTCCGTCATGCCATGAAAGCGCGCACACGTAAGCGCCAAACCCAAAAAGCTCTCCATGCTTTTGTGTCCAAGCCTAGTGTGGCCGCCTTTAGAACGTTTCAAGAAAAACACAAGCGGTGACATTAAGCAAGCGTTGAAGATCTGCCACCCGCAACACACGATGCAATGGAATGAGACTGTAGTCTTGGTTGTTCCCTTCTTGAATATGTTTACCTGTACTGCTCTAAGTTGATCAAATATGTGCTCCTTAGGAGCCACGAGTACTACTGGCAGTGCACGTGAGGCACACATGATAACAGGAAAAATAAAAACATTCGGGATCACGTGATGAGAAAGATGAAGACTGTGACGACGAGCGCACTATTGGGGGAGCTACAGTGGACGAAGGCACTTTCGGCGGCTCCTTTCCATCTAGAGCCCGGTTCTACGCACCTTTAAACAATAAGCGCTTTATTTTTACATCTCTTGAGGGAATTCATTGGGGCAACGGCGTCAACATTTTACGACATAGCAGGCGCTGACCAACCTTCAGGACCAAGAGGCGCATGATTGGCCTGAGCCACAAGAGAGATGGAACCCTCAAGACATTGTCGTCTGTAGTCGTACGGTCCAGGTGGTATTGAAGATACGATGCAGCGATTTGTTCGTTCAAGGGGAGAAAGAAATTTCTTAAGTGTTCTATACGTAACTCGTTGAGACATCGCACTGCATCTGGTTCATGGACTCGCTGGTTGCTTCTTGTTGCCCTTAAACAATGGCAAAGACAGTGAATAAATAAGAAAAGCGAAATGGCGAAATTTTCGGAAGATGTGTCACCCTTGCGGGTGTAAGAAAGCCTCCCAACTTAGCCGCTCAGGTGAGTCTGCGTTTGGCAGCCCAGGGGCCGAAGTGCACTCGTCTCTTCAGTCGCCCAGCAAACAGCCTTTATTTACGAGCACAAATCAAGATATTGTTGTACTGTTTAACTACCCATAGATAAGTGCAGGGTGCTGATGTACAAATAAACAAACTTTGCAGAGAGATAAGCAGGCGCATGCAGCTCGACTGCTGTCTTCGGCCGCGGACACGCTTTAGTGAGAATATTTTTCACGGATGATTTCGTTTTCTTGTTTTTTTTTTTATGTTTTTCTGGGGCGTTGACTTTTCACTGAATTTGTTGAATGGTAGCGTGACGCATGAATCCTTCCTAGTGGCTTTTTGCATTTATTTTTCTTTCCGTTGTTACTGAAGAGAGAAACGTTGATGCATTAAGTTTTCAGCGAAAAGATTCTTAGACATTTTGATTTTGTTTCATTGTTCCTACAAGAACATATATCTACCGACCGTAGTGCCTCTGAAGTCAACGACACGCTATATAGTAAACTAACTCCTCCCGAAAATGTTATTTATATAGTACATCTTAACGTTAATAGTTCTTGGTGGAAACAGAGAAACATGGAAAGTTCTTTAATATCCAGCTTTCAGCATATTTAAGAACCGTCGCATGTTTCTCTCGGTTCTTCAGCACAATCCATGACCATTCTATATGTTCTTGCTTTGCTTCATCCATCTATAGATATTATTTTGACACAATTCGAAGGAATTTTAGAGGAGAATACGCAATTCCTGGACCTGAAAATCAAAATACGACAGAATCAGAAACGCATACATTTTTCTGCGTTCGCTCCCATCTTCCGGCCAGGACAGCGTAACAGCTGGGGTCAGTCATTTCTAGTATGTGGCACCGATTGGCCTGTAATGCCAAATTGTTGAAGAACACTAAAATATATAACCCTATGCTTAATATAAAGATCTAGTGTGCCATGAAATCTTCCATTTAGAGTTTGAAAGAATTCACTACATCCTTGGCCTTTCCTGATATTTGAACTTGACCCTGGTATCTGCTCCCTTGATCCCATTTTGCCTGCTTGCTTGCCACTGCGGGAAATTAAAACAAACAGATCAAATAAATAAACCCTTGTCACGCATTCTTTGCTCCCGATAAGAGTGCCAGTGTTGGCAGCCACCGAAATCCCCTGCGAACGGCGCACAAGGCCAAAGATGCCGTCTGGCGTGTTACTGATACTCTGGACTTTGAGTGTGCTCTTCGTGTTTGAGCTGTCAACACGGAGATACACACTTTCGTGCAAGTCACAGTAAACATACTCGTTTGTACCCAGCCATACGTGCCTCTAAGTTGCTCATCTTGAAGGACAGTAAGAAATAAGATCAAGTGATTTTCCCATTCAGCGCCTACTTGACTTGATTACTACTCCGTTAGCTGAGTGTGTCTCAGTCACACTTATGATCGATCGCGCTATCTCAAATGAACCTGCGCCACAGCACGCTATACAGACACCGACTGTTTCCGGTGAACCACACCTGTCGGAGAAGGTGTGGCACGGGAATGAATAGTAGGCCTGGTTGGATTGTTATCTTCAGTACTCGCCCCATGAAGACATTGGATTGTTACCCTACACACACATATCTACACTTGGCATGTGTCGGAAAGCCCAGGCTGGCTTTATTGGAACAATCATGTGTCCTCAAAAATTGAACTCGGAGCTTTTCTTATAGGTATTTTGAAATAAATAAATGTCAAGTTCATTTTAGATTCTTCCCTCTGATGAATAATTAATAATCAACTTCAACATCTCCCCACACCATTACACTCCGTGGAGCGAAATTGCAGTGTTGAAACATTGTCATAAATGAACACAAGGGAAGCGTTGTTGTATCGCACGCTGCAAGATGGTTTCGGGGCGACCACCGAGAAAGTGGTCTCGGAACCGCATCTAGCGAGCGTGTCGCGATCCGCTCGGCACAAAGATAGGCCACTGGCCGTCGCTGATTGTGCCTCCGTATTGAGTGGAGCTTGGCTTTCGCTAAAGATAGCTCTCTCGCAGACAGTGTTCTCGAAAACTCTACACGCCAGATTTTTCTTTGTGTATTAATGTTTGCCAAGTAGCGTAGAACGCTCCGAGCAAAATATATGTTTAACCTCGCGTAGGAGAAAATCTGAGGTATCTGATTTTCTGAAAGTCCGTTTTTTAGAACCAATCATAATGCTTTAGAAGGAAAGAACTTTACACCCTGCTATAACTGCACAAATTCTCGAAATATGTACTCCCATTCTGCAAATGTGTTGTTGATGGCTAGCGCAAATAACGCTCCCTCAGTGCACGTCCTTGTATAGCTGTTCGTAACAGCTACATTTGCTGTTACCACGATGCCTGCCTGTATATATGATCGAGTTCTCCTAGTATGTCGTAATTCAAGGCTCTCGAGTGCAGCTGTCATTCGCACAGCAGATGGAGCAAGAACTTCTTGATCTCTAGCTGCATGTGATTATCAGTGCAGACCGGCCAGTGACCTCCATGTAAAAAAGAATGAAGTGCCATTGACGTGATCACAGTTTGCTTTTGAAAAAGGGCGATGACAGCGATATCTGCATTTCATTATTTTTATTCGCCGTTTCGTAAAAGATTCATTTTCATGCGGCTAAGCTAATTTTCACCAGAGAATGTTAATCATTCGTTGTAGGCCAAATTCAATTTATCCAATGGTTCGATAAGGAATGTAGGAGCTAATGATTGCACTGAAACTAGTTTAGCACATTTTGTGAACTAGTTCTTGTCTACCGGTGGGCCCTCTGGAGAGTGTGCCATTTGTAGTCACATGACCAGTTAGGGCAGAGAGTATGTTTACTGAAAGGGGGCAAAGAATTGTAAATATGGTCGTTGTTTTTTCTTCTAACAAATGGCATGTAGATATATAGAACATAATCTGTGCTGAGAACACACTAAATAGCGCTACTAAGAACCTAAATTAGCAAACACGTTACGGACAGGGGCTAAGCAGCCGTTGCTATTTGTCGCATACATATTCCATATTTTGGGCACCATTATCCCACCAGTAAACCTAGTGAGTCATTCCTTTTGCGCTGAACATTCTACAGTAAAAATGAATACTGGTGTCTAAGCCGAGAAAGAGAATATATGCACAAAATACGAAGACATTTCTTCGTCACTCGGGCGTTTTGTACGTTCCCACCGCGTAAATGGCGATCCAAACTCTAATCAATGACCTTAAAGTAATTATAATAAATACACATTAATATGGCTCGGAGCCTATTTTCCTGGCCGTTATTTAGTGCTTCATGCTCACCTGTCCATTCTTCTTACTGTCCGCCACAGTAACGACGTCTCTTTGGCTCTCATTGATCTTCCCAGTTACTTCAATACTGTACTTCAACTCAGAGACTTTGTGAGGTTGATGGCCTCGCACGCAGGCCCGGTGATGTAGACTCTGCACAACTTCAGCATGGCTTCCGGGCGCGTGTTTACATGTCTCGGCTGGTAGCTGGTACAGCACGTGGCTTCCATTTTCCTGACTATGGATCATAACCTAAATGTTTATTGCACTCTGAAATGCTCATTTCGGAGTTTTGTATCCCAAATTTCTACGCAGTAACAATACTAGGGCTGTGCGAAATTTAAAATGTCCGAGTGGCGAACCGAATTTCCTCCAATTCCATTAGTATAACGAATCGAATTGAATCCAATTGCACATATTCAAAATGTTTCAAAACAAATAAAATATGCCTTCAGATTTCAAATAATTTTTGAATATTTGGCGCAAAGTTCGAATACGGTAAGCCGCATTATTATCGAAGACTATTCTAGACGACGCCAGACGGCATTTTGCCGCATTTTGTCTGCCTGCGATAGATGGTGGCCCATTGGAGTCGCGGTATGCACGATGCCCATACACGGGCGTCAGCACAGGCCTACACGGCAGGTGGCAAAAAGATTAGGCCAGCCTGGCTTTGATGTCTAATATCGAAAGTCATGCACGATATATGGCTCAACTATTTCATATACTAAGAACTGTCGCTAGAGCGTCCGGTGCCGTCATGGCGTTGACAAATGGTTATTCCCTTTTAACATGACAGCCATAGAGGCTATATGCATCGTGTTGATTTCCCCACCATGGATTAGTGCTGTTTCTTTTTGCAGCTATAGCTTTGGTACTGTTACTCATAGCGCCGTGCCACAGCGCATCCGCTGGTGCTTTAGCGCGTTTAGCGTGACGGTCAGTTTCATGTAAAAACATTCCCACAAGCAAAGAATACGAGTAGAGACACTATATTCGTTGTCAACGTGATTGTGGCATTACTCGATTTGTACTCGAGGCTGTTCTAGCTAGAGTTTTGGTATTCAATTCGACTTTGAAAGAAAAAAAAACACTATAGGCGCAGGGGCTGCCCCACTTTTTATTGGGGAAGCCACCCATCAAATGCACACACAAAGCAGGAGTCTTGCTGAACTTAGACCATTCGTATCTAACATCTCAAACCCCAATCACCAAAGCTTGCAGCTGATGTTAGCAAAACTGCTTCCCGCAACCAACAAGGTGACTCCGTGCCGCTTTTATTAAAACACTAGAGGCTTGTGACAGAGCGGAGACGTACAGGCTGTGACATACTTCGAGGAAAACAGGGAACGCGTGACCAACGCACTTTGCCAATTACTGCCGCCGAAAGCCGGAGGAATCGGCGGCAAAGATGCATGCGCAATAAGCACTGTTGGCGGCTCTTTCCGCGCGTATGCCCCATGCCGCTCATTCTCACCAGCTCACGGTAGCAGCGGTTCTGAAAGCAAGGCGATTACGCGCTCCAAGTTCTCCTCTAAGTATGAAAGAGCCTTTACTAGCACAGGCAGATACCTGATTACCAGACGTCCCCTGCGTATACGCACAGAGAATGGGCGCACCCACTCCTGCCACTGCACACGCACAAGAAGCGTCCGGTAATCCTTTGTGAGGGTTCTACGGGGTTCGGGCTCCGCTCTCAAAGCCGACAGTCACGCCGCTAGCTCTGACCACGCCCGACGCCGTAAAGGACACACGGAGGCATAGCCAGCGGGCCAGGCGATTTATCGGGAGTTCCCAATGTTCTTCCTCGGTTGTTGCAGCATCCGCACGCTCAGATTCGTTCGGGCGAGGGGAATGTCGTATCCCCACACCGTATACATCTATGCTAGAAAGTCTCATCTACGCTAAAAATATATACTATCACAGCTCCTTGACGGAGAAGACCGGTGCTCTCCGACATCAGGACTCGGGAAATAAATTTTCTGCCTCACATGACAATAAAGTTCGTGCGGTCCTAAAATGCTAGTGGATAGGGTCAATGTTGTCTATGTACAGTGAACAGGCTCCTGAAGGAAAGTAGGAAGCGAATGTTCTTGTTTTATACTAATCAATCTACTTCGCCCATTTCTTCCTCCGGAGTCTCAACATTGCCTGGTGGTCGGAGGAGGCATATTGCCCAAACGAAATCTTCCCCCGTGGCTCATGCCTACTGAGGGTTCTGATCTTATCGGCTCTAAAACTAGTCACACTACCTGCGCCTAAATTCCTTCGCTCAACACTCTGCTCAGACAGTACGCGAACTAGGAAGCTTTTCGTAACGGAATCCTACGGAACGCCATATATATCGAACAAACTCTGCTGGGACACTACCGCTGTGAATATATCGCGTCAAAGAGAGTAACATTGAACCTCTCGCCAGGCAGGCGTCAGTGGCTGCAGCCACTCCATAAGGCGTCTCATCACTGTCTTTCCTAAGTGGCAACGGCCAATGCAAGCAAAACATCGCCAGTGAACGTATAGCTACCCTTTGCTGAACTGCGGAAGCACCTCGCTCGCGCAGTACTGCAAGGGGGTCACAGTAACGCAAGCCGTCTAGACGATATATGAAGCGGCGTACAACAAAGCAATCCAGGAACAAGAGGCAATTGACATACAGCTCCCCCCTCGACAGAACGACTAGATCGAGTTTCTTCTTGTCGGTACCAGCCGATAAGGTTGAGGCGACAAAAAAAAAAAAAAAAAAGAAAGAAAGGAACACTACGAAAGAACGTTGACGCCGTCGACTGAGAGGACACCGCAGAAAATTTAGGCACTGACCGCACAGAGAATGGCATGAGGTGACGTCGGCCAACTTGTAAAGCCCATGCAGTCACGACGTTATAACGCAGTAAACATAAAGTTGCTGTATCAGGATAATCACTTTCTTTCGGTTATTTTGTATGTGGTTAATTTATGGGAGTGATCTGAAAGACTATTAGCACGTTCGGAATGCTTCGTAAAGAACGTAAACCTGCTGACGCACAAACTACAGTGATGTTCTATAGTCTACGATAACAGCGAACATGGAGATGTTTTCTACTTTGGAGAACGCTCGAGGCTGCGAAGGTAGGGGACTGCACGTATTCGTATACAGACACGTTTGAAGCGGGCAAATTTTATGTGGAATCTCTTATAACTTCCATAATGCCTAAGCACGATATGTTAGCTGAAATGTGCGGAGCCGTCGAAATACTCCCGTTATGTTTGCTAACGAAGCTACCAGAATGTAAACGACAACAATTAAAGCTGCGATTTAGGAATGTTGTTAATGATTCTTACCTAAAGCAAAGCCGAGGCCGACAGAAACAAACCCGGAAAGCAGAAAATATTTGTGAACTGAACGGTGAGAGGAGAGAACCCATGCCCCGCGCATTCCGAGAAAGCGCTCGGACCTCGCAAACCCTAACGGAGGAAGGCAGAGGACGATCGTGTGATCGTCATGTCCAGGATTATCGAACGCAGGTTCATGATGACTCAGGGCCGTATTTCTTAAGATTTCATTCGGGACTTTCGGGACCCGCTATCTTGCGATTTCCTTGGCTGGGCACTAGCTGTTTTCGTCTTTTCGTCTAACGCCATCATCATGCTTACGTCTGACCAAATAAAATGGAAAATGGAAGCTTATGGAATACGGCTCCTGTCTTGTCCTTTCTGGCTTAGATCTGTATGAAGCTATGCACGTCGGCTGTTCAGAGTTTCGAATAATTCAGATGTGGTTCGAAATGCGTTCGCAACTCAATGTAATGTTACCTATTCCGGCGAAGCGTACGGCGATTGTTGCTATCTCTTGATGCGTGAACGATTAAAATAGAATGTCAGAGCAAACGCGCACCTTTCAATTTTTATTCAATTTTAATATTACAGACTTTGTAAATAAATTGATATTTTCACGCTAAATTCAACAAAAAATCAAGAGGAGGATGTGGAACTTTCAGTGCCGAAAGATAGGAATCCAGAAATCCGTGCTCAGGAGCAGGCTGCGGTGATTGAGATGCTCTTTTTTTTTTTTTTTTTTTTACCTCTGAGATTGCATCTGTTAAGTCTATAGTAGAGATATTTGAGCGAACTGAAACTATAATGTGTCCTGGACCAGCGGCCGTGGTTGGTGAGCTGTTATCAAGACAGAATGTGCACTGTGCTAGCAAGACATTACAACCTAAGTGAAGCCGCCACGTCTAAAGCAAGAGCTGCTCCTACAGAAGCTTTGTAAGCGTTTAATCTGACGTTGCGTAATAAAAAGAAGAGACACATATAAAGTGATTAACCGGGTTAAAGAGGTGGACGGGGACATAGATAAGATTACGGGAGCGAGGACCGAAGGAGGGGAAGGAGAGGAGATGACAACATAGGATTAAGGTCATGAGCGAAAAGGCCGAGTCCGCAGGGGTTGATGACAGCAGATATGCACTTAAAGAGAGGGGAGATGCGTTCGAAGAAAGACAGAGTAAGGCTCCCACGTTTCTTTGGCCAGGGCTCCTCTCAAGGCGCCTAGGGGCCCACACAGCAACATTAGAGATAGCCGAGTTCCCTGAACGGACTGGTTCAAACCGGCTGAAACGTGCATATGATTTTCTGTTCCGGTCCTCTTGAGAAACAGTAGAGATTCGTGAGTATCATGTGGCAGACCATTGCGGAGAAGCCAGCATGAGTCGCGACGTCCGAGGTGGCGACAGTAGAACAGGCGGCAGGAACGTCTATGCGCTGCCAAACTTCCCAGGCTGATAGATAAATCTCATTGGCAGCAATTCTCAATCGAGGCGGTGCCGAGCACCACCCTGACTAGTAAAATTAAACAGCCCCTTTATTTATTTATTGCTGTATTTTTCTTTACGTGCAAGCATACCGCTCTTTTTTAACTATTTTCAGATCGTTATTTTGAACCCCGTAAGAGATACGCCAATGCGGTCTGTGCAGGTGGATGGTGCAGCAATGAGGACATCATATACGCGACAGAGCTCTGTGATGAAACAGCTAATGAAGTAAATTAGTTAATAAAAATTTTACTTATAAATTTATATCGACGGCCATTATATTGAGAAATTGAAGACCGTCACCATAAAAGCTGGGCTGGGCAGATCGAGTCTATAAACTTTCTTTATCGGCGATATATTATGGGTACTTAAAGTCAAACATACGCATTTTCTAGCTCGTAAAGTTGACTTCCCGCAATGCACATTTTAAGACAGGGCACTCCGGTTCATTCAGTATATAACTCATTTGGAGCTCGCCAAAGAAGCAGTGGCTATTTTGTTTCCGCAGCCTAATGCAGTCGGCACCGCTTTCCGCCATTATCCACCTTTAAATATGGAATTATTAGTGTAGGCGCACCACGCTTCGATTGTTAATAATGAACCACATTGGAGTACGCCAAGTCGCGGTCCTTTCTCCAACACCTTAAAACCATGATGTGGCTCGTTTAGCTCTCAGGCTGCAGAGTGCAGCCAAACTTTGGTTCTCCATAACTACTGATAATATCGACATGTGGACAACAACTGGTTGCGCTGGCGGCGAAGAAAATGTTCTGCGAGCTTCTACCGACCATAATCAAGAACTCTACACAGCGATTCCATAAATCTCTTAAAACTGCATGTAAAGTCATTCTCTGTGGACACAAGGCGAAAGAGGACAGCATGCGACCTATGTACCGACTACACCTAAACGAGCCACACAGTTCGCCATGTTGCAACCACGTGCGCCCTTGGTCTGCTCGTTGAAAAAGACGGCGGGGCTACCACCCGCCACAAAAACGTTCCGAAAAAAGAAAAGAACTACTCCACCCCATTCGACCGATGACGCATGACAGGTAGGGAACGGGATAAAACCGAACGAAGCTTACGATACTTAACAGTGGATAACTGGAGCGCAGGTCATTACACCGCACAGAACCTGGCGCCTTCGTTGCCGTGATCGATAAGAATGCATCCATTCCGTCAACAGTACGGTCCCGCAACCCACAGTGCCTCATGGAATCAATAGAAAAGTTGAGAGTATCGCACTCCTTTTCCGTGTGATACCTGTCCGCCAACTGGCTGATGCCGGTCACGTGACTTCGCGTCGCCATATTCCAAGCTCACGCGCGACATACGTGTCTTGTGCGGGAGTTCCTCTTTTTCCGATTGTTCGTCGAAGTGTCCACGCGAGAAATTCTAAGGCAAAATGCCTGGCTCCTATGTCTTTTGGTGCTGCAACAGGACCGAACACCCAGGCAAGGCGTTTTCTCTGTTCCTGAAGGAAGAAATGATTTGCAACGGCGGTCGGTGCGGGTTCACAAAACTGCCGGGGGAAAATTCATGCCATCGAAGAACGCCCTCTTGTGCGAGATACGTTGGTTGACTCGTTTCACGTTTTACAAGAGCAGGAAATACTCAACGTTCGCACGCTGCGCGTGATCTAAAGACGTGTTCACATTCTACGCATTGGACCATGCGCGCGCAGGCACACTCTGCGTCCAATTTTCTTGCGAAAGTTCACAAAGCCTACCCTCACATAAGTGAAAATATCTAGCTGGTAAAAGAGGCATCTACATTCAGTAGCGAAAAAAATACTCCCACTCGGCTCGTGCATGCGTGCGGGTGCATGCTCGTGTAGGGATCGATGTGCACACGCATCTATTCCTTTTTGATTTTTTATTGTTGATTTCAATGTTTCTGAAATTTCTTTGTGCAGACTTATTAAGTAATTATTTGTAGTTAACTGCTGTTTCGGTAACTAGCAGATTGGTACAAATTAGTATATAATGTTTACATCGACTAGAAAAACTGACGCAACAGATCGATTTGTTGTGTGTTCGCAACTGGCAACTTCTGGCCAGTATTAAATTCACGCAAACAAATGCGCTTCAATACGGCAACCCACTCGGTGTACTTGGCAGAGTGGCGGCGATCTAAACTATACTTAGAACGACATCACTATATTGTATATTGGTTTGGTTACGCTGTCTCAGCGAACCCGCTGCTTCACTTTGTGTCGCTTAAACAAAGCGAGTCATACCGTTTCAGAGCGCAAACATGCTCCGCACCCCGCCCTCCGTGTCTGGCCCAGCGGCGCCGACGTACGGCATTCTCAACGTTTTTAAACAATATACACACTTCCCTGCGATCTTCGCGGACATGTTGTTTCGCACTCGATCACTTTATAATGTTTCAGCCCCACTGCACTGCGCGCGCGCGTAAAACACGAGGTGATCCATACAGCCAGGAATTTGCGAGTGCAGGCGATCTGCAGTTTTGGCCGATCCGCCCCCACATCGTCTTTTCCCATAGATTTCTGGCTACAGTAATTACGTTAGTGATCGCGCAATCATTTTTGGTGCTGTTCTGAATAAACGTGACAAGATCTTCTAGTTCTACGAAGGCGGTCACTCGCCATTCACACGGCGACCGGGCCCGACGATCCGGAAGGAAAATGGCGCACGCCGGAACTTTTGCGTATTCAGAAACTTTTCCAGTGACTCTAAATGCTTGCAGTTGAGCAGCGACAGCTAGCGGCAAACAGGTGAGATTTCACTAAAATAAATGATACTGCAATTAAGCAATTAAACGCGCTATTACTCTGTGATTCGGTGGTGCCATGTATTAGCGATATGTCTTTCAATGCGAAGAGCAATATAGTTCGAATACTCTTGTTCTGATTTTTAGAGCGCAGCTCCATTTCCTCGCTTGAGCAGCGTCGACGTAGCCGATAGGCAGCTGAAGGGTGGATCGAGGGCCACACTGTCACACATTGCAGTTTCCACCCTGGGTGGAAACCGCAATGTGCAATGCCGAGCATTTGCTCGGCCTCCGCAATCCTCCTCGCTCATATAGAAGAAACACAGTCGTCTCGGACAGTTTGGCAAAATGACAGCGCTGGTATCCTCAGAAAACTCTCGACGCTATCGCGTCCCACATACACTTAAAAGCAAAACTTCAGGGTACACGGGATAAACCTTCCATGATCATACCGGCAACCTGCCCAGGCGTGACAGGTAGCGGAACGAATGACCCCCGACCGTCTAACCACCTGCCACGGCTTCCAGGTGACAGCATTGGTGGGCGTTGGAAGTCCTCTTCCCACATTTAGAGGAGGGAGAGAGAAAAAGAGGGTTTTAGAGGCAAATGCCGGCTTGTGGCTTGGATACATGGCGAAAAAGGGAGCGTGCGTAACTGCTAGATGGCAGCCACGCGTGAAGAACTCGGAGGGCGGCCACTGTAATAAGAGGAGGCGATGACCAGTACCGAATATTATGGGGCCAGAGGATAGCGCCATGCAAAAAAGCAGAAGGGCGACTACCGTAAAAGAAGAGACGGTCATGTCGAGAACTGAGGAATGGCACAACACCAGAATGAACACTGGACGAGAGGGATGCTGCTGGAAGGAGAGAGAGGAGAGAAGTGGGCCGGAAGAGGGAAAGGCAGAAAGAAGCTTGTTGTGGAAAAAGGAGGAATAGAGTAGGGCGGGGGCAAGCGATAGGGGTAGCGCTCAGTTCGCGCCGTCCGGTGCGTAATGTGCCGCGGTGAAAAATGAGCGCGCAGAAGACAAGCGTACGTGGCCACACCGCCCACTGGCCGCCCGGCACGACAACAGGGACAACGGGTGATGCTCCACAACGTGCTATTAGCGTCTGTGTTCTCTTCCGTCCCGTTTGTTAGCTCTAGCTGTTCAGTAGTTTCCGTCAAAACAAAACCTTAAGCTTTCCCGCTCCTTTGCTTCACCATCGACTTCATCTATTTGCTTTCAACGCAGTTCAGGTGTCCACAGTAGGTCCACTCATTTCCATTCCTTTCCTCAGTATCTACCCATCTTTAGCTTCATTCAGCTTAACTTCATTAACCAGTACACGCTTTTTTGCGCTAGACAACTGCAGTAGGTACAACTATTCAGCTGTGCGAAAGGAATAAAACGCTCTGCACAAAAAAAGAAAAGCCAGACAAGTATGTACTTTTACAGTCAACTAATATCGCGAAACAAGCCAACTATTATCCTCCCAGTTGCAGTCAGTGAGCGCATAATATCGGGAACATTTGCCGAAATAAAACGGCTGTGACGTAAGCAACTTCATTCTGTAATAAAGTCCTGCCATAGGGACCACCGTACTACATGACTGCGTTTAGCGGAACAAGACCGAGAACTTGAACTTTAAGCGTTCTCAACTTCCAGAAATGGGCGCTACATTTATGCTCGAGCTGCGGGCATGGAAACAGAGGAGACAATCGGCGCGCCTGTACAGCAATATTTCATGCAGTCGCGCCCAGACGTCATGCGTGCGAACGGATGCCTGAACGCGCGTATTCCTCCCGACAGCGACTAGCGCATGAATGTCAGCACTGAGAACAACCTCCAAGGCCCAAGGGGAAGCAGAAGCCCATGTCACAGGCACGAAAGCAACTTTGCACGCAGAGACGAGATGACGTCAACTGAAAATCTCTAACGCTGATTGGTAACTTGAAAAAAGAGAGCGAAAAGTATCTTTCCACAACAAGTGCAGTTAATTTGATGTGTTCCTTTACGATTTTCCTCCTTTGGCACGCTGGGAATCTGGTCCGCAAAAATATAACTTTATTATGTCAAAGCAAAAGACATTTTACTTATAATTGATTCGTATGAAAAAGAACCGAACAAGTTCAAATCAGCTCCCAAGCTAAGCCAGCGTTTGGCACTGGGGGCTGTAGCGTATATACACTGTTGCTTACGAAAAAAAAAAAAGAAACAGTTGGGAAGGGGGAGAAAGGGAGGAACAGTGCAAGGAAAGAAAGACTGTTTGCTTGGATATTAGTTCTTATGAACATGCAACCGGAGCTCCCATTACCTGAAAATGAAAATAACAAGGCGGTAGCAGCCCCGCCGGGGTGGTGCAGTGGTAAGACGCCCGACTACTGTGCCGGAGTTCCCGGGTTCGAACCCGACCGCGGCGGCTGCGTTTCGATGGAGGCGAAACGAAGAGGCGTCCGTGTGCTGTGCGATGTCAGCGCACGTTAAAGATCCCCAGGTGGTCGAAATTACTCCGTAGCCCTCCACTACGGCTCCTCTTTCTCTCTTTCCACTTTCATTCCCACCTTCCTCCCTTCCCTTACGGCGCGGTTCGGGTGTCCACAGAGCAAGTGTGACAATTACTGCGCCTTTCCCTTCCTGTGAACCAATTTAACTTTAACTTAACAAGGCGGTAGCAATACATTAAAACAATATTACGATCCCATTTCAACAATATTCCTCCTCATCATTCCCATCTGGCTAAGACGAAGCCATTACCTCGTTATCTCTGGTATCAGCCAGTCAAAGCCGTGGATAAATAACACCCAATATGTTTTAACGGTAAGTTATGAGAACCCTGATGGGGCTGGGACAGGTAGGTCACTGCCACCGAACTTTGTTCTAGGCCGTCATTGCACCCGCCACCGTTTCGGTGGTAGACGACGGTTGCGGCGCGCGTCTCTCGCTCTTCTTTTTCTTTCTTCTCTCTTTTCTCTTTTGTCCGCACGAGGCAGCGGAGGGAGGGGGGAGGGGGTGTTGGCTGATCCTGGTCCTGATGGGGCTGAGACAGGTAGGTCACCGCCGCTTGCGGCGATGGCTAGCCTGCCACCGAATTTTTATCTGCTGTAGGCCGTCATTGCACCCGTCACCGTTTCGGTGGTGGACGATGGCTGTTGTTGCGGCGCGTCTCTCACTTCTTTTTCTTTCTTGTCTATTTTCTCTTCTGTCCGCACGAGGCAGCGGAGGTGACTCAGCTACAGAGCCAGTAGCAGGCCTGTGCATTTTCTTTTCCTTCTTCCTACAGCCACAACAACAACAACAACAGCGCTCACAACAGAAGCAGCGGCCGAAACGTTACCAGCTCCTTCGCCATTGACTTGATTTCAACTCCGGAGCATGTAGCATGCCACATACCATGCGCACGGATTAAATACACCATACTACGAAACAAAAAAAAAAAAAAAAAAAAAAAAACAGAACACATTATACAGCCGTTGTGTCATTTCCACTCTCCCCTCTAAAGAAAGCTTAATGTGCTCGAAGTGGAGCGGTTGGGCACTATTACAGAGATTTAACTTGCCGGAGACGTGCTGACGTAGACGTATACCAGTTTGCCGGACCCATCCGACGCACGCGCAGTCACTGCGCCGGCGTAGGAGTGGTTCGGTAAACCGGCATTCGTCTGTTTTAGTACGTGTCCGGCAAATTAATTCTCATTATTACGATCATTTGGTTTCCTACTTGGCCACCCTAATTTCTGTCCCCTCTACGGGGCCATTACTGGCCATCGAAGATAAATATCAACGCCAATAGCGCCTTGTAATAAGAACAGGAGACAGTGATCAGGAAATAATAAAAGAAAGAAACGAGAGCCAAAGAATAGCAACTCTGACAAGCCCATTCGTTTGGATAAAATTATGGCGTTGCCTCTTAACATTTGACGGTTTGCTGGCGAATGAAGAAAAATATCGTAAAATAGTTCATGTGATTAATGCTGCCTAATATTCGAAACGGTAAGAAAGAAAAAGGACCGCACAGGTAACTTTCACGGTGCAGTTAATAAGGATGCTATCAGCTAGCAGACCACAAATAAAGCTAAAAAGTAAGCTTGGGATGAGCGAAAGAAAGAAAGAAAGAAAGAAAGAAAGAAAGAAAGAAAGAAAGAAAGAAAGAAAGAAAGAAAGAAAGAAAGAAAGAAAGAAAGAAAGAAAGAAAGAAAGAAAGAAAGAAAGAAAGAAAGAAAGAAAGAAAGAAAGAAAGAAAGAAAGAAAGAAAGAAAGAAATGAACGAAGGAATAAAGATAAAGAGAATAGAACCGGTGATGCGGCATGTGCGAAATCTGCTCGCGAGTTCGAGCACCCGATGGATGGAGCTGAACGCAGTAACCAACGTCAAGCGGCGGCAGCAACAACGAGAAGCTCCTTTCGTAAACAGGCTCCCTAGACGCATTCCAAGCAGTAAAAGGCCTTTCTATCGAGACTGCAACGGAAAGAGTGTATTTCGCAAAGGCGACGCTACAGACCAAAACCGCACTGAAAGCCACAGAGCACAGTGTGAGCGTGCATGAAAATGAGCGATGTTCATTTTCCATTTCTGGTTTCCACAGCAATAGCACACCGCATGGGCACTTTGAAGGCAATGTCTCGGACACGCGTGCACCCCTGAAGAGGAGAAACAAGCAGGTACTGAGGAACAGAAATAAACCTAATAAGTTGAAGAGGTGGGGTAGGTGGAGAAGGAGTGGGGTGAGAGAGAAAGAGGTACCACGACGCGTTCGGATGAGGACGTTATAGAAGGAAGCCGGACAAAGAGCTTCACAGACCTACGCCTGGCGGGAAGCACGAAGGTATGCAGCCCAGCCGTTTTGCTTCTCACTTTTCTTTTTTCTTCTTTGTTTTCTCTTTCACTCGCTGCCGGAGCTTGAACAGCTGGCAGTCGGCGCATGCGCGTGCGGCAGCCGCCCGTTTTTTGATTCACACGTAAGCAGCATAGCGGCAGCGGCCGCAGCAGGCAGGCGGGCAACAGCTGAGTCGACCCGGCAACCGCCAGTGATCCCGCGGACAGACTCTTCGTAGCACGCGCAGCAAACGTGCGGTGCATCCGCCCTCTTCTGTTGCTACCTTCATGTCCCGCCCTGGTGCGACTCTGCCTTGCGGGTCCACTGCGACGCCGCTTCGCGATCACTGACTTGTACTACGCCGTACGTGGAAGCAGTGCTATGGATTACTGCTGAGAAGCTTCCTGCGACGACTTTAGGGCACGTGTGCCGCTGCGATCGCTTTGTGCCAGGCCTGCTTCTGTCCTCGTCGTATTTCGTCACGAAGGCAAGTGTTTTGTGTGCACCACTCATTGTGCACCTTCGCGGCGCGCATATGTTTGTAACATGCAATGCGTAGCGTGGAGGTGCGTATGCTCGCTGATCGACGAACGATTCAGCCGGTGGTGTTATTTGAGCACTTTGATTGCATTGGCTGCTGCAGACGTGTCTGCCTTTGTATGAGACAGGTCAAGTTTGGAAAGACGACGCAATGCGTTCTTCCGAATGAATGCATGCTAAATGTCGACGAACATTTTGAGACCACTTTTGGAGCACCGCGTTTTGTTGCTATGGAAATGCGAAAGCGGCTCTAAATTTTGCTGGCTCCAAAAATATCGCTTCTTTAAAAGCCATATTCCGGCACGTTATAATGAGTTTCTATACAGTTCCCATCATTCCTTCTTCTTCTGTCTCATTCAATCTGTATAAAACCACACTGGTGAGGTCCTGTCTTTCTTAGCAGTATTTTACACATGTAACCTGTATGAAAATGCGAGTAAGTATGCGAGCTTTAGCGGCTGCTGATACCGAGAGCGTGGCCGCTAACAACGACCGTGCCCTACTGTGTGCTGTGGTATTTCGTATTTAAGCGGTATTTGCAATTCAGGCGTATTCCGCACTTGGCTCAACATACACATTTTCTTCTTTATCCACCGACTCTAAGCCATCCAATGCGAGTTCATGGATCTAGTCCACCGAATCCACTAGTCCAGATTTCATAGATCTTGTGTCGGACGACTTATGGACCTAGTCCACCGAATCCACTAGTCCAGACTCAATAGATCTTGTGTCGGATGCCGTAAATGCCATATGCTTCTGATTTTAGTTTTTCAGACTGGCAGTACAACTCTTAACAAGCATGTGTAACTTAGAGCCGCCCAAATATTTAACTGGCGTGCGTGACGGCCACATTTTCTGTGATTCTGAGCGCTGCAGAGGAGTTAACCTGCTAAAAGTCCAAGCGTAAACAAATGCTCACTAAGTCCTTGCTTAATCTTGACCTTCCGGTAAGTTTTATCCACCCTAAGGTGCAGGAGGGCAGAAAATGCGGTCATTCGCCAGTTAAAGATTTGAGCGGCTGTACATGCACAATATCACCATCATCATCATCATGAACTTTTCAACTGAGTGCATATAAAAGTAATGAACGAGCTTCCTAATGGAATTACTTTTCGGCGGAAATAGTACCGTCCCCCCTGGTCACCACAGTGTACATTAGTAATCATTACGCAATTTGTAATACAACAAATCCTGAAACCAAAACATAGTTCCGAAATTTATTTTTCATAATCGGGGCTTTCTAGTCCATTTCAATTTGCTACTATTGTAACGTTTTAGAAAAGGATAGCTCCCATTTCCCTCATAGCAAAAGTAATTGCCACGAACGATTCACCACGCGCATGTTACCTTTCCGTATCACAAAATATCGTTGATCATTTTAGGTCCCTCGTTTTATTTCTCCAGCTGAAATGTGCTCGTTTTGGAGTAAGCCGCGAAATCGTCCAGCTGCTAACAAACAAAAAAAAAAAAAAGCGCTAGGCACAAAGGTCGCATCAGTGCTGCTTTGCGCTGCCAAGAACAACCTCAGTGCATCTTCTGTGCCGACGATTATGTAAAGTTCACTGACGGTGACCCCCGCATCATGCGTGCATCGCGAGAAAAAGGACAGCCGCACTGCAAAAGGGTCACGAACAGCTAGCGCTGTGCCGTTCCATCATCCTGTCAAAACGAAGTTTGCAAAAGTATCGTGGCTATCGATGTCCTGCTCCTGTTAATTTCACAACTTTCAAAGTCGATGGCGCTTAGGCACAGTGTCCGGGTTGCATTGCACTGCGCGCCTCTGACTTCTTGCTATCTAATGTATGCTACGGAATACAACAACAACAACAATAATAATAATAATAATAATAATAATAATAATAATAATAATAATAATAATAATAATAATAATAATAATAATAATAATAATTGGTTCACAGGAAAGGAAAAGCGCAGTCTCTGCCATACTTTTTTCTGTGAACACCTGAACCGCGCCGTAAGGGGAGGGAGTAGGGTCTCTAAAATTGGAATGTAATTTAGGTACCGCTAATGATCAGCGCCTGCTTGTTGTAAATGGGTAGTCCTAACGTTAGGAAGGGGACCGTCTGTCTGCATTTCAATTAGACATATTCTTTGTTTACAGGATTAACGCGCATCAACGGGCGACGTCTGAACAGTCTAGAAAGCTCTGGCTTATGGCTTATGGCATTTGGTTAGCGAGCTGGGATGCCCCAGTTAAATACCAGCCACGGCGGCCGCATTTCTATGGAGAACCCACGAGCTCAAGTTGAAATAAATTATATACCCGGAACCCTCCACCACGGCGTCGTTCATAGCCTCGCTAACTTCGGGAAGTTAAACCGCTTCAAAGAAAACAGGGAAGAACATCTCCGTATTGCTTATCAGGCTATCAGCCATAGACATTATTTCTTCTTCGTTGAGAAATTATGCAACTTCCTTTATTGTACATCAAGGTTCAATGCGTTCAAAGACAGACCCCCGTCCTGTGATTGATTTCTCCATCACCAGCATTTATTGCTTACACTGAACTAACAATATGCCTAACTCGACCAGATTCATCGATTGGTAACACACAGGCATTTCTAACCAAACTGTGTGGCAAGAACGTTCAGTGACCGCACCCTGTCTACTCTTGGTGGTGCGGTACAGACAGCTGCAGCTGTATTGCAGTTTGCCCTTTCTGCGATTATGCGGAATGTGTTACACAAGCTGCGTCTTGATGCAGCCTGTCGCGTTCGCGAAGTTAACACACCATTGTGTTCTTGAACCTCACTCGCTAGCGCGCCTCACTCTGTTTTATAACCTTCTCCTTGAGAAATCGATTGTTCTAGAACATCCCTCGATGATATATCAGTGTTCTTTGTAACCTTATCCGCCAGCCCCTCACTGTTCTCTGTGTGGCACCTCACTGAGTTTTGGAACGTCACCCATCGGCACCTCTTTGTGCTCTGCATACTCTCATGCTGACACCCAACTCTACTATAAAACATCGTTCACCGGCACGTCGCAGTGATCTGAAACGTCTCACGCTGATGTATTATTTTGAGCAGTAAGGACTCTGTGCCAGATGCAGCCACGTCACCTAGCGGAAGTATTATGGAAAGCGGTAAGAGGGAAACTGTCAGCACCAAGAATAACTGATTCTCTGTCACAGTACTCTACCACTGGCTCCCTGTGACTCTGCTTTTGAAAGCGCAGAACCGAGGTACGACCCCGTTTTTAACTTTGGCACTTCATTTCATTTAACGCGACAACACTAGGGCCCACATTCTTAGAAAGCCTGATGCAGTCCTCCGTATGTCACGAAATGCTGTGATTGGTAGAGGGAGCGTCTAGCGTCTCACAGAAATCCCGAGTTCGTCGAGAGAGCGTTTTGCGCATGTCACAAATCATCGATTAGTCGTAAGAAGTCACATGATCTCATGACGTCAAACACACACACACACAAACCACCACCAAGAAATCAGCGCTTGATCAGGTCACATGATCTTTGAGGTGATCTACATTCAGACCAATGAGAATTTCGTCGCAGAATTGGCAGGTGTTCTTGCAGGTGCCAGTAGGCAGGTGACATATATGGCCGAGTGCTGACTGGTCGGTGGGATGTGTGATGTCACACGACCCCGCCTGGCATGACCAAGTCGGCAGGTGCTCTGACAGTGAGTTCTGCAGCGTTATGATATCATCCACAGGGTCGCAACCTCAGCCAAACAAATTATTTACTTTTCTACTCTGGGTGTGCAATGCCCTTTAGGCTGCACCCTAATGTGCTTTGGAGTGAAATTGCCTGTTCAAAAAAAAAAAAAAATGTCCTTCGCATACGCCGAGATTTCCCTTCGACTGATGAAAACACGCCCGCTGATACCTCACCGTCCTCCACAACCTCACCCGCCGGGACCTCACTGCGCTGTACACCTCAAACTGGCAACTCACCGCTCTAGTACATTTTACGCTGGCACTTCACTGTGTTCTACAACGTCTTACACTGGCACCTCATTGTAATCCAGAGCGCCAGTCGCTGACATACCTCACTGTGCTTCAGAGCCTGCCCACCGGTATCAATGCTCTAGAACCGCTGACTGGAGCTCCCTCAGCTGTAGAAAGTCTCCCGACGTTACCTCGTACTGCTTAAAACATCACCAGCTGACACCGTAAAGTGCTGCTGAACCCAAGGTCGAGGGGTCAAATCTTTGCCGTGGCGCTCACTGTTCGATGGAAGTTAATGGAAGTTAAAAGCATGGCACCCGTGTACTGTGCGATGTTGATGCACGTTGAATAACCCCAGAACCCCCTCCCTCCTACCCCAATTTCCAGGACACTCCCGGCGTCCCTCATAGCCTGAGTCGCTTTGAGACATTCAGCTCCACAAACCAAACGAAACCAAACCACCAGCCAATAGAAGCCACTATGATTCAGTACTGGATAATGATGACGATGGTGATCACTTACATCGGTGCATGTTACTCCTGCATGTCACTTGTAACTAAGAGTATGGCAGTTCGATGTCATCATAATTTAGATGCACAATTCTGAGGGAATACATTCTTATTGACGGATCTGTAATCCTCACTTCGAACACCCCAGTTGGTCGAACTTATCGGGAGTTTTGCAGAACGGCATCTATCATAAACTGAGTGGCTTCGGAATGCTAAACTTTATAAAACAATAGACTCAAACTCTTCTGCCACGAAGAAACTTGTCAACACGAACGCATCTTGAGAGTTAAGTACGACAGCAAATTAGATTATTACGCTGTTCGAGTCTTTGCGCGCGACAGGCGCATAAAAAGAAAAACGTGTTGAGGTTCCTCTTTGCAATGTAGGGTGACGAGGTACCTGAAGAATTCAATATACTGCTCAGCAGCGCGCCCACTTGAGTTCACAACAAGGCATGCTCACAATGGGCCATCAATTTATGGCGATATTTTCAGTCCCTGAATACAGTGAAGTATCACTTCAGCCAATTTCAAGAGATCTCTAAAAAATGTTTGCCAAAGAATTCTCGTTTAATCGATACGAACGCCCAGCGGCCCTTTTTATGACGCATTTAACTATATATTAGGCACTCAAATGGTTCCTACCAGCATTTGGTTAACAATATTTAAATCTTCGAGGTATTTATTGCAGACTTATGACTTATGCTAAACTGCAACAATTTTCTGCTTAACTTATTGACGCAGCAGTAAATTGAACGAGTCGATTTTTAATTATTTACTATATGTTCTTGTAGTACAAATGCCTGCTGTGCGACAAATGCTTTCGTTTATTTTTCTTTCTTTTTTGTTTCATTGCACATCACTACGTCTCATGCTAAATCTACCTGTAGTTCCGATGAAGACAAAGGCAAGCGATCTATAGCTTACAAGCACGAGTCCTGTTCATGTTATACAAGTGTGCCCTGAATCCATACTCACATGCGCTGCATCCCAAATCTTCACAAACTGAACAATGGCGGTATGAAATTTCGAAACCTGCGCAGTGTCGAAAGTTCAGCGTCTAAAGATTCAGAGAAGAAACAGCGTTTTTTTTTTTCTTCAAAAATCATGCTTGGTAACCTTGTGGCTGCCACGTATGATTTCAGCTCTTTCCGTTGAAAATAATTCATGGACATATTTATAACGTACTAAAGGAATATGAAGAAAAGTCCCAGCATGGTGGCAGATGTTACCCTCCCGTTTCAAAGGGGGTGCTCCTATCTTCTTTCTATCCATCTTCTAGCCACCGAAGCGGTGAATGAGATGGCGGCATGCACAGCAGATACCTCTATGGCAGGTCCCTTCACCCGCTTATCTGAAAACTGTGTTCAGCTGAATTCTTTCGAATGAAACCATTTCTAATAATCGCAAGAGATTTCATGAATTTTACAAAAAAATTCGTTAGACACAAAGTTAACTAGTAAATACGTCGTGCATCTTACTTTACATGCCGACAACGACGCCGACAGTAAGTCGATGCAATGGTCGGCGTAAATATGCGATCGCTATTTTTCGAATGTCGCGCATTATGCAAATGATATACAGACAGTCATGAATGGGCACTTCTAAAGACGAGGGTCTAACGTCCAGCGGCGGCAACCCCTATTTGCCTCGTTAGTCATAGTACGATCACTGCGGAGGCTAGGCGGGGTCAACAGCCCAGCTAGGCAGCAGTGGCGTTGCTCGGAAAGTACACAGGTGCTCTAGCAAGCCAGCAGACAGCCGATGACAATGGGACTATATTTTGAAGGCGCAGACCCTCTAGCAATGCGCACTGAACTGAAAACAAGTGCGCATTTGTTCTTGGGCGGATATGAATCTGGATCGCTATGCGTCGTCTTCTTCAGACCACACGAATAAAGATGGACGCTTAAGCTTCGCCTTAACAGACGCTAAGAGCCTGAGCGGCACCCAAGACTTTGATTACGACTGAAGATAACGCGCATTCACAGCAGTGACTACAGTTATCCATATATAGAGAGTTCATTGGAAAGACAGCTCAACAAATTGCATGTATTTTAGGTAATTTATGCAGGAACCAGAACACGGGACCACCGTGAATGATGACGTGGCTTCATTTAGGCGCACGAAGAGTCCAAAGCATACTTGGATCTAGACCACTGTGTATGATCCACACGCTTACAACCTTTGACAGCAAGCAGCCGGTCACAACGAACGGATGTGACTGCCACTCCTGTACTGGACAGCTCGAAATGCGAGCGCATGTTAACATTATACTATTGGCCGCTGTGACACATTCTTTCTGTTTGGTTTTAGCCGAGAGTTTTTATTTTTTTCGCTATAGGAAATGCCCGCCGCCGTCTATGTATACAACTCGCCAACGGTCGATTGCCATGTGGCGCGAGTTATATCTAAATTGTGATGCAACCGTTTGTTGTACAATGTTCCTGCTGGCGTCGTACGATTTCCCGTTGCATGCAGCATGCATATGCAAATCCAGTTGGAGGTCAGCTAGTGACAAAGTGTTGAAACCAACGACATATGTACCTCTAATGGGATGTTTTCTAAATGAGGTTTCAGTGAATACGGCTCCAAGACGCCACCTATAAACATGGCGATCTACGCGGAATACACAAACATACATGAGCCTGCAGGATACAATATTAGAAGAAAGGACTTTAATGAGTGTCTAAAACTTCACTCGGAAACATTTCATCTTCAGGAACAATGATTTCATAGATAATGATTTTGTATAATTGGTTGCAGATGAATGGCACAGGCCTTCGCCATGTAGTGGTCCAAGGCAGGCTAATGATGTTTTTTTAATTTCTATTTCCGTGTTTATGCAGAAAACACCCAAACACAAAATTTCTATTTCCGCAAAGCGACATGTGCGCTCATGATGCTTCGGGGAACGACGAATAGTAAAAGAAACGCGAAGATTCATAATTATGAACACTTAACTTGATATTATTATTATTTATTATTATTATTATTATCAACGCGAAATGTGCGGTCATGATGCTTCGGGGAACGACAAAGAGTTAAATAAATGCGAAGGTTCATAATAATGAACACTTAACAAGATCAGCTTCGAAGATTACCTCGTAGCTTATGGCTGTTTCGGCCATATTTTCGCATAGGCTTCACAGTTAACGCTCCCTGCAACTGCCACGCCACAGCAGACTTGAAGCCGCCTGCCCAGACGCATTTGCACAAGAGCCGACACAGTTGGCAAACAATGGAAGCACTATCAAGTCTCCTGGAATGTGTATATCCCTGTCGCAGTTCGTCGTCTGCGATTGTTTCCTCCACTATTTATTTCCTTTTTTTTTCCTTGCTTCGCTTTCAGCTACTGTTGACGCAATACGGCGCAGATGTTTAGCGCTACATATCCAGCTACTCTTATCTCTGCCACTGCACCGCATCATGCATTTCCGTCACGCAGAGTTTTGTCCGCTCAGCATCGAGTATGGTTGGCTCGTCAGGATGTAATGTGTGTCGCGATGACTCACTGCGGTGACATCAGCATCGGCAGCGCGGGACGCTTCAGGGAAAAGAACATCAAGGGGCGAACTGTTGAGACCGCCAGGTCGTTTAGCGACAGATGGCAGGAAAAGATATTCGGTGCAATATTTGCTTGCCACGAAAGACAAAGGGACGCGATAATCATTGGCTAGAGTGATATTGTGCGATATGATATGCTACAAAGTTTCGCCGCCTGCCTCGCTATTATATTACTTGCTTGAGAGCTCTTCGGAACGTTTCATCCCTTTATGCTGCAATGTTCCTTCCCTTATGGAGAAAACAATTAAGCTTGCATAAAAGCCGCTCTGTCAGCCAAGTGTTAAGCGCCGCAACATATCGGTGGCCTGCCGGACCACGGCTAGCTGAAAGTCCCTCTGAGCCGACGCCAGCCAGGAATCTCCGGAGGACCAAAAGGGATGTGAGAAATGGTGACAATGATAGTGGCGGCGTTGCACGAAAAGAGACGAAGTTATATATTGCCGCACACGTAGGTGCTATTGAGGCATGAAGGGTGTGAACGGAGTCGACATGGCTGAAATATGGAGGATCGACTGTAAGATTATTTGCCTTGACTTCACGTGGAATATCTCTGACGAGATGTTTTCAATCGACTGCACTGTCAATCCGGTGTTTCAATCCGGCAAGTTGTATAGCCTTTCGCGCTGAGTTTCCAACCTTTTCCACGCGTACGCACGACGCGGAAATTACGTACCGACTCGGAAGTAGTAGTCGCAGCAGCAGCTCGCAGCTCCTCGCGCCGCCAGGTTGACGCCCTCGAGTGCACGGTGGCAGTTCCCTCCTCAAAACACACAATGACCACGAGCACGCATCTCAGCCTTCGCGCGGTGGAGCGTCCCGCGCGGTCGTTGGTATTTAACTAGGTCGAACGGCGCTCAGGGCAGTTTTGTTTGGAAGCGAGACTGTGTTTAATCGCGGTTGATGACACACGTCCAGTGTTGAAGAACAGTGTCCTGTCCTTGGGCGATCTTGAAAGCCTGCCATGCCCGACTTATCATACTGAGTACATCTTGCTTCTTCAGCAGATTGTGAAAGTGCTTCACTTTTCTGGCGTTAGTGTTTTACGTTCATCCTTTTTCTCTGATCTGTTCCTACTTTTGCGATCGCTGCTATCGTGATCAGTTAATGATCGTGAAAGCTAAGGCAACTGTTCATTTAGCCCTACGCCGTGCGCCTGATGCGGTTGCCATCTTCTCAAATTTTCTAATCTCCCCACGTGACGTTCTCCTGCTCCTTAGCGCCTCCTTGCCTTAAAATCTATTCCGTTATATTGGGAGACAGTCGATAATATGCTCCTGGTGTTTCATACCCACCTCGTTATTTTCTGGTTACAAGTACCAAGACCCCTGTTAGTGTTTGATCCTGGCATGCTTCTATCGCTGCCCAAGAAAAGGTGACAAGTCTTAGGAATATCGTTTTCATACCGAAGCAAAGCAGATGACTGCTGAGATTAAATTTGGGCTCTTACAAAAGCTATGCAGAATACTGTATTGTTCTCGCTCACTCCTATTGTAATGTCCCGCTGTGGGGGTGTGAAAGAGCAGTGGCCGACATTTTCTTTTTTAACTGTTTCGTCAATCTTCCTCTCAGCTACAGCCGTTGATGCTTGATATTTACTATCCAATTTTTTCCCCGCTTGCTCTTCATGCATTTTCTGCTGTTTTATGGGTTTAAATGCGTGGAGCAGGCTGCGCGGTCAATGACCTTTAACGAGACCTCTCGTGGATATTGAATACAGGTGGTATCTCATTCATGTTGATGCACAGACGTTACAATTAAACACCGATAGGGAGGCAGTCCCTCAGGCAAAGGTAACTCTTCGCTGACGGGTCGCCTTTAGATGGTAATCAAGTCGATCTTTTGTTCGCCACTGGTCGGAAACAAATGCCTTACATAGCTCCAGCCACATGGTAATAACGGCATAGCACTAGCGAAAAATGCGACGCTATTTCTTAAAGGTAAGGAATCTTAAAATTCATCACGCGAGAGTTTAAACTGCGTTCCACAGACTTAAAAGTAGGTATTATAATTTCAGACGGGCGAATCGCAGCAGCAGTTTGTGTACTTTAGATTTGGTGAATCTGCTCTCAGCCTCGATGACAGTGAGGGTAGATACGTTCTCAAAACTGCGCGCACGAATTGACGTCATCTCCCCTTCTTAAGACTAAGTATAAGAGAAGACTAAACTGACGAGAAACTGACGACATCGCCGTTAATCTTGCCTATTCGATAAAAATAATGAGAAGCTTATATCTCTGAGGAGGCAGCATAATCAGTGTCGCCCATTTGAATTTGCAAGCACATCCCGAAGCAAAAAAAAAAAAAAAAAAAAAACAACACGGACGGCGAAGAAGATAGCCACGATATCGGAACTTCTGAGATTGTACGCAAGCTTGCCTCGTATAGGTAGCAATACTGTTCAAAGGTCACCATTATAAAAAATATGAGCACCGATACATAGCATTTACAAGCATAGGCTGCGCACATGGGTCCGTACTGAGAGCCAACCGGTAGGAAAACGTAATGATCGCAGAAGGTAGCCTTGAAGACTGCTTCAGACTCTAAGGGATCTACCGTGATAAAATAGCAGTGAAAAGTGGAAAAGGAGTAACTGTTGAGTAAAAGAACACCTTATTGGTTCTCATGCCATGGAGCAAACCAGGCCTAACAAAGGTTAATTCTTATTCCTTTTATCTAAATATTATACGCAGTTTTCATGGCTGTGTAAAGAGACTGCTATTATTATTTGCTTCCGTCCTGATTAAAACTCACCTTATACGTTGCGCTATCGACGGAATAAACGAAATGCCTCCTTTGGTCAACTCAGTAAGACTGATCATTGATGCGCTCATTGATTGATCATTGATGATCACTCAGACTAGATCGTAAACCTCACGCTCGGAGAAAGCCGTACTTCTGGGGCTATCACTTTCCGCATGTGTGATTTAGAGATGGTAGACAGACGTGCGCGGGGACATGCAGTCTGCCTCGTCAGTGACGCGCGAGATGAAACGACCCTGAAACAGGCCTGTCGGTATTTCACCACCTGGAGGCTATCCCACGCCTCGTTGTGCTGTGCGGGTCGCGTGAGCGTTTTAAACATTGCCCGGAGCATTGACCCTTTATTCCTGCTCTGTCGCTGTTAATAAAGGTTTTGTGGAATGTAAGTAGATGAATTTCTAGTTCGAGATCATTCCGTCTTCGCAGAAATAAACACTGAACTGTAAACGATGTTGTGCACCTGATAAAAACACAGGATACAGATTTTGTACAAAGCGTTAGTAATTGCGGCGCGGTGGGGAACACACAACTGAGGACTGAGCTGAGGTGGGTCTTGCTTTGTTCTTAGTAGAGGAGAGCGCGAGTACCGCACGGCGCTACGAACACGTGGTTTCCACGAGGGGAAACCGAATGTTTCTAATGCTGTTTTTTTTTCTTTCTTTTCTTTTTATCGACTTCTTCAAAGACATATTGGTGACGCTGGGCGAAACCGCAGCTGTGGCTCATTTGTTGGCGTCGAACTGCTGAGTCCAAGGTCACATAGAACGTACTCGTGGCGGTTACATTTAAATGGAGGTAATATGCAAAAAGCGTCCGCATGCTGTGCTGTATCATCGCACGTAAAATACCGTGGCCTTAATTATTCCAGAGCTCTTCACTACGTAGTAATACTATCTTCAGTGCAGTTGAGTGAGTCGAGCGCGAACCTGGAGCACTGTCTCCTTCGCTGTCCAGTCGCGGTTCAATCTGCCTTCGTTAGACATTATACCCTTTCACATGGATACCTCGGTTTGCTTCGTACCGCCGGGTAGACCAATATTTTTGATCCACGAATACACGGCAACCATCAAATGAGGCATTTATTTAATCCCGAAACAACATGCCACTGTGTCCCAAACATCACAGGGTTTCTTGACAAGGTGCTTAGTGCACGAAGCATTGAGGAAAGTTTAGGATGTTACGTGTGTTGTTTTTGAATTTCCAGGGTTGTTCTTTTTGTTTGCCTTCGGATTCCGCTATCTTTTTATCCCTTCCAACGTGTTACTTTGGCCTTTAGACGTCAATTTGTTTTTAAAAGAGTCATCGGTCGTTTTTATTGGTTTTAGGTCACCCTAGGTTAAACATGCATCGTTTTATCGTTGAATAACTGCAAAGCTTTCTGACGTGCACGGTAGCTGATAGGTGGTGTGACGATGTCCCTATACATTATGTGTGTCCTTCAATAGAAGAGTCAGTTGCCAGTAGCGCAATGTCCTGTCTGCCTGTTTTGTGTTCGTCTGCTTTTGCGCTAACTTTTCTCCCGTACAATCATGAACCAACTAGCCCAGTAAAGTATAAAATATTTTGTATGCGGCAGCATTAAAAGCCTCCAACAGGAGAAAAAAAAATAGCAGACATTAAAACAGAATCATACGCAATATACGCGCAAGCTTTAGTAATATACAGCGCGCTACATGGTTGGGGTCTCGTGTATGTGAGAAAGTGTGAATGTGTGCAGCCGCCGTGGAGCTATAGGCCGTTGGACATCATGCAATATCCCACACTGTAAATGGTTACTACGGCTGCTCGGGGTGTGCTTACATGCTTGTAAGAGCGGTAAGTGAGAGAAGAGATAGAACTCGCTTCATACTGGGACGAATTTTAAATCAAATCACATAAAACCGCGCATGGATAGGGCAACATGCACGACAGAGAGGGGCGCTGACTAGCAACTTATTCTTGTTTATTTATTTTACGCGTTTTAAGATTCCCAAAGCGACTCAGGCTGTGAGGGGCGCCTTAATGGAGGGCTCCTGTAAAAGTTCCACAACCTGCGGACTCTTCAACGTACCTTGACATTCTGCAGCAGTAACCTTACAGCGTTTCAACAGTGTTTGTTCAGGTAGGTTTCTGAGAAAGACGTTATCTGATAAATCGCTGGCCACTAGAAAAGACAGGCGTTAATGGGTACTCCTGCGCCAGGTTAGCCGGGACTGTTTTATGATTGCTGACTCCAAGAACGCTTCTACCACCTTGATCATCCCTCTGCAGACGGGAAGCTATGACGTGGCGCCAAATTTCCGCCTCCTCTCACGTCCTCACCACAGGATTGATCTGACTGGCAATCCAGACATGATCAGTTGCATAAGAGTGAGGTACACCCGTGTATTAAATTGCTTGTGCTGCATGAATGGCCGCCTTAGCAGCAGGATAGGCTGTCCTTGTTATCCAGTTGAGCGGGTCTCGAAGACCACCGAGGAAGGGGGGAGTGAAATAGAAACAACACAGCCTCTTGTGGACATCTGTGCAGATGCCTTATAAGCTCATGTTTAAATTAGGCATATGCATGCCAGCGCTTCACATGCATGTGCATTCATTTCTGTCTGTCTTGCTTCTCTTTTTTTTTTTACTACTGAAAAATTGCCTGGTCGGCGATCGTGTATCGAACGCGATGCACGCAGTCGTTCGTCGAAGGTCGTTCCCACCGGTGTCGATACCTTTTGTGTCAATACTCTTGCCCTAACAATGCTATATGATCCCATAAATATATGTTTCTGGTACGCAGAGTTGCAGGTTAGTTATCATCTGTTACAGTCGTGAAGTCGCCTTCTGCATGACATGGACAGGATTCTTTAACCAGAATAAATGCGCCGCCCCCCACGCCTACCTTCTCATGTTGCGAAAAATGAGAGTATGATATTGTGTTTACATTTCTATGTTAGTGGTGTACCAGGTTTCAGTGGGTATAGTGCGAATGCAAAGTTCGAAGTTCCCAGAGCATTAAAAAACAGATCAAATTGTTCTACCTTTCATTTGGCTAAGAGGAAATTTAAATTTAGAAAAGAAGCCTCGTATTTCTGATAAAGTCTAAAAATTCATGCGGTAAAAGATCCGCTTTGCACAATCACACAAGTTCGCATTTCAGTTCAGGTCAAACCGTTTAACGACGCCAATGCTTTAAAAATGAATGCCATGTCACCCGTATCCATCCGTAGCAAAATCTTGCCGCTTGTATGCCGAGCAAAGCAATAGTAATGATTGCTAGCCCAGTCTGTTTATTTGTCGATGATGTTCCCTGTTTTATTTTGTCATGTTGCCTCTATGAATGCGTGATTATTCGCATCTTTCAAGCAGGCTCACTTGCACAGCCGCAAAAATGAAAAATCTAAACGGAGGGCCAGTCCACGCACGATTCACACTTAAACGCAGCTTAACGAAACGACACGTAACTTATAGAATTGTGCGCGCTCTGCTACATTTTTAATAACTTAAGTTTAGTTTGTGGGGTTTAACATCTCAAAACGACTCAGGCTATGACAGACGCCGTTGTGGAGGGCTGCGGAAATTTGGACCACCTTTTTAACATGCAATGACATCTCACATCACACGGGCGCCTCGCTCTTCGCCTCCACCGAAAAGCTGCCGCCAAAGCCGGGATGCCATCTCGCGTCCTTGGGCACAATAGTCGATCGCACTGACCACTGCAAAACCACGGTGGAGCTTTTAATAACTGGAGAAACATGCTTACACCCAAAGCTTTGCAACTAATATAGATGCACGGCAAGTTAAACAGTGATTAGGAGGCAGGTACAGAAGCGTTTCACAGGGTTGGTCAATTTATATGGGCTGTCAGCACTGTTTCCAAGGGAATCACTAATTCTTGTATTAACAACAAAATGTTTTTTGTTTTTCTTTGCTACTGCCACTCTGCATGTCGCGTACACAGATATGCCTGTTGTGAAAGACGTGGCGAAAGCGAAAAGAAAAGGTAAAGATTAGTACCCGCAAACTAGATTGTATAAACAAATCTGAAGAGTGGTCAACGTTAGCGCTACTCGGGTGAGAAACGAATAGATACAAGCAAATGTGCATGTTTCACTAATCGCGGCGACAAATTCATTTTCACGTTTTTCATACAGAAGAGAGAAAATGTACTCGCCGGTTTTGAATATCCCAATGCGATACACTGCAAGCGTATCACCTCCGCGAACGGGCGTCGTTGCATTTCGTCCCGTATAGTTGACCATCCCAAGGTGGCTTCGAACCTTCACCAGTGCACACAGTGTGCAAGGAAAGGGAATATACCTAACAAATTCACACCACAGGAATTCGTGGACACACTTGATATCGAATATTACAGTGAGTTACGCGGCCAGCCGAAGCTGAAGGGCATATATATGTTGCTGCAGACGGAACATTTTTCTCCACTACCGTGCGTATATTGCACCGATACTGCTTACCGGGAAAGTGACGTGCTTTTGTACTCACAGGGCAGGCGGGTGATGCACCGGAGCACCATATCCATCTTCATTTCTTCGCCTTTGTAACTACACATTCGCACACAGTCTAACACTTCATACCGTCTGCATGATTAGGCCTAAAGCTTGATGGCTTCGCCGCTTGCTGTGTGAAAATGCGTGCCAAGATATCCAACTAGGTGAGCCCAAGGAGTGCGCTGAACAGTCAGCTTTCCATGATAACAAGCACAGTTTCGGCAGAGAAAGGTTTCCACCGCAGTAAAGGGCCAAATAAGAGGCGCGAAATGTGACGGGCCTCAACAGAAAGCTACCGGCAAGCTATAGGGTCCTGGCTAGGGGACTTGGTGGTGGCGCTATTCCCTAGGTGCGGCTAGATTTTTCCCGATCAGACTTTTTCTGTCACTGGACTACAGGTACTCTCATTTAGGCGGCATTGGTCTGTGACTCGAGCCCAAGGCCCAAAGCACGAGCCCAGTCCTTTTCAAGGTCCACGGTTTCAAGCCCGGGCACGGCCTGGCCGTGCTAAATTATCGCCCTACTGAGTCCAGCCCTGCTAGCAAAGCTCGGAGTGCAGACCAACCCGGGTCCGGCCCGGGCCTGTTCTGACAGTACCGCATGATGTATATTCTTTTTGGCGAGTAAAAACTAGCCCACAAAGAAGCTGAGTAACGCATGAAGAAATTTGTTTTTTTTTTTTTTTTGTTTTTTTTTTTAAGGCGAAAGTCTTTCTAGGCTCATGAAACGAAATCACTTGCGCGAGATCTGTCATATTCCGCGAGATTCCGCAAGATGGGTTCCTGTCTAGCGTTCCTGCCATCTGCAGTCCAACACGCATCAAGGAACGACAGACGACAGGAGCGATGGTGTACCGTCCAAACTCGCACTTTTCCTTTCCTGTAAACCACTTATAGTTATATGTAGCACTGCAACGAACACATATAAGAGGCAAAACATGAGAGGCAAATGATAGGAGAGGAAGGGTAGGCTTTCGCCAGTATCCCCTCAAGAGATATCTGAGAGGCTCTTTTTTTTTTTTTTTCTGAACATGAAAGGAAGTGGCAATGGGGCAGCAGTTGTCAGCACCGCGTGTCAGAAATAACCGGGAGGCTGCATAAAAAAAGAATCGCATCATGATAATTTGTAGCTAGTGATTGACGACTGGTTGGTGTGTGACAGGCGATGACCAGTTAATGAAATCATTGCAAATAATAGATTATTTGATGAATTTAAGAATGATAAAATGGAAATACAAAAGAGGGTTCAAAGTGCCAAAATACTCAGGATGAAAACCTAACGCTTGGTAAAGCTAATTAAAAAAGTTCAGTGTGTAATTGATCAATTAAAAATTGCAATATTTGAAACAATAAAAAATTAGAATAATGGGGTGAAAGGTGTCAAATGTCAAGAATGAAAAGCCAGTACTTGATGATGCTAATTAAGAAAATTTAGAGTCTGTAATTGATCAATCACTTAACAAGGATAGTTGAAAATGTGAAGAATCAGAAAAAGGGAGTACGAAAGGTGGGAGGAATATGCTCGCCAGTGATTCATGATGCTAAGATGCTAAGAAAATTTGAAGTTATAATGGATCAATTACTGAACTGAAATAATTCGACGAACATTGTTTCAAAATTAAAAATCAATATAATTTAAAATAAATCAAAAATAATCAAAAAATTAAAAAGGGTTTTCAAAGGTGTAAAAATGCTCAGAACGAAAAGGCAATGTTTTATGATGCTAATTTAAGTGTTTAGAGTGTAATTTTTTAATTACTAAATTGGAATATTGAGCAAGAACGTTTCAAGATATAAAAAATAAGTGCTTTAATAAAATACCTTTTTTATTCTTCAAAGCAAAGGTATCAAAATATTCATTCTTCTTTTATTAGTCACAGCTTTTCAATTTCATGTTGGATAATTTCTGTTTTTGTGTTCCATCGTCGTTCGCTATCAGACAGTTCTTTATTTTTTCTGGGCATCATTCGATGGAGGGTTAGCGTAGAACGCAACCACATAGCCCGCTTACACACATACCAAGCCGCCTTTCCAGACGGATGTTCGAAATAAGGTGAATGGCCCGTAAGACACAGGAGGATATGGAGAGCCAACTTTGGCGCCGGGACAGGAGACCACACCCTACTACAGAAGGCACTGCCGATATGCCAAAAAAAAAAAAAAAAATCTGATTTCGAAAGGTTTGCTTTACGGAGTTACACGATGATTTTTCTCAACAACGAGAATAATTGCGATGTTTTCTGCCTGTGTCACCTCTTCCTTGTCCTGTATTCAGCGCGCTGTTTGGCATCATCTTCGAATTTTCCTACCATAGAAAGCTATGTACAGTTCACCTGCAGGCCCCACTTGCCTAGCGGTTGTAATTTACCCAAGGCTGCATGCTCAAAATATAGACTTCAGGAAGGTCTTCGCAGTTCAACGTACCGGATAAAAGATAAGAAGGACAGGGAGAAACAACTTTATTTGCCCCAGATGTCGTGAATTAGGGCAGGTGGATCCTGTATGGCCCCCGGTGGGGAGGACATGAATTGCTTCTTTTGTCGGCAATAAACGCTTCTTATTTGGCATCAATGCATTTTGCTCGGGCAAAAATGCACGCCAGTAATATTACCCGATCTATTATACCTGTCGTAATCATGAACATTCCGCAGCTGCGCAACTGGGGAGCATGCACTGTATAAAACTAGCCGCACGGCGTGTTGTGAGGGGCTCTCTCATCGTGCTATTCCGACCTGTCCTCTCCAGGGTCTGTAAACATGTCAGTCACCTCGGGAATGCAGACCCCAAACAACGGCTACATCTATTCTCAAATTCAAGAAAGAATACAAAAAACGTGCAAGTTCCGGCAGCATTCATCATTCGGGACAATTTTTGCCTTGATGACGTATCCTCCAATGCGCAAACCTCAGGGTCAATGGATGGGGCATCTGAGACCTTGAACTCTCGTGCTGTGCGACAAACATCGTCGTATTCATCGTCGTGCCCAGGCACGAGGGCACTATGCTATCACCGTAGCACGCCTCGTGTAAAACTGCAACATGCTCTCACGCTGTGCAGTGAACATCGTCATCTTCATGAAGATCCATTTGCGCCGCTCCTTAATTTAGTCTAGGTAAATACGCCTACATACGCCATCTCGCTATAGACAGAGACCGCAGCCGTGCCAGGCAGGCTACCGTGACCATCGAAAAAAAAGAATCCGGACTAGTCCGCTGACCAGAGGCTCACCAAGCCCAGAAGCGAGGCAAGATCGAAGCGGCAGCAGCGGCTGCGCCTGCGGCCGATGGCTAACGCTCGTGAAACTTGGTTCGAGGATAGTTGAACTTCTATCTTTTTTTTTTTTCCGAAGGACAGCTTCGTCGGGGGCTTTTTCTTCCGAGGCATTTTTACCTCTACCCGCAATCGTAATCGTACAATGCTGTAGCTTAAAAAAGGGCACCGCGTTATTCGCTGCAAACATAAGGCTGGTGATCAAGAGCCGTACAGTGAATGCGGATATCGGAGAGGGCCAGGGCAAGGCGAGGCACGACGCCAAAGCAAGGTCGAACGAGGTGAGGAAGGCTGCATTCGTGGCAGCGAGAGGTTGAGTCTACCGGGGCGAGAAAGAAAAAAGTTTGCAACAGAAAAATTGTTTATCAGTACGTGACGCTCCTTTAGCTCACAGACGCCACCGAACGTGCACAGTCGAGCATGTTTAACTCTCGTATCTATAGGGAGCCAACCTTATCTGTTCTCTTTGAACCGTCTCGTACCGACTCCGTATGCAGTGTAGGAAGCCGTCGCGACTCGTGAATATACCGCTACTGATATCGTCCCTGCCGCTTCGCCGTTCCTATCTTAGGAAAACTGCCTTTATCGCTTCCCGATAGAAATAACTGAAAACGCCTAGTCTGGCGACAATTTTCGAGCCGCCTGACCTCGCAACGCGGACTTGCACACGTGCGTTCAATGTGGCTTGTTTCTAATGTTTACATGTGCAAAAACGATAGTCTGCAAAGCGGAAAGCCTCTCTATTTTTACTTCTGGCTTTTTCACGAAAGCCACATTATAGAGTGATAATTAAGCCAGCTTTGTACAAGAAGCTTCTGATTCAATTTATTTAATTCAATTAGGTGGCATGTGAACATGCCTAAAGCATTTCGTGGTAACCGTTGTGCGCGTCGCTTTCATGGATGGAATCCACGCCTACAACATTACAGTAGAAAAGACTCTTGAACATTTTGTTGTCAGACCAGAATTTCTGTGAGGCATTCTGCCGTGAACCTGTGGTGACAAAAGATATGCCTGTAACTATAGAAGTTTATGTAATTACCAGAGTACAACACAGAGTTCAGAGCTCCCACAGACTGCAGGAAGACACCACAGAAAACAAAATCTATACAACTGCTAAAATCCACTACACAAGTACAGAAATACCTGACGTTACTAAAAAAATAAGTAAGTTATGTCATAGTTTTTTCGTTTTTTTTTTTTTTTCTGCGAAAAGCCTCTAATTTCTTCTCATTTTACTGCCAGAGACTCCCTCTACATTCTTGCATGCTAGCGTGAATGCAACTTCTTATTTTGTGCTTAGTAATCGTGCATCAATCACTCCTGCTTGCTTACTGAGATGTGTCAAAGAAAGATTTCAAAGGAACCTGGACAACTTTCGGCCCTTAGTGACTTCGCTGCACCCGGCTTGCACGGCCATGAGTCTCAACTGTCATGTAAGCCACCTTCCTGATCTGTATCAGCAACGCGTCAGCACCAACTCAGACGCTGTACTTCAATCCAGGACCCCTTAGATATAGGCCGCTGCTATGCTCATTTTGCACGCGCCCTTGGTGACATGGCGCGTTAGTCTTTCGATCACCCCGAATTTGATTTGGCAGTTCTTTGTTCTCTTTGACGAACTGAAGTCTACAGCAGCACATCAGAAAACCATGGATGGCAAGCAGGAAGGAAGAGGGCATGTGGAAGGGTATCTATACGACGATTTCTGTGGCTATATCGCGTGCAAGGGAAAGGGAAAAGTGCATCTAGTGAAGAAAGAGAGGGATAAAGTAATAATCAAGGACATCAGCCAAGTAGGTGCACGCAGCAGATTGTGTAAGCAAGGATACTGGAAAGTGATAAAGGAGTTTACTCTGTTCTGTTGTGTTTATCTCAGAAGCTGAACTACTGAATTAACGATAGCCCTCTGCATCGATCACCTTGGATAGTGGTGGGTGGCAGAAAGGTATGTGTTGGGGGAGGGGGGCTGTATAGGTTATGGCGCACTGACTTTTGGTTGTAGCTCTAGTTCTTCCGGCCCGCTCCGCATCACCTGTGTACGCCAGCTCGTTTATTCCCTAACTGCGCACTCTCGCACTCAAGCACGATGTGTTTAATGTGACGAGACTATTACGAGTGGAGAAAATGCGCGGTCATCCATTCAGTGCCCTCACCTAGCATTATTTGGCTACATTAATCAGCTTTCTTTTCTTAACGATAACACAGGAGTCATGTCTTGCGCTTTTTCCGGTGATTCGCTTTCACATAAATAATAACTTTCAGTGAAATATACATTCGCATGCTTTTTCTACAACGGCTTCTACAAGGGTAGAAGACGTTGCTTCCGGTTTCTTGAGTGCACAGAGACTCGCGCTACGCAGCCTGAGAGAGGAAAAAAACAACCGCCAGGATGGTCAGTTTATAGGGTTTAACTTCCCAAAGCGACTCAAGCTATGAGGGACGCCGCAGTGGAGGGTGCTGGAAATTTCGACAACCAGATAATCTTTATCGTGCACTGACATCGCACAGCACACGGGCGCCTTGCTTTTCGCCCCCATCGAAAAGCGGCCTACGTGGCCTGTATTCGATACCGCATCCTTGGGCACATCATTCGAGCGCCCCAACCACAGCACCACCACGGCGGCCTGAAAACCGCTAGGGAACATTTAGAACCTCGACTGCAAAATATATCAGATAGCGTTCAGGGTACCACTGAACATTTGAAGCTAAGTTGTAATCAACGCGAACTCACGATAATTTCGCTGCAATCTCGTATTGCTCACTTTTGTCATCATTCAAAGCAGTGTCTCTATTCGGCTCATTTTGGGCGTGTGCTTATGTATCACCTCATTTTTTTTTAGCGGCCTGCTGCAACGTAGTGCATCTAGAACAGCTCTTTTCACCAACCATATTCTCTAGTTCCTCTCAAGGGATTCATTGCAAAAAATGGCGCGAACAAGCTTAGCAGGTGCTCTTGTTGGCTTATCATGCAGTCAGCACAAACGGCAGGAGAGGTATGGCATATGGCCTGGCGTGTCATGGCACGTCATGGTATGGCATATAGCACCCCCCCCCCCCCCCTCCGTAAATAAAATACGGCGAATTCAGTACTCGAAATTTGATTTTGAACAAAACGAAAAAGGACAGTATTCTTGCCTTACGAGGTATCTAGCTATAGCTGTCTTTTGCGCGCTAGTGCCACTCAGTCAAAGCCGGAAATTAACTCAAAGAGGAAGTCAGGGGCTGATGCAAGGTTTGTATCGTTGAACAAGGAGTGCAGTTGTGCCATTTGACGCATCGCTCCGCAAGCTTGCACGCTCTCACATGCCGGCAAACACACCTCCTCACTGCCTGCAATCTAAGCAACGTTTGCTCACTACCATCACCTGCTTAGAGCAGCTAATCCGCTAAAGGTAGGTTTATCAACCGCATCTAGGACAATGGCACGAAACTGTGCATGAACATCACGAAAAGGTATCGTGATCTGCCTTTGCAAGCAACCCTGCACGACTGAGCAGCACTTCCACCGCACTCCGTTAACACGCAGGCCACGCGAGGGCCCTACCGCTTGCTCAACCCAGTGCGACATCACAACGATAACCATGCTAACCTAATTCTTATAAATAAACATTCCTTTTCGTCTTCCAGCCCTCCCATTTAACTTGCGCTGCTTTTTAATTACGACAGTCAGGTGCCCTAACCAATGAGCCATCGTGGCGGTGTGGAGGACGGGAGGAAAATTTATATTCACTGAACTAGGCGGATACTGAGAACACCGGTTACCTTTAGTTTCAGTGTGCGCGACCACACACAAGCATCACCCGTAATTAAACACGAACAGCTGCCCCTCGCGGTGAATCACGTAGCTATATCGGAATATATCCTGTGGACGGGTGATTTTTTTCAGACGGTTGCGACAGGGATCGCGCGAGCAGATAGCGAGAACAATGGCACGCCGTTGCTTCGACTGACCGCAAAGAGAGATAGCGGTGCTTTCGGCCGAGCGAAGCACGACACGAGTAGTCGCGGCACGGCAACGGCCTTCCTTGCTCGCCGCACCGCACGCCACGTACCTACTTCACCGGCGCAAACACTGGGGGCGAAGACTTAAGTGCCGGGGCTCCGTGGTCGGTGCCACCAGTGATGCGGATGGTTTAAGTTCGGGCCTCACTTGCTGTGACACGTGCGCGCTATTGGAGCAGTGCCAGTACATTGGAGGATCCACGCTTTGCTGGATCTACAACTTTCATCTATCAACGTTGTTTGGCGGCGGCTTTGGCTCTTCTTACTCGTACGTATAACCACCTCGGGCCCTTTTGCAGCTGTCTTGTGCATGCGTAGATAGACCGCCCTACCTCTATGGCTGTATTGACGGTTTCTGCTTAGTGGCTACCTGAGCTCGAATTTCGCCGATAATTCGCAGTGGCCGTTCGTTTAAGCATGAGCCAAATTTCGAAACTTTTGTGTACCGACACTTAGGATCACATTAACGAACTCCGGGCATCCTTTATTGTTCCGGTTCAGCCTTTAACATGTGAAACTCCAATCTACTTTCGATACCTTCGGCTAACAAATATTCGTACATTGCTGGATAAGAACTGCTCTGCACATAAATATTCGTTTTGAATAATGACCTTAATCGCACACTGATCATCAGGAAGTGTGAAGCGAATGGGCCGTAATTTTGTTTCCTTTATAAGAATTGCACCATTGGCTCCTTAAAGGATATACTCGCAAGACAAACAACAACAACAAAAAAGACGCTGCCACGATATAAACCAGATCAGTTTCAGCGCGTCTATGGCATATCGGTTCAGCAAAACGTACGCGATACTTCAATCGATCGTTCGCTAGCGCATTCTTGATGGAAAGCGCCGTGTTTGAAGAACTGTGACTCGATGCTGGTGCAGGGATCCCTCAGCGCATCTTTGTCACATATCTCGTGTGGCGTGACTGGACTGCATGACGAATGCGTTTGGGAGCATTATTTCCACTTACTCAGCAACGCTTTCCGGTTAGGACTCTTGTATAACGAATACGAAGTTTTCTGAATGTACGTTCAAAAGGCGTCGCTAGTTTCAGTCACCTAGCGCTTTTCCTTTTCACGTTTCGATGTTCTTCGCCTTTCGTAACTGCGTTTCTCTTTACACAGTCTGTGGACAATCTAGGAACATTGCATTGAAACTTATTCAAGAGATGCAATCGCCCATACATGGACTTATTCTCAACATCGTTGCCATCTTCAAATATTCACCGCAATGGTCACTCCGGAAAGCACGATAAGCTAAGGGAAACCGTGTCCTCGCATTCTGAAACAAAATCGTATGAGAACAAAGGAGAAGTACTTTAGTAGTACAAAGAAAGAAAAATTGAACTTGAGGTCAGACCCCGCTGCATTATGGCCTATGTGGCTGGCTCGAGAGCCTTATGGTGGACAGCAGGGTACAAGCTGAGCATCGCGGTCTCCCATGCTCAAAAATACTGAGTTGCAGCTCTGACTAACGGAGATCAGCGGATAAGCGCATAGGATGTGGGCACTATCGGTGCTTTGACCACAGAGGGCGCATTCGGGACTATAGCTACCGGAAAAGCAACGCATACGAACAGAGTGTTAGAAGCTGTCACCAAAGGACTGTCTCAGAGTTTGAGAGATTTATGACCAGGTGGAAAGCGAAGTCGTTCGTTTCGGTAATTCAATGTGATGACATGTTTGTTTGAGGTCAACCGGTCCTTAACGGAATGTAGAGCGTAGACGTCGGCTTGGTGGGTGAGACGTGAATCAGCGTTGAGGGCCACCCCCGAGAAGACAAATATCTGGTAAAAAAAAAAAAAAAAAAAAAAAAAAACGTTGTAGTGAGGTGGGAAAGCTTCGGACGAACGAGGCTTACAGATTGGACACAGGACACCTTGTGTTAGCTATTTGGCCTTGTTCTTTCTGCGCTGTGGAGACCATACTATTTCACTAACTAGTCCAAACAGCTACAATGACGAAAATAAAACTGGTGGCAAAATTTGCACGGGAAAAGAATTGGCGTGCTGTGACTGCTCTTCTCGTCATCTTGAAGGTGTAGCCAGATATCGTCTGCTCGACGATTAAGAACTCGAGGATACTAAGGAGGTCGCTGAGAGATAAGGCACTCGGCTGCTTTGCTCAGTTGTTTTCGACAACGCCTGTCGCCAGCTCTGTGTGCAAAAACAGTCTCTTTCAAGAAATTTGTGTTTCATCACACTCTCTAGAGAAAGTCCACAGCAGTGGTCGAAAATATTAAGCATGTAGCGAGAATGAAGAGGTTGACCAAGCAGTGTCGGGTTGGATACCCGGTAGCCAAGCGGAAGGGGAGGAAGCGAGCAAGAGAGGAGATAATGGACAGTTGCTTTCAGTTTGTTTGGGGAAACGAGGCGTGTGCTCGACACTCTTTGTGGCTTTTAGGAAAGAGGAAACTTCACAGTGTCTACAGAATAACGCTAATCCTTGTGGTCCTTAAATATTCAAAGAGAGCTGTGCTGGCTTGCCTAGTTGATGAAGGTTGACACTGTGGTCTGTGAATTTTGGTCTTCTTCAAAGAAAGAGCGTTCCAGTGGCACAGTGATGCATCGAGAGACACACATTCAATATCATAGCGGGGCAGCAACAAAGTGGTTGAACAGTCTCTTCCTCGCACCCAGTGCTCCCTCTCAGGATATTTTGTCATCAAAGTACGAAAAGATATAAAGGAATAGAGATGGAAAGAACGAAAAGACTGAAATATGAAGAGCAAGCGGTTCTGTAGAAGAGAAGAGAGGTTCGGTGCAAATGTCACCTAGGTAATGACACACGCATTAAAGTAATGACTGGGAGGACTCAGCGAGGTGGACAAACTTGTGCATTATGCGAGCACAAGTTCCTGCTTGTCACATAAGACCTCGTTCACTTTGATTCAACTATTCTGAATACTACTATCTGGGAAATAAAACTGGCTGATACTGGGTGGGTGCCTGCTCCTGCTCGAAGGCAGGGCTGGAGTCATACAATTAATTTTTTTCATAAATATTGCTTAGGTCCTCTGAAGCGGACAATGGCTCACCGCTTGCCTCATTGGCTGTTTGGCAATGTTTTTGTTTTTTCGCCGGCGTTATATTAACGTGAGGAAATAATGTCGCCAATGCCAGCGAAAGATTAGCTGCCGTGCCAGGCAATTTCCAAGCTGCTCAATCTGACCGAGTTCACATCTTCAGACGCCAAAAGAAAATAATATGGGAGATCATGCTTCAGTCAGGAAATGAGGCAATCGCTATCCTGTAGTACATAACACTTCCTTCTATGGTAGGACGAAAACCAGTCCTTCCAAACAGCCTTCGTGAAACGTTGTAGCGCGCAAAGATACATGCCTAACTGTGTTCCAGATAGACATATTTACGACACTTTCCTTTATGAGACATCCAAATTTTGTTTTTAACGTTACTGCACTGGGTATTTTGTACCATTTTATATCTACAACATACTTGGACTTAAGTTCGTGTGACTAGCTGGAACCTCTAGAGAATCAAGTTTCGAGGGAAAATAATTTAAAATGAACTAACTCGCAACAATCATTGCGTCACGTATATTTTGACGAGGCCGAGTTACGTACAGATGCCACTAAAATTGGCTGAACAGTCTTGAAGCACCTTTTTCACTTCTCCTGAAAACGAATCTTGAGGTTTGCATTCTCAGTACCGTGAATGTAGCAGCAAAAATTGTCATTCAAAAGCCGAGCGCGTATGATTTGCGTAGGTGAACTATATTGGGAAGTTTGGATTAAGCGTGACGGCGGCTGTGCATATGTTGTGAATCTCTTCTTTAGTGGATAACGAGTTCTTCAGAGCCCAATTACAACGACGTACCGAGTGGCCTGGTGGAGTATTCTCTTATCGACCGTATGCTGGACACGAGCAGCAATCGAGAACCCCCACGCTCTGCTGTCTCAAGTTATCGAAAAGTCACGCATTATCTGTGGTCGAAGTGCTTAGATCATGGTATCGTCCCGTAAAACAAAAGAGGGCATGCAAATCTGCTCGTGATCCGCTTCTAGTCAGCAATTTAATATCTTGCCTGTGAGTGATGCCTGCGTCGGTTATTTGCCTTGCTCTGTTTTTGTCGCTGTTGATTTGAGCGCATTGGCGATAGCTTTGTGTAACGAGTAGATATCGCTTATTTAATTATCAAGATTATCCTAACCATGCAAATATTTGCGAACATTGCTTCTCATACGTGCAGCTAGCGGCTCTTCTTAAACTTCAGGTACTGTGAGAAGTAAATGAGGAAAGTTTTTGTCCTTTACGAATTTTGTGCGTTCGGCAGGCCCGAAGCAAGTCTATGGTCCAGGAAATATTCTAAAGAGACGGTACGGGCATACATGTTTACTAGTTACCATAAACCATGCATGGCTTTTACCGACTAGAGCTCGTAACTGGACAGACTCGTAGCCGTATGCTTATCGTGCGCGCTCTTATTTTGTGGTTGTGCGCGTTCTTTTGAGCCTGCACATTCAATTCCATTTTTATATTTTTCGATTGTCAATCGCTCCAGCAATATGGGCATTTTAAGAAATAATTTTGAATTACCAGGCCTGACAGGTAATCAGCTGTCGCGCAGGTTCATCTGTCTGGGCAAGTAGCAGAGCAGGTGTAATGCAGTTGTCCGCGTAACTCTCAAAGCTGTTTCTTCGAGCCGCGCTAGGTAGTGACGCATAACATTGGTCGTTTCTATAACGAACGCGCTTGAGCGTCTCGAATCCACAACACTGCTTCCGCATTGTGTACTTTGACATATATGTGTTCCTCACGCGTGTACAGCCACGTCGTTCTTGCGCATTGGCAGGCGTAAACATCGCTTTCCAACAGATCTCGAGGATGGCAGTTATTGCAGGCTGTATGTTACATTGTTTCCACCACAGGCACAAAGTGCAGGGACATAACAATACACAACAACACCGCGCAGACATTTAAATTGTTGATTGAAGCACTGATGCAGCCCGTGCGTGCATACGAAAAAGAGTAGGTTAAAAAAAAACGTGCTTATATCGCGCACCATTCGGTACCTCTATGTCAATTCAAGCAATTTTGTGATCATAAGAAAACGATTAATACTTCGGTTTGGGCGAATTGGTCCATTTCTAACCAGGGACGTGCTTACGCAAATATGACTGCACACAACAGCGAAGAAACACATGTGGCGTGTACAAATGCACTCTGTACAAGTCATGTCTGTTTCCACTGCGAGCTACCGCATTCAAGCAGGAGGATATTTCTCGCGCTTCGAGTGTTCACTTACCTTGCACATTTGGGGACGGGAAGTGTCGGCGCTTCAAGCAATTTAAATGGAGATCAGTGCTGATCCTACGTGTTCTATTTCAAATCGCTGATTTGCCTTGCCTAGTCTTATCTTGCTCCGTAAACAGTATCACGAGATATATCGAGTGGCCAGCCACTAAGTGGTCCGGCTGCAGGCCGTTGCTGTCTTTTTGAAATAGAGACTTCAAAGGCCTGTCATAGACGGTGTAGTGTCCTCTGTTTCTCCCTCCTATTGCTACCATGTAGTGGCCTGTATGTGCAAGTGGCAGCACGTGCGTTTTGTCCCGTGGTCTTGTGTGTTCTTCCGCTCTTCTGTCTCGGCGGTGCCATTTAGTACTGCCTGTTCCTACGCACTATGTACGACACCATCTGGTGCCGCAGTTTTAGCGTTATTAACTGCAGGGGCAGGCCTGACGTAAGGCTTACACCTCAGACAATCCACGTTGTCTTACCTACTCTGCTTCCCGTCTTTGGAAGTGTGAGCGACATGCTCTGAAAAGTTCTGCAGTCTACACTTCTGAAACTAGCAAAACGGTAAAAGACGGCGTCTTAAAAGCTGTATAGGGATTAAAATATTACCTGCATGTTTTTTAATGCTTGTTAGATGTTAGAATTTAGCATACGCGGATTACAGTACGGTTTTCCATGGACTGATCTCTTACAATGGCAGCTTCATTTTTATGGTTTTTCTGTTTCAAAAACTGAATAATGGCTGTAACATGTATGATGTGTTTAGGTCACATGAGGCATGAAAATAATTGCGGTTATAATCGCTGATACACAAATTTAGTTCGCTACCAAGTTTAAGCCAGTCTTTTTCAGGAGCTGGAATGACAACAAAAAGGGTGAATCGAGGTTAATCGTCTTGTAGGGCAAAGCTATTACTATTTTGATTTGGCCAGAACGAGTTTAAAATTAAGTTCGCCATTTGCTTCGTACTCTTGACGCACCTTTAAGTTAGGAACCCCTCATGTGTGACCTCGGCGGACTTAAGGCGCGCAAAATCATCGTTCCAATTATCAACAAACTTTAGGCGAAGCAATTCTCGCCTGTTTTCGAGAGAAATATCAATTCACGAAAATAATGAGGTTAATTTACCAAAGCGAACCAGAAACTCAAGCATGTAGATGCTAATAATACGTAGAAAAATACTTCTGAAATAATTGCACGCGGCGGATAATTATAAAATAATATTTCAATATTGTACTCATTAAAGGCTGACTTCATAGAACAAACTTCAGCGTATCGTACGTGACAGTTGGCGTGGGCTGGTGCGTAATAAATACTTCGCAGAAGTGCAAAATGATCAAGTGTGCGTTAATCATTTCATTCTTGGCAATATCCTTTTTATAAATTCCAGCTAACTCTGTCAAATTAGCCCCGGAGAACGTAGAAGAGAGTCCCCAGACAGCCATCTTCCAAAGCTTCGCTTACAGTCGTCATGCTTTGTACTTTTAATGCGTACGCGTTCTAGATATCTCGCTCGGCTTCGTTCCAGAAACAACGCCGCTCTGACATTTTCAGGCAATTAGAACAGCGCTAGCGTCTTGATCTTGATCTTTAGACGAAAACAGTCGCGTGGATTAAAGACAGGTGCACCAATTAAGTTTTCAAGCAAAAGCACATCATTTGCTTCGCTTTCCAATTATTGCCTAGGGAAACACATCTGTCAACTTGCTTGCTTCCGCGATCCAACAAGTTCCAGAGGGAATGTCTAGTTTCCAACACCTTTCAAATAATGGTCAACTTGCGCATTTGCGCTGTAAGCGCAAGCTTCCATATGGCAATCGTGATGAGGCCGTACCCTTTTGAACGGATGATCACACAAAGGGATGTGACCAATTAAATCAAAGGAAAGGAAAAGAAAAAAAGCTTTAAAAGCTAAAAACCTAAAAATAAGCCGGTACAGAAGAAAGTCTTGTCCTCGGCGCAGCCTTTGAGCTATTACCGCAGTTCACGTCCGCCCAGCCCGACCCTCCGCACTGCCTGTCTTGTTGCGTCCTTTGGCAGTGCATTATCTCTCTCTCTCTGTCCCTCTCTTCCTTTTTCTTTTCTTCCATTTTTTTGTGTCGCATATTCTCTGTTTCTCAGTTTTCTTGTTCGCGGCTTGTTCGTTCGCGCAGGCAATTGACGTGCGCAAACGAACAAGCCGCGAACAAGAAAACTGAGAAACAGAGAATATGCGACACAAAAAAATGGAAGAAAAAGCCAAATTGTTTTACGGACCTCAGGATTACCTGGCAATATATAAACGCTGGTGACCCGAAATAGAAAAAAAAAAAAGCTATCGTTTAGCTTGTGGTTAAACCTGGAGTTACGTGAGAGCTATCTGCAGAGCTATCTGCAGCTTGAAAGTAAAGACATGGCTTTTGCACATAGTAATTAACTCTGTGGTTTTGCTTTATTTATGCCATAGGGGACACTTTTGACCATTAAAGTGCGATGAGGCGAAAATCTCTATCGCGCGGTGGTGCGAAGTCCTCCACTATGGCACCTGTTTCTCTCAATTTTCACTCCCACCTTCGCGATGACGCGATAGCGTAAGCTATGCCAGCCAACACATAAAGCCCCGCTTTAACTAAGCCGTATGAACGTGCCTGCGTGGCCTAGGTATAACGTGAATGCAAGGGTCTTGGCAGGCTACCTCTGATATCACCCTTCCATATATGAAAGGAGAGGCCTGAGTTGACAACTCCTGCCAAACGTAATGTCATGAAGCCCTACGTGTCAGCTGCCAGCTACCGCCTCCCACGACTACTTCTTTCTTCGCTCTTCAGACAGGCACGGCGAAATAGCGATATATGGTCACTGTAGCTCTAACTACAAAAGCCGACTTTTTATAAAAGCAATTCAGAAACCTTGATAAAAATTTATTTTTGCGTTACTGCTCCTCTTGATCCATTGGACAGTTTCGCCTGTCAGCTAGCGGAGCATCGCCCCTTCATCGCACCCTGTGCTTATCGTATTTATTCGAATCTGAGCCGGCATCGATTCTAAGGCGACACTCGCCAAAGACCCGGGTGAAAAAATAGTTTCCTCGAATGTAAGCTGACAGAAAAACTTAAAAAAAATGAGATGATATCCTTCTCAAAACACAAACATTCATTCTTCAAAAGCCTGGGACCTTCAAGCTCCGTTCATATCGAGTGCGTCTGCTAGTTCACGTGAAAGAAGGAAATACCACGACCGTTGAGGTTTCTGCGTAAAACGAAAGCCACCCTGTCCAGTACTTCCATCTAATATTTTTAAGAATAGTGCAGTCTGCAGTGGAGTTTTCTGATGAAATTTATTGAGGGAACCACTTTTCATCGAGTTTCAAGAAGTTTTCGCCGTACTTTATGAATTAATCATTTAATAAATCCTTGAATAAATCCTCGAATCGCAAGATTCTTGTAGCTCGTCGTTTTACATAAACTATCTGCTTATATAGATTCGAATAAATATCGCGATGGCGGCACCTGTACGTTTAATTATCCACTTTCATCTTTCTGTAAACACAGCGCGAACGAACTAGAGCGAAATAAATTACTCAAGAGCTAATGTCATGCATTGCCTATCACTCGAAGAATGCAGATAAAAAAATCTGAATTGAGTTGTTTCCATTTTCAAATGAGCCCTTTCACCGGGCTTTTGAATCATTTATGCAAGAGGGTTGTAAAACATAGAAACTGATTAACGACGAGTCGGAGAAATCCGGCGGAATTTCAGATTTTCTACATACTCTGAGGGCAAGTAGCGTCAAAGGTACTTAAGGGCCGGGCCTTGATTTCTACTCGATAGAACCGAGTGCGTTATGTACAGGGTGATCCACTTCTAGCTATAACACGGCCACTGCTTTCAAAGCATCATTGCGTCCGACCAGGCTATTCCATAAAGCTAGGGGGCAGGCCATGCTAAGCATCACCCCTGCGTCCCACTGTGCATATATCGCTTTGCTTCGATAAGCGCCTGCATCCGACGCAATGCTGCTTTGAAAGCAGTGACCGTGTTCTAGCTAGAAGTGGATCACCCTGTACATCATTGAGAGTAAGCCGCTCTTCTTCACCTCCCTTATTTAGTATGATTTCCATTTACAGCAGCAGTAAAATAAAATACACCTCACCATATACATAAAGAGACATAAATGGTAGTGACAGTGTCTTCTTTCAGCATGGTTAATCGATATGCAACAACTGATAAGCATTTTTATACTCTGTTGCTTCGAGAAACAAGATGAGGAGGAACAATCTTAGTTCGACCATCCAGAAAATTCAGTTGCTAAGCTTTAAACTGTGTACAAAGTCATCTAAATCGATGGCGTCGTGGCAGTCTTAATTCATCCTATAGATAGCTTAGTATGGCTCAGCGTTTCCGTAAATAAATTGAAAGACTATCTATTCAGAAACATATGATACTCTCTAGCACTTCAGGCTTGGGAGGAATTTCATTTCGTCGGAGAATTTAGTGATCGAAATGAACGATCGGCTCAGTGGCAGCCTTCGCGGTTTTCAGGCATATAGTTTCTGTTTTGTTTATTTAGCATCCAGCATTCGCATAAAGGGGCTAAGAATTTTACACCAGCATGATACGAGACACAAAAGGAGTAGAACGAAATATTGGCGTGAAATTCTTCAGACACAGTTAGCTTTTTATGGGCACTACGAGTGAAAAATATGGAGACTGTTTTCTTTACAAAGGCACGGACACTCCACAAGAGGCATTAAATGTGTAGTCAAAGTTGCACCGGTACATTACAGTGCATGCATGTGTAAAGTATATTCACTAATTAAATAATTAGCTAACTGTTAATTACAGCAGTATATATACTGCTATAATTAGAAAGGTAATTTTTGAGTTTAATTAGTTGTATAATTAGAAGACTTGCAGCAGGTTGTGTAAGCCGCACGTGAAGGTTTGTTTGTGCAAATTATTTTTCTATCACAAACTAGCAATTTTTGAAAGTGTAAAGTGGAACACCGAGAGAGAGAGAGAGAGAGAGAGAGAGAGAGAGAGAGAGAGAGAGAGAGAGTGTGTGTGTGTGTGTGCGTGCGTGCGTGCGTGCGTGTGTGTGTGTGTGTGTGTGTGTGTGTGTGTGTGTGTGTGTGTGTGTGTGTGTGTGTGTGTGTGTGTGTGTGTGTGTGTGTGTGTGTGTGTGTGTGTGTGTGTGTGTGTGTGTGTGTGTGTGTGTGTGTGTGTGTGTGTGTGTGTGTGTGTGTGTGTGTGTGTGTGTGTGTGTGTGTGTGTGTGTGTGTGTGTGTGTGTGTGTGTGTGTGTGTGTGTGTGTGTGTGTGTGTGTGTGTGTGTGTGTGTGTGTGTGTGTGTGTGTGTGTGTGTGTGTGTGTGTGTGTGTGCGTGCGTGCGCGCACGCGCGGGAGTGCGGGAGTGCGGGTGATTGTAAAAGTGGTTATTTAAGCTGTTTGGGCTCTGCGAATGATGGGAGGAGGGGGATCATTTACTATAAAGACACAATAGGTTCTACAGACTGTTGTCGTGGTTTTAAATTTGTTGCAGGTTCCCTTGAATATTCTATGACGAAAAATATTCCTCCGGATGGTCAAACAGTGACAAAACCGCCGTTACAGAAATGTATGGCTGGTCTGAGCGTGATTGCGCAAATTGATATTTGTAACTGGTTCTCGGACAGTTCATGGACACAGGGAAACTGGCGGCACTCTTGACTTCTACTTATTATGCATGGATCGCTCCATAATTATAAACCATGGTTGTTCTTAATCATTTGTAACTGGTTCTCGGACAGTTCATGGACACAGGGAAACTGGCGGCACTCTTGACTTCTACTTACTATGCATGGATCGCTCCATAATTATAAACCATGGTTGTTCTTAATCACGCACATCAGAAACACTCACGACCTTAGCAGTTGCTCCAAAGCGCAAACTGCGAAGGAAATCAAAAAGCTTCCTGCTCTCCGGCGATTTTGAAAGCTAGAGTCCCTCCTACTTCAGATGAAATGAATTCACAAACATCTTTCGTGCAAAGATAGTAGTTCTATATATAGAGCTCTGAGCGTCACCGACAGGTCATGCTGATGGGTTCGCTTGTTTATGAACATTCGACTCTCCTCGACATCACGAGTGGCAGCTTCGGGCGCTTCGTGACGCCCCTGTCAAATATGCCCAATTCGGCTATTTTTTTCAACAAAGAACACGCAAAGTAAGCGACGACTAGGTTGGTTTGAAAAGCGCTCGAACAATGGTGGTAGATAGTAGGGTCTCTGTGAGCTTGCCCCACCTGAACTGGATTCCATGAGTTCTAGTTCCCGTCAGTTATCTCAGCTGTCCACTAAAATGTGTTTTTGAAGATCATAATTCTCCTCTGTATGCGTGCATGCTACCAATAAAGTGCTTCTTATTCTTTCACACATTTTGCTCAAAACTTCCGGGGTAGTCTAACTCGAATCTGCTGCAGCAACTTAAGATTCCAGAACAGCGGTCACCAGAGGCAACGTCATCCCCGCACTCTGCTGCTTGTTCAGTACAAATCGGCATGACTCCCATGGACCGTTCAGTAATAGTCAAAATACCTCACGAGCGAGAAGCAAACAAAAGTATGCGAGACTACATGACAAAGTAAAAGAAAAACATAATTGTGGCGGATCTCTTCAACAACGTGTGTCGATTGCTGTAGATGGCATTGTGCGCTTCATTTAATCTTGATCTCTGGCCAAAAGTCGAGACTCTCCACCTCCTGTGGAAAAGAATTCAAGCAGTACTCTGCGAGGGAGAGAGGAGGAATTCGTAATGGGAACGTTGCACCCATGGCTGAAAGCAGTCCTCGACACTGTATGACACTCTGCTGCAAGGGATTGTATTGGGCCCGGCGGATGTCTCTATGTTCAGTTGGTGCCGTCCGTGGTGCTTCTCGCAATGAGTTATGACGCAGTCGCTGCGGTAACAAATGGTTAAGCGACCGAAGAGTAAGCGGGAGGCTAGCGTTAACAAAACAGTCAGAGATTGTGGCTGCGTTTCGATGGAGGCGAAACGAAGAGGCGTCCGTGTGCTGTGCGATGTCAGCGCACGTTAGAGATCCCCAGGTGGTCGAAATTACTCCGTAGCCCTCCACTACGGCTCCTCTTTCTCTCTTTCCACTTTTACTCCCACCTTCATTCCTTCCCTTACGGCGCGATTGAGTGGTCCACAGAGAACAAGTGAGACAGTTACCGTGCCTTTTCCCTTCCTATAAATCAATCAATCTCGTTATTAGTCTTGTCATACACCGTAGTTTAACCCAGAGCGCTATACCGTTACTGTGCTACTGAAAGTACAAAGCTATATTTTTGTGATGTACACTATGAACGCGAGCAACATGCAGACGGGCCGATCAGCAGACAATGAGGAGAACTAATCCTCACATGAAATGAATTTTCAGCGTGAACGCTGAATCGCTAGAATCGATTAGCGTGTGCCGCGGTTTGCAGTTCACTGTAATATAATGACAGGGAACAAAATCACCCAAGCTCTGCTCGAGCGCCATCAATTCTTCAAACTGCGTGCCCGCAAGGGAGTGAGAATTAGACTGAACACGGTTGTCACATAAAGTATAATAAAGCACAAGTATGTATGCGTGCCTTTCGATGTCACTCCAGTTCACCAGCATTCTAAGCCATCGGATTTCCATCAAATCGGATACCAGCATCTCCAAACAACTGTCAGGTATCGGTCCTTTATCCATAAAACAATGTCAAGGTATATTTAAAATCATTCTATGCAATAGCTCAGACTCCAAATGAATTGCTAAATCTTACATGATTGACCTTATATATATATATATATATATATATATATATATATATATATATATATATATATATATATATATATATATATATATATATATATATATATATATATATATATATATATATATATATATATGAAATCAGTCACGTGAATATGTGACAATACATCTAACTACAAATATTAATACTATCGCCAATCTATATGTGCTTTCTTTGTAATTTATATTAAATGGTCGCAGCCAAGCACAACTGATCCCACGTTGTTCCAAGTTGTTGTATGTGCCTTTTACGACTTTGTCTAGGAACTTCCTTTGCAGCAGTACACCGAACGCAGTCCTGATCGGCAGATATTCTGTTTTTGCGACGACAGCTGAGCACGTTTGTTGCTGTCGGTGCCGCCGAGTTAAGTTCTTCGGGGGCTCAAATCAGCCCCAATGAAAATCTTGTTTCATCAAAAAAATCAGTCTGCTCGTCTGCTGTCTCCAGTGTGGTCATCACCACATGACAATTGTTTTAGGTAAAGGCAAAAATTGTAGTTTAAGATCAAATGATTGAAATTTTGAACAAAATGAGCTCGAACTGGCATCAGTGCGATGGATTCCCGAATGTGCCAATCTTGTTTCATAAATTCAACAACACAACACTATTCCACTTCAGGAAGAAACACCGAAGCTTTATTCACAATGCGCTCGCGTGTGGAGACTTGTGGAGTTCGTGACGTCCATATTTTTACACACAGCAGGTCACAATGCCCAGATATTTTCCTGGTCTCTTTGTCTGCAGCTCTTCCTGTTTCTCTTATTAAAATCAAACAAAAGAACACAACTTCCTGCTTAATCTCTTCATCGTATCCATCTATTCATTTCAGTTGTGCTGTCGGCTGAGTCCTTAAATATTTAAAGGTGAGCACAAAAGTAAAATTAGATCAGATCACAGAGCGTCGAACTGTCTAAAGAGGCAAAGCATTTTCCTCGCGCAGTATGTGGACAGCTGAAACAATATCCCGAGTCAGTAAAAGTAAAGCTGGAACAAAAATGGGCAGGCCCTGCGTATTGTCTCTCTTCCACTCGATTCAACTAGGAGGAAGCCGACAACGTCCCATGCACTTCTTGAGACTCCGCGTGAGAAAATAATTCCCTTTTTTGAAGGGCTTTGCAGCACCACGTCATTTGGTTCGTCTCGACAGGGAACTAGAAGTTTCAGTGCATTTCAACTCCTTTAACTCGAGCAAAACGGCGGTCATTCGCACAATAAGCAATAAAAGAAAGTCTGTGCACAGTGCGTGGCGGAGTGGTACAAAAATGGAGCACGATATCGCTCCTGACTGGTTTACTTACAACTGCAGATTTTCCGCACGTTGCGCATAATTTCGCGGGAGCACGAGCTAGCGCGGTCGCCTGTTGCCGTCCGAGGATCTGTCAAAACAAAAGCGCTATGTTATCGGTTAAGGGCAACTTTTTTTTTTTTTTTCCTTTTCGTTCGCATAGTGAGGCGCACGAGACAATGGAGGCCCAAGCTCGGCTCGTCGGTGGTGATCGCTCGACCACTCACGTGCGTTTCGTCTCCCTGAAGCTGCCGCGGAGGCAAACGAAAGAGAAAAGGAGAGCGTTGTACGCGTGTGACTTTTGACCGGCTTAAAGCAGGCCGGTGGACTTTCTGGACAGCTCGCCACACTGCTCTCGTTTCTCTGCTTGCTTTCGAGCACCGCTGCCGGCTGACTAAAGTCCGCCGTCCCTGTGTAAAGATCGACGGTCAAGTGACAGCAGTTCGGCCAGTGTAGGCTGAACCACGTTAAGGAAGCTTAGCATTTTTTTTTTCGGTGATAGCTGTATGAGAGACTTTCTCCGGGTGTTAACGGACTTTATAACAAAGAGACCATACTTCACCAGTTGTCTGACGTTGATGCTGACCAGGTGATCCCGAGCTACAAGGAATGCGCGTTCGACAAAAAAACAGACATGGACTGCTTGCATACTTGCACATGTAATCAATTTGTCGGTGCTTTTAAGCACTAACTCGTCGCTCAGGGACACCCCATCGCCGCTAATAAATGGCTAAATAGCTCGATTATTAAACCAATAGGTCTGAGGTCGATCGCGGCCACGGCGGCCTCGTTTCGATGGAGCCGAAAAGTAAGGTGCCAGTGTACTGTGCGATGTCAGTGCGCATGAAATCTAGAACCCTGGTGGTCGACATCTCCGGAGCCCTCCGCTACGGCATCCCTCATAACGTGAGTTACATGTGGTGATACACGTGCCCTGTACGTGCGATGACAATGACAAGCTATTATGTAGGTGAGCCATGAAGCGAATTTTCATTAAGTGGAGAAGTGTGGTACTACATGGTTGCCACTCTCGGCTCCTCCGCTTTCAAAAATGTACAAAGGGAGTTCTTGAGGCTTCAGCAGTTATCACGATGAAAGCTACATTTAGGCATTGGCTTTTCTAACATGATAGCGTTAAAGGCTCCATTTCGCAGAAATTGCGGTTATGTCGGCGTTGCCCTCCAAACCCACCTGGATAACATCATCATTGACCAAGAAACTAACGCAGTAGTTTGAGGCTACTACAGACACGCAACAGTGCCGATGCCTGCAAAAGGGCTATTTAAACTCGCAAAAACTTAATGTAGTTACTACTCTAGAGTTATCATACATCGCTGCTGCGTCAGAGAGAAATCCCGTTGCGTCCTTAGAAAGGGCGAGTGCCAGATTGTATTCCCCGGCGGAAAAACAATACTCCAGCGTGCACTGAACCATGGCATGATACCGCAGGAAGCGTTCAGCGTAGGTCAAGATAAAAACTCACATTTCGCTGTTCTTAACAGCGGGCAGCTGTTGAGTATGTCATTCAGAACTGATATAAATACAAAACAAATAGCGGAAGGCGAAAACAAAAGTCAACGCAAAGCACATCTTCATATCCCCTGCAGCTGCAGTCTATTGCAATGCATTTATTCAAACCGGCTGCAGAAGGCACCCTGTTCATAATGGATAAAGTGTTTCCATGGGGCAATCATTCAGTGCTCCTGAGCCAAGGACAACGCCATCTGTGTACAGCTCATTGACCTCTGTGCCTTTTCAATTGGGGTGGTGTGATTGAATCAAGAACTGACTGTAAAAAAGATGGCACATGCGCCGATACAAACGACGATGAAGGCTTCTGGATTTTTTTATAATATTGTTTATTGCCTTAAGGCATAATGAAATATGTAAAAAAATTTAAAGTGGTATTAAATGAAATAATAAAGGTTGGCTGTTCTAATAAAGTTCAAGAAAGAGCGATGATAAGGCCCTTGCGTCCGAACGATGATGGGTTGTTCAGCTAAAGGCCCACCGCCGTCAAGTGCCGAATTCTCGCCGGCTTCAGTGCCGGGCAAACCCACAACAAGTGGTGAATATCTGCTTCATGATTTTGTGACTTGCAGACAGGACATCCTGGACGTTGATATAAATATCGATATTGAGGTCATGCTCGTGTTACAGCAGGTGTAAGGGCAACCCCGATCCGGATCCTCCGTAGCGCAACCTCCTCTGCGCGGGTAAGAGAGCTAGGGAGGGTTACCGCACACGGTGTGATTAGAGCACGTGTGCGGCGCCGGAAGTGCTCCTTTCGTGGCATCATCCATAGTGAGGAAGCGTGTCATTGATGAAGTCGCCTGGCGGGTTGCAGAATCTGCAGAGGTTTGCGAACTGAGTAGGTCACGTGGGACCCACTCAATTCGAACAGTTTGCGAGATGCGGGCCGCCAGACGATGTATGTATTCTGCTACATCGCACACCATATTGCTGCCGCTATCGTCAGTCCTTCCTCCATGGAATTTTGTTCAACTGAGCGAGAACAAACCTACTGACCTTCATAGACCGGCCACATCTTATGCGGCATCATCCCTTCGTGAAAGGATCGCAGAGCAAGACACCAAGCTGCCCCAAGGCTCAATAATTATATATGTAGATGCCAGCATTGATGAATGTGAAACGACAACTGCAATTCATTGTTCTTGTGAGCCGGCGCTTAATAGCACATCCAGATATCAATTTGCAGAACCTCCTTCTTCTTTCTGTACTGAGCTGGTTGCCGTCCAAGACGCGCTTCGCTCTCTATCCTTTACAACCTTACTACCTATAGCCAAAATTGTCATCCGCTCCGACACCCCTCAAGCAACACGTCTGCTCCGACGCGTCAGTCGCAGCCCAGAAATCTGCCAGAAGGCTTTTGGATTCTTCGTCATCGATGTCGCGCGCATTTCAACCTCGAGATGCATTTATGGTGGCTAGCCACCATAATGCATTGGTCGGACAAGATATTATTTCGCAACATGATTGCCTTGCGCCACCGGTCGCAGTGTCAAGTCCACTGGACAATCAGATAAACCCTTCTTCAGAATATTCGCTTCAACATGAGTTGTCCACTCTTCGATCTGCATCTGTTTTGAAGCCTGCCAAGAACGCACACGAAGGAGAAAAAAGAATGCATAGATCTAACTATTCTCGATCCAAGTTTCACGAGCGTTAGCCATCGGCCGCAGCCGCAATCGCTGCTTCCGCTTCGATTTTGGCTCGCTTGCGCTATTGGTAAGTTTCTCGGCAACGGGATAGTTTGTAGTTTCGTTGTTCGATTGTCTCGGCAGCCTGTCTGGCACAACCGCGGTCTCTGTCTTTAGCGAGATGGCCTGTGCGTATGACGTATTTGCCTATAGGTTAAAAAAGAAGCGGCGCAGATGGAACTTCATGCAGACGATGATCAGTGCACAGCGCGGGAGAGTGTTGCAGTTTTACATGAGGCGTGATCAGCTACGGCGATAGTATAGCATGCGGTGCACGAGTACGTTGCGCCATCTGTGGAACGCAGGAATAAACCGAAATAACGCTAAACTCCCAAATGAACGCAGTAGTAACGCTCTAGGTACGTGGCCCCTTCATGGCTACAGATGATAGTGTGGCTATACTTTCGGTGCTGAACGCCACTCGATGTCGAGGGTTCGGTTCACCGCCGCCGCGGCTGTGCAGTTGTGCAGAAATATGGAGAATCAATGAGAGAATTATACACAGACAGTATGAACAAATTGACATAAATTACCATTGCGCCTGCCTTTAAAACAAGTGCAGTTCTTTTCCAATCTACTTTAGCCTTTCCGGCAATCATCGCTACCAAATGTTTTTCCTCCTTAATATATCCCAGCCTCAAGAAACACATATTGTTAGTTTTCCAGCGCAGAATACCACATCTTGTTCCGCAACATGGGTGTGCGAAATTTCGTACCAATTAAGTGTCAAATGGTTGAAAAATGTACCATTGAAGTGCCAGGATTTATTAGTAAATAAGCTGGAGTGATTTTGGGGCCGCAATGTTTGGAAGATACAGATTACATTTCAAGTGGATAAAAATGATTTTATTCTTGATAACATTTAAAACCGATAAAAGCAAATCGTTTTTCCTGCTAATAATATCTTTGAGCGAAAAAATTACGGCCCAAGCGCTATTCAGTTGATTGCTTTTTTAATATATTTTATGGTGTTAAATGTATGGTTTATGTTATAAAAGAACGCCTTCGCGGTGACATGAAAGGTGTTAAATTCACTTTGAACAAAGAAAACTCTGCTAGGTGCAGCACGCACAGAAAAAAAATTACCAAGTTCACTTTTTACACGCGTGCACATAAATTGTACGCACCTGCGCTTTTATAAGGTCTCAGTAGTTACTACCCGATTCTGCTCCCAAGCAATCAACCACTTAGATTATTCTTGATTCGTGATAGATGAAGGGAACAGGACCGCCCTTCATAAGTTCTGCGATGTCCTGAGACTATCTTTACCCCCGGTGTCTTCAACACAAGGCCTGTCCTCATTAGGGGCAGATTGTGAGCCATATGCGACTGATTACTTCCTATAGACAGAGAGGCGTAAGATATGCCTCATGTCCTTCGCTAGATATTGGAGTTTACAGTGAATGCCGGAAAGAAAATTTAAAGATCATCAATTCTGGGAGGCTGCTTCAAGAGTAACGTAAAGAAAAAAAAATGGGCAGATGCCCTCTTATCACCGTCTCTCGAGTTGAGACAATAGCACCCGCTAATGCGAGAACGCGCGCAGCCATGAGCGATCAATGTCTTTCCAGAAAAGATTATGAGGCCGAACTCGCAGAAACAACACCGCCTCCCTTGTTTTTATACCCACCGCGCAAAGTCACTCGCAGTTGCGTACCTTGGTCTACGCTACCGTTGCTGAAACTCTAGAAGAGCCATGAGGGAGCTGTGCAAACGTCCGGGTTCACGAGAACGTCACATGGCAAAACATGCCTGATACTGTCGTGACGCTGGGGCTACGTCGACCCGGCCTTCACTTGGTAGCGTGCAGAGACTCGGGGTTGAAGTAGGATTGAATCTTCGAAGTTGGTGAAATATGTACAAGCAGGTTTAATGGCACTTTGAGAAAACTTATTTACAATATTTACACGAAAAAAGAAGGGTACATCAGCAAAATGGCAAGCGTTAAGAGTTCATAGCGAGAAGCGACTGGATGAGCCGTTTACCCAGGGCCCAGAGCGACATTTCGTGCTCTGCAGCGTCCTTAAAAACCCCTATGTCCAGCCCCTCTCTGAAGATGTTGACCAACCAAATCCAGGGCATGCCCCTCAGATATCGGCATCCAATCGAACACATCACTGCACTGATGGTCTGAAGCACTGACTGGCCCGGCATTGTTTCGTTGAGCCTGGTCACTTGTTGGCGGGAAAAGCTTGGCGAGGAGGAAAACGGCGAGGAGGTACATTTCTATTCTTCAGCCAAGAATCGATAGGCAGCTGGTTCCGGCAAGTGGATTTACTTCTCAGAAACCCAAGTGCACGTGGGCGCCGCATACGCTCCCAGCATTGTCCGTTTTCGACAATTGCAAATCTTTCCTGCATTCCTGGGAAATCACTTAATGGCTGTATGCGTCATGCTCCTTTCTTGTCCTGCACGTCAGCGGACATGTCACTCTGTCGTCTCCTTTGGAAAGTAGGCATTCCTCACTGGACGATAGGGCTTCTCGACTGGAAGGGTGAACAAAAGAAAGAAAGCACTTCCTGCATTTCCCGCAGGGGGACGTTTCTTTGTGTTTTTCCAGACGTTCTCTTGACAGGGTCAATTTGGCATTTGCAGGGTGTCCACAAAGCAAAACAGGCTTACAAAACAGGATTCCTGGAAACAGGCTCACTTAGAGCCATTGGACCATCACCACATATCCACAACACTTATCCATGCCCACAGGCGAACAATAGAGCGCGCAAATGCGGATGCACGGTCGTAACAGCCTCCTCCCCCGCCAGAAGAGTCTCGGAGGGCAGCAGTCGCAGCTGCTGCATGAAGAGACGACTTAATGGCCTGCACGTGAACGCTTGAAGCTCGCTGTTGCTTGTCGCGTTGTCTTGATTGTTGTAGGCCAAATTGCTCGAGCTGTCTGAAACTCAACCACATGTCTAAACAAGCACTCGGCTCCCGTCTGAAGAGACCAGGTTAAAAGAAAACTGCCATTGTTGTTCGAGAAAAGCCCACTCTCAAAACGTTCAGGACCCACGTATGCCTCGAAAACCAAACGTGCTGCTTTACATAGTCACATATATTCAAGCGCACGAAAAAAAAAAGAAAAAAAAAGAACCTGAGTATCAATTTGGATACATGGCGAGGAACACCTCGGACCGCTTAGAAACAGCGGCTAAGCGCGTCCGCATTCCCATTTAATTTCCCCTTTTTGTATCTTATTTCAAAATTGTACTGCTGTAAAATCAGGTTCCACCTAAGAAGGCGACTGTTCTTCGATGTCGCAGTTTGCAGCCAAGCCAGGGGACAATGGTCCGTCTCTACGGTGAATTTGGCCCCTCCAAGATAGCACTGCAATTTTTGAATGGCCCATACAATGCAAGCGCACTCTTTCTCTGACGCGCAATAAGCCCTCTCTCTAGAACTCAGCTTTCTGCTCAAGTAGAGCACGGGGTGCTCATTACCGTCGTCATCTCTCTGGCAGAGAACAGCACCTAACCCTCGATCACTGGCATCACACTGGACCGTGAATTCTCGGCCATAGTCTGGAGCTCGCAATACCGGACGGCTAATCAGCACAGCCTTCAGGTTTACGAAGGAGGCTTCCTTTTGTTCGTCCCAGACTACATTTGTCGGTTCTGTCTTGCAGAGAGCGTCGGTCAGAGGGCTAGCCAAAGCTGAATAGTTAGGGATGTAGTGATTGTAGTACCCAGTCAGACCCAGGAATGCTCGAATTTCCGTCTTCGTGCTCGGCCGCGGGTAGTCTGCTACCGCAGAAATCTTAATCTCGCTGGGTTTCCTGAAACCTTGACCTACATTGTGACCCAAGTAGTCCACGGTCGCCCTTGCCAGGCAACATTTCTCGGCCTTTACGGTTAGTCCAGCTTGACGCAAAAGGCTCAGTACAGCTCTTAGATGTACCATATGGTCCGCCCATGAGTCGGAAAAAACCGCAATGTCATCTAAATAAGACACCGCGAATGTTTCACACCCCTTTAAAACCCTATCTATGAGTCGGGAAAAACAAAATGGAGCATTTTTGAGCCCGAAACTCATCATTGTTGGCTGGTAGCTGCCCGTCGGAGTGACGAAAGCCGCGTATCTGCTGGCGCGTTCAGTGAGCGGAACTTGCCAGTATCCTCGAGTAAGGTCCAGCGTAGTCACATATGCCGCTCTACTGACCTGTTCTACTCTCTCCTCAATATTCGGAATAGGATACACTTGATCCCTGGTGAGGGAATTTAGCTTTCGGTAGTCTACCACAGGCCTAGGGTCTTTACCTGGAGCTTCTACTAAGATCATAGGCGAAGCATAATCGCTTTCCGAGGGTTTTATTACTCCTAATTCCAGCATGCGAGTTACTTCCCTATCCAGCATTTCTGTTTGCCTTGGAGAAAATCGGTAGCACCTTGATCGCACTGGCACGTCTGAAGTCAGCTCAATATCGTGCTCAGTCAAATCAGTCCTGCCTGGCCTGTCCACGAAGCAGGCCTCAAACTCTGTTATTATCTCGCCCAGATCGGTCAGCTGGGATTTCTTTAGTTCTCCTCTCTGCTCCGTCTTTTTGAGAAGCTCCTGAGCGTTGCTTCCTTTTCCGCTGAGGCAAATCAAGTTGTCCCCCATCTCCTCAGGAAGGTTTAACGTTAGATTTACCATGGTTTCCCTCTGCTCATAAGGCTTCATAAGATTGCAATGATAAATGCGCACTGCCTTACGCCTATCGGGGATTTTCACTGCGTAGTTAGTGTCAGAAAGCTCTGCAACGACTTTAGCAGGTCCTTCCCACTGTACTTCGGGCTTATTCTTGGGATCATTGGCTTGCTCCATAGCTAAGTCCTCTCGGGTTCCACTTAGAAGTCTCGTGAGATTACTAGACACCGGCGGCAAGAGGTTAATCTCTAGAACGTCCTCATTCCGTGTCTTATCAAGCTCACTTTCTAGTTGACTTATCTGAGATGCCTCGCTCTCAAAGTTTTCTGATCTGCTATCTTCCGCATTTACCACTGTTTTAACTGCCGTTTCCTCCGCTGTGGATTTTTCTGGAATGAGCAGTGTAGCTAGTTCTCGCGCCTTTGAACGTGTTAAGGCTTGCACAACTCTGTCTCCGAAAAGGATGCCCCTCTTTCGCAGCAGCATGTCCGATTTGTTGGAGAACAAATACGGATAGCACTTAGGAAGCTTTCCTGAAACGGCAGCCTCGGTTGTTAATTCGCCGAAAGGGCCCTCGATGACCACGTTCGCGATCGGCAAGCACACACTCTGTTCCTCAACTACCTGTCGGATCCATGCACACTGTCCTGTATAGTCGGAAGGCGATACATACGCCGGATGGACAACATCCATCGTTGCGGCTGAATCGCGCAGTACCTTGCAAGGCTTCCCGTTGACTACTAGGTCATGCAGGTAGGGTTCTAAAAGCTGCATATTTTCATCGCAGTCACTGACATACGAGAAAGCAAACTTTTCTTTCCGGCAGTTGACGGCAATGTGACCCTGCTCATTACACCTAAAGCATGTGAGCGGCTTCCTAGCCTCAAACTTACTCTTTGTGTTCTGCGCGTTGGTCACTTCCTCCCTTTTCTCACTGCCGTCCTTTCTAGGGAGTTTGCCTGAAGAAACCTTCATTTCTTCGTTTCCAACTCTAGCAAAGTGCTTTTCCTGACGGTTATTCACACTGAACTTGGGATTGCGGGGCCTATCCACTGCTGGGTTGCTGAATTGTCGACGCGAAGCATACTCCTCAATAAGTTCGGCAGCTTCAGTTGCCGACTTAATTTCGCCTCGGTCCTGTAACCAATTTCTTTCTTTTTCTGGGAGGCAGTTATAAAACTGCTCCAAAAGAATTCCCTCGACTACAGCGTCCCTATCACTGTAGGAATCAGTGCTCTTTAGCCACTCGCCCAAATTAACTCTTAAATTGTACAGGAATTCAGGGTAACTCTCGTCCCTGGACTTAGTAGCGTTCCGAAAACGTTGTCTGAACGCCTCGGCGCTAAGCCTATACTTTCTCAGAAGGCAAGCTTTGACCTTCTCGTAGTTGTCCGCCTCCTCCTTGCTTAGCCGCGCGACAACCTCCGCTGCCTCGCAGGGCAGAACCGTCAATAATCTCTGAGACCAAGTGTCTCGCTGGAAGGACAGTTTTTCGCAAGTTCGCTCAAAGTTAGCCAGATACAGACCGATATCCCCTGATATCACATATGGCTGCATGTACTTTGACATCTTGAAATCTGCCTCCTTGTTGAGAAGAGGCACCGCTAGCTGGGGACAATTGCCCGACCTCTTGCTCAACTCTAGTTCTAATTTCCGGAGCTCAATTTCTAGCTCCAGCCTTTTTGCTTCTCTTTCAATTTCACGCTCTTTCTGCTGTCTGAGCTGTTCCTTTTTTTGACCGATGAGGTTCCATGCTTCACTGAGCTCCTCATCATCGGTTCCCAGATCAGTGATTGCCTTTATAATCAAGGGTTTTCGTGCCAAACCACTTGTATCAATTCCCAATTCCTCACACAACAGCAACAGGTCCGGTTTCTGCAGCTTTTGTAGGTCCATGATCGCTCCGAGTATCGGCTACTTCCAAAACAACAGTGCAAACTACCAAACCTAAGGGCGTTTCAACACTTTTTTTACCAGTTCTAAAATCTAACCCTGTTCTAGAACCTGGTCCACATCAGAAGAAAAGCCAAGCACTCACCCACACATGCGATCGATGTTCCGAGCTGCCCTCTTGGCCGATTGTTGCTCCTGCTTGTTGCTTGAGATGCCACCTCCGATCACAAGGTGTTGTGGCTTGTAGCTTCAGATCCACCTCCAATCACCAGATGTTGTGGCTTGTAGATTCAGATCCCAACGCTGGGCACCAGTCGTTGTGCTTGTAGATTCAGATCCCACCGCTGCCACCAGTTGTCGTGACGCTGGGGCTACGTCGACCCGGCCTTCACTTGGTAGCGTGCAGAGACTCGGGGTTGAAGTAGGATTGAATCTTCGAAGTTGGTGAAATATGTACAAGCAGGTTTAATGGCACTTTGAGAAAACTTATTTACAATATTTACACGAAAAAAGAAGGGTACATCAGCAAAATGGCAAGCGTTAAGAGTTCATAGCGAGAAGCGACTGGATGAGCCGTTTACCCAGGGCCCAGAGCGACATTTCGTGCTCTGCAGCGTCCTTAAAAACCCCTATGTCCAGCCCCTCTCTGAAGATGTTGACCAACCAAATCCAGGGCATGCCCCTCAGATATCGGCATCCAATCGAACACATCACTGCACTGATGGTCTGAAGCACTGACTGGCCCGGCATTGTTTCGTTGAGCCTGGTCACTTGTTGGCGGGAAAAGCTTGGCGAGGAGGAAAACGGCGAGGAGGTACATTTCTATTCTTCAGCCAAGAATCGATAGGCAGCTGGTTCCGGCAAGTGGATTTACTTCTCAGAAACCCAAGTGCACGTGGGCGCCGCATACGCTCCCAGCATTGTCCGTTTTCGACAATTGCAAATCTTTCCTGCATTCCTGGGAAATCACTTAATGGCTGTATGCGTCATGCTCCTTTCTTGTCCTGCACGTCAGCGGACATGTCACTCTGTCGTCTCCTTTGGAAAGTAGGCATTCCTCACTGGACGATAGGGCTTCTCGACTGGAAGGGTGAACAAAAGAAAGAAAGCACTTCCTGCATTTCCCGCAGGGGGACGTTTCTTTGTGTTTTTCCAGACGTTCTCTTGACAGGGTCAATTTGGCATTTGCAGGGTGTCCACAAAGCAAAACAGGCTTACAAAACAGGATTCCTGGAAACAGGCTCACTTAGAGCCATTGGACCATCACCACATATCCACAACACTTATCCATGCCCACAGGCGAACAATAGAGCGCGCAAATGCGGATGCACGGTCGTAACAATACCTCTTGCTCTTTCGCCTACTTATCGAGGTGCACCGGGAAACTCCCTTTGTGCATCAAGTGCGGGCACATAAACACATGCACCAAGGCTGTGTGCGCTTCGTGCGAGACGAGGCCGGAGCGCGCAATGGGATGCCCTGGTTTCGGCGTCGACTGGCACTCGAGTCGACGGCCGTCGAAGATTGCGCCAGACTGATACAGCGAATTCCCGGAACTGTCGAACCAGATCCGGAAACTTAGTGTATGGTCATACTTGGCAAATTGTCTAGGTGCCTCTGCACTTCTGTCCGGAAAACGCGCCAGCAGATGCCAGCAGGTCACCCCTAATGTAGTATTCTGAATGGCAGCACTATTCTTATTCGAACTTGCCATTTCTCCATCGTTTATTGCCGTAGCTTATGCGAGGCCTGTAGGGGGTAGGAATTAAAACATCAGCTACAAATAAATTCTCGCCGCCATAAAGAAACAGGCACCCGCCGTTTTATAACAAAACCTCAATGACTCGTGTTGCGCTCAGATGTTAAACTGCCGGTTTATGTGTCTTACTGTGTTTATACGGCTGTGCAATATTCCGCACTTCCGGCTAATTGAAAGGCATATATATATATAAGTACAAGTCCTGAGTTTCATGGACTTTGACAGTACTTCTTGCAGCACGAGTCTCTTGTCTTCTCAAACTTTAGAGTAGTGTTTCTACGTCATTAACCGGATAAAATTAGTTGGTAGTGCTTTCACAGATAAGCATGCTCGTTAGATATATAAACGAGATTGGGAGGGTCTGCGCACAATCGTTAAGTTCTCGGACATGTATAAAAACAAAGAAGCCAGCCTTACCATTTTCAGAGTTGTCTCTGTTCTTTCCTAGTGACTTGTCGATTTTCAACGCGTTTGTGATTAATATTTATCTAAGAACATTGATTTAGGATGGTTTCAGCGATCTAAAGCAGATAATTTGATAGTGAAATTAAGGAAAGTAGTGGGCGCTCTGGATTCCCAATCAGATGTGGTTGCCGATGAGAACAATCCTGCTAATAAAACCGATATCAATGTTAAAATGTTTGTATGTGCTTTCAATGCCCCAAAAACGTCAGTCTTAAGCATGCAGCATAGGAACCTCTAAAACTTCCAAAATACGATTACATATCATGAGCATCCACAACAAGCCACCGATTATTTTCCGGACCTTGCTCTTTGTTACATTTGCAAGTCTTTGCATCGTAGAAAGCTGTATGTTGACAGAAATCGGATCGATGCGGCCGGGAACATAAAACTGCCAAAGTTTGAAAAGCGTGATTTAGAAGCATGTTATGAAAAATTAATTTGTCACACGAACAAATGGCGACTAGGTCGAGAAATGTGGAATTAATAATTCATATCATCTTGAGACTTCTTTTGTTTTATCAAAGTCTACGAAATATTCGAGCCCCCCTCTATGTATAATCCCTCCCCCCCCACACACACACACATACACGCATCTCACGGTCTGAAATGGGGACGAAATCTGTAGCAGGAGAGATTTCGTAGTAATCCAACAGCTGTAAGTTGATTTCTGAAAAAAAAAAAAAAAAAAAAAGTAAAGTCAGCTTGAGTTATGCCCACGTTTA